>NC_056734.1:935929060-936200431 GCF_019279795.1 Protopterus annectens
AATGATTGGATTTTCTCATAGGACAAGAGATGTATCATCCATCCAAACTTGTTCACTCTACAACTGGTATTGTGGGTAATAGCATTTTGATCCCTTTCAGGCACATCTTTTCTGAGGACATGTTCAGTGTTTTACAGGAGGCAAGAAAACCCTCAAGCAGAAAATCTTATATAACCAAATGGAAGAGATTTTAGGTCTAGTGCCATGGTCGTAATCAGGGTACTCTTTCAGTGGGAGTCTGCTCATTTGTATGAGTTGCTCCAGTCATGCTTGGCCTACTCTTCCATGAAAGCCCATTTGTCAGCCATTTCTGCTAGTCTGGCCTTGAATCATCCTTTGACCTCTCATATTGACATCAAGCAATTTCTTAAAGGCACCCTGCATAATATGCCTCCAAGAAAGCGTATTGCTTCTCCTCCTTGGGACCTTAATTTTGTTTTGGAAAAATTGATTCAGGCTCCTTTTGAGCCTGCAGATTCTGCTTCTTTGCAACATTGTACCTGGAAGACTGTCTTATTGCTGGCTCTTACTTCTGCTTGGAAGGTTTCTGAGCTCCAGGTCCTTATGGCTTTTCCTCGTTTTTTCCCCCCAAGGACAAGGAGTCTGTTTGTACTAATCCTTCTTTTATGCCCAATGTAGTCAATGAGTTGTCCTTATATCAGTCAGTACAACTACCTTCCTTTATCCCTTTGTCTTTAGTCTGGTAGTGAGTAGTTCCTGCACACCTTGGATTTGCACAAACAGCTCAGGTACTATTTGGATAAAACTAGGACTATTTGTTGTAACTCTGATCAGCAGTTTCTTTCCTTTCATTTAGCTGATTCTAAACAAACCATCTTCTCCAATATACCTGTGGCCATTTATTTGGTTCATAGGTTCAAAGGTTCATAGGGTGGTACTAGGCTATCAGCCCTAGGGCCTATACAAGCCTAGCCATAACAATTCCCTGGCTATTTCTTCCCACAGTATTTATTTCCCTGGACCTCTGTCTAGCAGGGTGACTGACGTGATCCCCGGGGTGAATTTCCTATCTCCCATCCAATCATCAAGGTTTCTTTTGAAGAGGGTCAAAGAGGCACTCTGCTTGACATGTATGGGCAGTCTATTCCAGTGTCTGTGGAGTCTCTGGGTCAGGAACCTATCTCTCCAACATGTTTTGTTCATTGTGATGACAAGGTTTAGATCCCTGGAGCATGTGGCTCTGATGGATTGGGATTTCTTTAAGTGTAGCATGTCCAACAGCTCTGGGTTTGACATGGCCTTGCATATTAAGCAGAGATCGCCTCTGAGTAGATGATATATGACAGAGTATAGGTGGAGTTTTTTTTAGACAGTCAGCATAGGGCATCTGAGTTAGGCCTGTGATTCTTTTAGTGATGTATTTCTGTGGCCTTTCCAGTTGTTGCAGATGTCTTGAGAGGTACATACCAAATGGGGAGTTGTATTCTATAATGGGTCTAATGAGGGATGAGTACAGTGGGACAATGACCTCAATTTTTCTGGATGAAAAGCCCTTAGTGATGAGGTTTGCCACATAGAAGGATTTCCTGACTGTTGTGGTTATCGAAGATGAGACCACTGTCCACCTATGTCCCTAAGTCTCTTATCACACTTTCGGTGTTAAGCGTGCTGCCACTTATGTGGTAATTCATGGGTACATATTTTTTCCCAAAGGGGATAACTATACATTTCTTGGCATTGAGCTTGAGCCCATGGCTCTGGCACCAAGCATCTGTTTCTGTAACGCCCTTTTGTAGAATATCCACATCATTTGTGGATTCAGTAATGGCTCCCAGTTTGCAGTCATCTGCAAACTTTTTTAGCCAGAGTCCCTTAGTGTTGGTCTGTACTTCAGAGAAGTAGATGCCAAACAAGAGCGGTCCCAGGACTGAACCTTGAGGTACACCACGTGTCACTTGTCTGGAGCTGGATTTGGAGTCGGCTACTTTTACAGTGTGGGTTCTGTCAGTAAGCCAGTTGTTAACCCATCAAGTGACGTAGGGATTAATGCCCAGCTTAGTAAGTTTATCGATGATTCCAGAGTGGGGGATGGTGTAGAAGGCCTTGGCGAGGTCCAGATAGGCTGTGTGGACAACCTTACCCTTGTCCATGGCTCTAGAAACTAATTTGAATAAATCAATCATGTTCAGGAGACAAGGTCGGCCCTTCACGAACCCAAACTGCGTGGGGTCCAGTGTTTGAAGGTTGCCAATGTCTTTGTTTATAAGTTCCATGGCCTTGCAGATCAGGCTCATCAGACTGAAGGGGCAGTAGTTCCCAGGATCCAAGGTGGATCCTCCCTTGAGGAGTGGGATAATTGTAGCTGTGCGTCACTCAGTGGGCACAAAGCCTGAGGTGAGGCTATGATTAAATATGACACTTATGTGAGGTGCCAGTTCATTTTGTAGTTCATGTAGTACACAGCCTGGGATGTCATCTGGTCCCATGGATGCTGCATTCTTAGCTTTGGAAAGTGCGTTTTTTACCTGTGTGGCCATTATTACCTGAATTTGGCAATCTTTCGGTATTCAGATGGGCCCTTTGGGGGGGTGAGGGTGGTGAGGATTGCACTAAATCAATCTGCCAGGATATTGGCAGTATCCTTGGGATCAGTATATTTAATGCCATTCTGTTGTAGCACAGAGCATATCTGAGTATTGCCATTTAGATTCTTGACATAGTTATAGAATGCCTTGTGGCTGTCTTTGGAATCTTTGGCAATTTTATTTTCATAACTAGCTTTGGAGGATTTGATGTGTTATTCTTTTCATTGTTTTACCATTACTGCACAATTTTCTCATACTGTGGACTAAATGGGTATCTTTTTTCTGCAAAATGTTAAATGAATGTAACTAACTTAAACTTGTTTTTCTCTGTAAAAGGTACACTGAATGTAATTAAATTTATCTTGTATTCTCTGTTAACATATATATTAAATATAATTGGAGTTTTTCTCCTCGGGTCTCCACTGAAAATGGGTTTCTGACCCAGCTGGACTAAGCTGGTTAACAAATTTCAATAAATAAATAAAATGGCAAATCTCTGTCTGCTTTTGTTACAGCTCATTCCACTAGAGCTGTTGACTCTTCTGGTGCCTTCTTGAAGGGGTTGGACACTAATTCCATCCCTGAGGCTGCTACTTGGTCTTCAGTGTATACCTGTACTAAGCATTATGGTCTCTAGAGTCAGAGTAGGTTTTGCTGAAACCATTTTATGTTGTTTTTTTGAGGGCTCTTCTCAGCCTTCCACCTCCCATTCTTTTCTTGAGCTTTTTTACTCTCCCTTCTGTACCAATACTGCAACAGTGATATAGAATGACATAGTACAGTTGTGTAAAATATTACATAACAGTAGATGTCCAACTCTTCATGGTGGCAGTATTTTCTCCCTCCCTCCAACCCCCTCTTGATTGCTCTGCATTTTTTTTTCCTTCTGGATACGTATGGACTCCTTTGTCCTATGATGCCTGTTCTCTTCTGCAGCAATACAGTTTTAGGTAGCTGCATTCCCTTTTTTACTCCATGTTCTGTGTGCGGAGCATAAATGCAATTTACGGCACAACCAAGATCTCTTTTTAGCTTATTTATACTGGCCAAGCAATGGTGATGCAACCCTTCTGTACCGAATACTGCAGCAAAGAAGAGAAGGACATTGTTAAGAGAAAAAGTTTTAAAACATACTGTTATTTGTCACTTTCTCCCATCTAGCAAAATGAATATGCTATTTGCTGAAGTGCTGGTAAGAAAAGGTCATTGAACCATGTTTATTAAAAATGGGCTTTACCTATGATAGATGTAGTTTGCTTATGAACTTGAATAACATCTGTTTTCTATACTTCTGAATAAGAGTTAATTTACTGAGGCAGGCTGTGGAAAATTCCAGCTACCACTGTTGAACTAAAGTATGCTTTACCTTTTTGAACATTCTGTTCTAACTGTGGTTTTGAGGTAAACATTCTACACTAGCTGTGGTTTTGAGGTAAAGCATTCTTTTCTGAGGTAATTTGTGATCCTAGATGTTTTTCATAGCCAACTGTCAGAAATGTAACAAAAGCTATTTTGGCTAGTAACAGGAAAGTATAAAAGTTGATGTCAGTAAACAAGCTGATCAGATTGAGATCATCTTGGCCAACATGCTGCTGTAATCTGGTTAGCTGCAAATAAAGAAGTTTTTCATCACCTGAGGCAGATGTGACTCGCTTGAATTTTTTCTTCTGACATTTTGGTCCTTCGGACCAGAAACCTCTACGAAGATACGGATCAGACCGACAGAGAGAACGAAAAACCTGCGCAGGTGAGGGTTTCTCATCTTAAGATTCCCTCAACGGAAAGCCTTCCGACCGATTTGTCGTTCGAAAGAGCCCAGCCGCTCTCTGATCTCTATCTGAGGGACGGTTTCCGAACCAAAAGGGGAAACAGAGTCTCATCTGGTTCAGGTAGGACGAAAAACAATTTTTCTTTTAATTTAATTTAACCTTGTCGACAGGGGTTTTATTTTTAGTTAAGGGTGGGTAGGAATAATTGTTAAGATTATTTTGTTAGGATTACTTGTTATTTTGTTAGGATTACCTGTTATTTTGTTAGGATCCCCGTTAAGATAGCCCCATTTTGTAATAAGTCCTGTAAAAATAATTTTGATGCAGTCCTAAAATATACAGTCCTAAAATAAGAAATCTAGGGAAACATGGGTTCAAGTTGCTGCAAGTGTGAGAGTGATGCCTGTTTAAATGTTGATGCTAAGTATATGAAAAGTTTAAACAAAAATAATGTTAAATTTTTGAAGAAGTGGAAGTTGAAATATGATTTTGATGGTACACTGAATAAGAATGCCTGTGCAAAATTGGTTAGAGATTTGAAAAAGGATGCAGGAACTAGAACTAAAAAGCAAAGACAATTGGGATTTCCCCAAGCACAAAAAATGGTTAGAAGAAGCAAATAAACGAGCTATAAAAGAAAAACAGTGTCAGGAAAAGAGAAAATAAATCAAAAAGGGATCACTGGTGCCAAGTGGAAAAGTAGCTTTATTTTTAGATAAGGAGGATGAGCATACAGTTTGTGCAGTACAAAGGCAGGCAACCGCCCCACCATATGGGGAAATTGCTGCTGCTGTACCGGGGGAACCTCCTCAATATTAGTCAGAAGATGTGGGATCTGTACAGCAGAGTGGGTTATTAGCTGCTCAAGAAAATGTTGTGACCCCTCCAATTTACTCACAAATTCCCGTAGTACCTAAGGTTGCTTTGCAACAGGTAGACCAACCTATGCAGTTAAGGTCAGTACCAGCAGGGCAAGGATGCTGGGCTATTAAACTTCCTGACCATTCAGAAGATCTTCCCTTAATACAAGTTGCAAACCCACAAGCAGGAGATGTTGGACAAGAACCAACTATTTTAGTTTATCGTCACTGGGCTAGAGAGGATATAAAACGAGCTACGGATGGTATTCCTTATCCCAAGGTTAATTTTCAAAAGTTTTCTGAGGACATAGTTGGTAGTTATCATCTAAATGGTTTAGAAGTAGAACAAGTAGTGCGACAAATCTTAAGTCCAGATTGGCACTTAGTTTGTGGTACTTGGACATGTAAGGCAGATGACGGCACTACATTAAAGCATAATTCTGGGGTGTTAGACTGATCTGTTAAAGAGAATTTCTGATAAGTGGAGTCCAAGAGCAGATTGGACAGTAATATATCAGTGCATCCAAAATGATGATGAATCTGTGGATCATTATATTGTAAGACTGACAGAAGTGTTCAATAACCATTGTGGAATGATGATTCTGCAGGATCAGACTAATGATAGTTCGTATGAACAGCAATTGAAAAATGCTTTTCTTAAAGGTTGTAAGGCTCCGATAAGTAGTTTTATTAGTAAGCACATGGTAGATCACAGAACATGTAGACTGCAACCTTTGTTTGAATATGCACAGCATGCTGAGCAACATTTTAATCTAAAAAAGAAAGTACAAGTGTTAGCAGTAGGGGATGATGGTGGGATATTCCTAGTACAGGACCAAAGGGGGCAAGGGCGCCATGGTGGTGTAAAAAAACGTGGGGGGCCCGCAATGGGACACGTTAAATGAACCGGGTGGACATTCAGCCTATAGGGAAAGGTTAAAACGTGGAGAATGTTTTAAATGCGGTAGATGTGGGCACTTCGCTGTCGACTATGAAGAGTGGCAACATCCCCCACAGCTTACGAACAAGGGCTCCGCATGACTATATGATAGTAAAGAAAGGTGCCATCTTCATTATAGGGATAATGAAGAGGCAGACACTCTCTACGATGAATGTCAGAACACTCTAATGGAAAGGCGGGATTGTGACTGTGAAGTCATAAACCTGGCAAATTTGGGTATTGCTATGCATCTAGATCAGAAACCCATGATAGGGTTTTTGGTTGAGGGACAAAAAGTGGAGTTTTTATGTGATTCAGGTGCATCACGTACACTTTTGGGTCCAGCAGTTCTGCCTCCGAACTGCGAAACAGATGAGTTTGTCCTTGTAAAAGCAGCAAACGGGAAAATTTATAAGGAACCACTGTCTCATCCTCTACTGTTCACAGATCCGCAAACAAACCAAACTGTTAGGTGTAAGGTAATTATATCAAAAGTTTGTCCAGTTAATTTGCTGGGAAGAGATTTGATGCATGTGTTTGGAATAGCGGCAATTCCCACACCTAAAGATATTGAGGCAAAAAGGTTAGCGGATGGCTTAGTAGTACAGGAAGTACAAGACTTGTTTTACTGGTATAGCCTAGACTTGATTTCAGATGGCCCGGGGAGGGTTGATACACAGTTGATCAATCTAGCTCTAAGTAAATCTAGGAGTGGGTCACCGCAGGATGCAGTGCACTTACATTGTAAAATGTTCTATAAGGCCCCTGGTCTGGATAAAGAATTTGAAAAATAATTCTTTAAGCACAAATGTGCAAGGATAATTTTGAATGATATGTTTTGGGATACGCACGGTAATACAGTAGTAACCTGTACTTTGACTAAGGAAATGAGTTCTTCATATCGCTCAAGTTATAGCTCACATATCTCAGTTACTAAAGCAGTGGGGACACACTGGGTAGATTTGGTGAAAAAAGTAACGATTTGGAACACAATGTCTGAAAGTCAGTTGAAAGATCAACAGATCCAGGTACAAAGATTAAATTGGGTGACTTGGGCACGACCAAGTGTGCACCTCAGGGATGACAAAACAGAAATGGCATGACAAATCCTCCTAACTCAAGAGGAAGATAGTGCGTTAAGTGCCTTGCCTGTAGATTTATGGTCAAAAGGTAAAGGAGATGTAGGATTAATGAAAACAGCAGGTGAAGTCTGTATAACTGCAAAGTCAGGTTTTAGACCTCGTAAGCACCAATATCCACTAAGTAAGCAAGCAAGCAGAGGAAGGAATTAAACCAGTTATTGAACAGCTAAAACAGGTAGGAATTCTTGTTGAATGCCCAGATTCACCCTGCAATACTCCGTTGTTTCCTGTAAAGAAACCGGATGGGTCATGGAGGTTGGTTCAGGATTTACAAGCAGTTAATTCAGCTGTGATCCCAACAGCACCAGTGGTCCCTGACCCCTATACATTACTTAATGATTTACTACCTCAGCACAGATATTTTTCTGTCATAGATATAAGCAATGCCTTTTTCTCCATACCACTACACAAGGAGAGTAGATTTTGGTTTGCATTCACTTTCCAAGGTAAAAGATACACATACACCAGATTGCCACAGGGTTATTGTGAGAGTCCGACAATATTCGCACAACAAATGGCTGCGAATTTAGCTCAGTTTGTTCCCCCAGAGGGAAGCCAGGTTCTGTTGTACGTAGATGATATTTTGTTGGCCTCACCCACGCAGGAAAGTTGTAAAAAGGATACCCTAGCCCTTCTTAGTTTTTTAGCTGAGCAAGGACATAAAGTAAATAAAGAGAAGTTACAATTGTGGAAAGCAAAAGTAAAGTACTTGGGTTATTTAATCTCACAGGAAGGTAGACAATTGGAAAATAAAAGAAAACAAGCAATTCTTGAAGCACCTATGCCTACGACTAAGCGGGAGATGATGTCGTTTTTAGGTGTGACTAATTTTTGTAGAAGTTGGATTCCTAATTATGCTGAAGAAGTAGGGCCATTGACCGCACTGATCTATGACACTCCCATGGCAGCTAAAAGTAATATACAGTGGACAGATAAGGCAATACAAGCATTTAATAGAATTAAGAAATTGATAGCAGGATCCTCTGTTTTGGGTTTTCCAAACTATTCTAAGCAGTTTGTACAAATGGTTGACTGTAAGGGAGGATATATGACTTCGGTTCTGGTACAAGTACATGGGGATAAACAGAGACCAATAGCTTTTTATTCCTCCAGATTAGATCCTGTTGCAAGGGCATTGCCACAATGTGTTCAAGCTGTAGTGGCAGCCGCCATGGCAGTGCAAGCCTCAGCATCATTAGTTTTGTTTCACCCATTAAAATTGCGAGTTCCACATTCAGTAGCTACTATACTTTTGCAAGATAAGATAACCTTTTTATCTCCTAGTCGACATTTGTCGTGTATGACAGTGCTGCTGACACAGCCACATATGACCATAGAAAGATGTACTACTCTTAATCCGGCGACACTTTTGCCGACTCCAGAAGAAGGTACTCCACACATTTGTTGAGAGAGCATTCATGACAAAGTACTTCCCCGACCAGATTTAATGGATATTCCGTTGGTAGATTCTGATCTTGTTTTGTTTGTAGACGGATCAGCAAAGAAGGACACTGTAGGAAGAACACTAGTAGGTTATGCTGTCACCACAGAAACTGACGTTTTAGAAGCAAATGGATTGTCAAATATTTATTCTGCCCAAGCAGCTTAGTGGCTTTGACTCGAGCTTGTACCTTAGGGGAGGGTAAAAAAGTGACAATTTATACAGATAGTCAATATGCTTTCTCTACTGTGCATGTTTTCGCTCAACAATGGAATAATAGGGGAATGGTTACTGCGACAGGCAAACCAATAAATCACAGAGATTTAATTTTACAGTTGTTAGATGCAGGGGAAATGCTTTTGCTGATATGGCTGCAAAAAAGGCAGCTCAAGAAAATGATTTGCTTTTACATGAAAATGATTTAGAGCCTGGACACCTCTTACACTTAGAGACACTAAAAGTAATGCAAACACTGACGACACAGAAAGAAAAATGTCGTTGGGTGAAATATGGTATCACTCAACAGGATGGGTTGTATAGGGCATCAGATGGCAAAATGGTATTACCCTCAAACCTTTTTTGGTATGCTGCATTGGTTAACCATTGACCTGACCATGTAGGAATACCGACAATGGTTCAAATAGTGTCTAAGGTGTTTTGGTGTAAAGGATTTTCAACTTATGCAAAGCAATTCTGTTTATCTTGTTTATTATGTGCAAAGTATCATGCTCAGGGGAGAGTTAAAAAATCTCAGCAGGCATTCCCTACCCCTCCATATCCATTCCACACACTCTGTATGGACTTTACTGAATTGACACCTTCAGAGGGAAAAAGGTTCTGTCTAGTTATAACTGACACCTTTTCTAAGTGGGTAGAAGCTTTTCCAGTAAAGCATCCTGATGCACACACAGTAGCAAAGCTTTTGACAACAGAAATAATTCCCCGATTTGGCCTTCCAAGGTGCATTTATAGTGATAATGGGTCTCATTTTGTAAACCAGATTGTGCAGAAGTTGGGTCAAGTGTTTCAAATTGATCGCAAGTACCATTGTGCTTACCATCCGCAGTCAGCTGGACTGGTGGAGAGGCACAATGGTGTCCTGAAGAGTAAACTCCGCAAACTGATGGCAGAAACGCATAGATCCTGGACTGCGTGCCTTCCATTGGCACTCCTGTACATGCAAATCTCACCCTCCTACAAAGGACTTAAACCATTTGAACTTTTGTTTGGGAGACCATATTACATCCCGCAGTGGCAAGGATTGTTGCCAGCAGAACGTGAGGGGGGTGAGGATCTGGCGGATTATATGAAGAAGCTGCTAAATGTCAAGTCTCTTGTAACCAATGACTCCTTTCCAGATTCCAGAAGTGAAATCTTGTTAAGTGTGGCACCCGGGGACTGGGTGTGGATCCGAATTGTGAAGAGAAAGAATTGGTCATCCCCCAGGTGGGAAGGCCTATATCAAGTACTTATCTCGACACCTACGGCTGTAAAGATCGCAGAGAGGACTTTGTGGATTCATATCACCCACTGTAAAAAACGTAAGACTTTTCCTTCTACCATTGATGTTGGTCAGACTCCATCGGACCCCTGAACACAAAGTCTGACTACAAAGGGAGGATGGCCATGTTCAACTGGTACTTGAACTGTTACATGATGATGATTTTGGTGGCGGAAGTAAATATGTCCATACGAGAAGGAACAGTTGTGAGAGAAAAAGGAATGGTGGTGCTGCAAGCGCAAACAGATGGTTACTACTGTGTTCAAGGTAAAACTTTGTGAAGGAATTTTGGACTGTGCTAAATGGAACAATAATGATTTCTTGACTCGTGCAAAATACTTGTGCAATACAGACTGTACGTCCTGGTCAAATGTTTGGTGGTCAACAGATGTGAATGGATGGGAAACAAGTGGTGCAGTGATACCAGAGAAAGATAACAGCAGACAACAAAGAATAAAAACTGCGCATTTCCAAGGTACCAAAGTAATTACTATAACCATTGTGTCACCACAAGAAAGTGATTCAGGAGTATATGGAATCGGAGTGTCTCTTCCAATTGGAACTGACCCTTTGGGGACCCTCCAACTTAAAGTACAAAGCCTTAAAAATGCTACAAGTAAAGCAGATTTTGCCTTCACAGAAGAACAATCGTTACTCGAGACGGGATTCGCACACCATAATGAATGGTTGTCTTGGGTTAGATATAGTACCCAAGAGGCACATCGTGAGAACTGTGTTTCTTGTGCTGAAAGTAAACAGCAACTAGCGACAGTTCCATTGATGCAAGATGAAGGTAACCTAACGTGTCTGTTAAAATTATTCTTCAACAAAACTGAAGATAAATGCAAAAATGAAACTCAGCGATTTCCTATCCAGGTTCGTATATGTGCATTTCCAGAGATGGCACAGGGAAGAATTATGGCAATATGGGACAGAACTATTGCAATGTTACTGTGAATGGCAATGAGAATCCATTTCTGGAGAACCAAACTCATAGTTTAGCAGACGTTTGGTGGTTATGTGGAGACAACAAACTCAGATCAAGGCTTACGATTCCCTGGAAAGGAACTTGTGCACTCGTAAAGTTAATTCTGCCATTCTACATTTTCCCAGTTCCAGCAAGCAATTTCGTAAGAGAACCTGAAATAAAACAGAAGTGGTTGAATAAGAGAAAGAGAGAGGCACCGAAGCAATCCTTCGATAGCAGTGTCTACATTGATAGCACTGGCGTACCAAGAGGCGTGCCTGATGAATACAAAGCAATAAACCAAATAGCAGCTGGTTTTGCATCCATCTTTGTCTGGATTCAACCCAATAAGAATGTGGACTGGATCAACTACATTTACTATAACCAGCAGCATTTTGTGAACTATACCAAAGATGCATTAAAAGGTATTGCTGAACAACTGGAGGCGACTTCGCAGGTGGCATGGCAGAATCGAACTGCGTTGGATATGCTTCTGGCCAAAGAAGGAGGAGTTTGCAGGATGTTTGGGACTTTCTGTTGTACATACATCCCAAATAACACTGCCCCTGATGGGAGCATCACTCGAGCTTTGAAAGGTTTGGAAATGTTATCCGAATAATTGGCAGAGAACTCTGAGGTAAATAATCCCTTTACAGACTTTCTACGAGTGTGATTTGGAAAATGGAGTCATCTCATCAGCAGTTTCCTGGTGTCCGTCGGAGTCGCTGTGGCTATTGTGGTGGTATGTGGTTGCTGTTGTATACCCTGTATCAGAGGTCTTCTACAAAGACTGGTTGATACTGCTGTTACGAAAACGATGTACCAGCAGTTGCAACAGACTGGTGAAAGTGAATACATTGAAATGTGACTTTTGCAAATGTTTTGAAGTTTAAAAGTTTGTCTTGCAAATGAAGTAATGTATGCAAAGAAAAACTTAACTTTTTACCATATATTGCTGAAATAAAAAGACAAATAAAAGTGTTTTGAGGGGGGAAATGTTAAGAGAAAAAGTTTTAAAACATACTGTTATTTGTCTCTTTCTCCCATCTAGCAAAATGAATATGCTATTTGCTGAAGTGTTGGTAAGAAAAGGTCATTGAACCATGTTTATTAAAGATGGGATTTACCTATGACAGATGTAGTTTGCTTATGAACTTGAATAACATCTGTTTTCTATACTTCTGAATAAGAGTTAATTTACTGAGGCAGGCTGTGGAAAATTCCAGCTACCACTGTTGAACTAAAGTATGCTGTACCTTTTTGAACATTCTGTACTAACTGTGGTTTTGAGGTAAACATTCTACACTAGCTGTGGTTTTGAGGTAAAGCATTCTTTTCTGAGGTAATTTGTGATCCTAGATGTTTTTCATAGCCAACTGTCAGAAATGTAACAAAAGCTATTTTGGCTAGTAACAGGAAAGTATAAAAGTTGATGTCAGTAAACAAGCTGATCAGATTGAGATCATCTTGGCCAACATGCTGCTGTAATCTGGTTAGCTGCAAATAAAGAAGTTTTTCATCACCTGAGGCAGATGTGACTCGCTTGATTTTTTTCTTCTGACAGACATCAACTGTTATGGTAAGATTTTACACAACTGTACTTTCTGTCACTTTGCTCTGTCATAACTACCATGCATGCCTCTCAACTGTCCAGATTTTCCCTGAATTTCCAGATTTTTGCCTCATATTTTTGGTCTGTTCCTCATAAAATTTTGATGTTCTGGGAAATCACTGAGGATTGAAGTTACTAAGTAATTACACACATTTGAGTTTCAGACTTGAAAATGCACACTAAGTCCTGTTATTCTAGCAACCCTCTAAGTTTATAAGAGCAGTATTTAAAATTTGTCTCTATCTTTGGGTATTTGTTCCTTATTATTTTAGGCTTTGTCCAGGTTTTTGTGCAAAGAGGTTGAGAGGTATGCTGTCATGTGATTAAGTTGGAATGGAAAGAGTTTACCATGTAGGACTAATCATTGTCAGACCAGGAATCAGACACTAATTAGGCACTGCAAACTTAGAATGATGTCAAAAGCTGTACAGTATCACTTAACTTACTTGTTTATATTATAATAACAGTGGAACTAGAAAAAGATTCATACAGATATAAGGTTAAAAGAGAAAGAAGTGTTGAACACAATACAATGCAGTAAGTTTAACTCACTAAGATGTAGCATGTACACTAGGAAGTGCATTTGGCTAGTAGCTGGAAATCAGCAAAAAATAAAATATATAGTGAAAGGAAAAGATGAGTGTATACTAATTTTTAAACTGCATCACTCATGTTTCTACAGATGTACTAGCAGCCCCCTCATTAAAAAAATAGTGCCTTTATCTAGTAGTATTCAGAAATCAGCACATATCAAACCAGAAGCTGAAAAAGGAACAGAAGAGTTTGTCTACTAATACTCCAACCTTCTGCCACACAATTGTTTTTTATGGAATTAATAGCAGGTGAGAAAGTTACTACCAGGCTAGTATTCAAAAATCAGAATACAGTAACACATGCAATGAAAGAAAGAGAAATATGGTTTCCACTATTGTTTGCCTCATTCAGATGCTTTCTATAGGTAGAAGCCATGTCACAAAATTGTTGTGGTGGCCAGGATTCACAGTCACCACAGAATAAAATATGAAATGAAATGACAGAAACAAAAAACTCAGTTTAAAAGCCTTGTATTACTGATGTGCTTTGTAGAGTTAGAGTACCAGCAGCAAAGTCGTAAAATGCCTGAAAGGCTACTTTTCTCAAGGTGTAAAATGCACAGATTAAACTAATGAATGGCTCACACAGAGAGCTGTTGTCAGTACAACTGCAATTTGAGATGGAATTTGACTGACACCTTTAAAACTTCCTGCAGACACTATTCCCCCAACCCCTTCAGCCAAAGGTGAGCATGCTCAGAAAGAGAAACCTGAAATGTAAACAAAGGCCGAATAAAATAAAAAAATCCCTGGGATTGCCCCTTTAAGACACATTCTTCAGTTTTATTAATTGCAGTCCTAATATATATGCGTGCATTTGTGTCTGTGTGTGTGCGTGTCTGTATATGATAAGGTGAACATTTATTTATTACATTTGTTTACTGGGTCATGTCCAACTGGGCCAGGGGCCCATTTTCAGTGGAGACCCTGGGAGAAATTCTTTGAAGCTGTATGCATGCTATTTACATCCATGTGTGCCTCACAGCTGTACTGTATCCCACAGCTGCTGTGATATAAAAGAAAAAGATCAGGGAAGGTACTGGCGTTTTTAATGCAAGATTTTTAGCCTGCTACTTTTTCTTAATTGGACCATCTTATCATAGCAACCATAGAAATGCAGGGCTTTCAGAGTAGAGGACACATGTGCCTTTTTAATAACCGCAGTTCTAATAACCTTTTCAAGGACAGTAAGGCCTGTAAGTCCTGGACTCTATTTTAGGGTGCCCATCTAAATGTCTAACTTATGTTTGAAGGCATTACACTGCTTGACATGCAAAGATAGAGTCTATTCCAAAACAAGGGGAACTGCAAGGTGTTCTATTCATTCCCTGATGTAGATTCCAATTTCTTGTTCTAGTGTTGGCTGTACTGTTTACACACTGACAAAAAAGGAAGCCTTAGATAATGGAAACACTGAAGGCATGGAAAACAAGGCATAAATCTCCCCCTCAAGAGTCCATATGAAACTGAGTATAGGGAGAGTGACTCCAGCTTCTATAGATAGACAAGATTTTTGAAACCAGAGGTTTGTTTTGTTAGGAATATCTATGGTATTTTTTGTTTGCTGTATCTAGTGAGATACATGGTAAAGGGTGCATTATATTCTATGGTTGGTCTAACCATGTCAGAGTACAGGAGAATGGTAATACAGAGCCTTAAGGTGATCTGTGTAGGACAGGGTATTCATACCCTTTATTCTCCTGGCAAGGAAATTTTGAAGGCATTCCAACTACTACAAGTGCCTGGTTAGGGACATGCCAAAGGGGACATTGTACTCAATAATGGGTCTGATAAGGGCCGAATATAGTGGTACTATAATTTCCCTGGATTTGGCTGCCATACCTTTGCTTATGAGTTGGGCGTCTAAATGACTAGGTATTGGTCAAAGGCCAGATTACTGTCTATATTTGTTCCCAGATCTCTAACTATCTGTTCAATTCATATGGGGTGTTTTATCAATGGAGTAATTAGCTTGAGTGGACAATTTCTCAAAGGCACTAAAACATTTCTTTGTGCTGAGTTGTAATCATTGGCTCTGGCACCGGTTTGTCAGTATCTTTAGCTTTAATGACAGTATCAGTAAGTGCAAGAATGCAGTGTAAGTACTATGGGAGGTATGGAACCTGTGTTGTGTGGGGGATAGGAGTTCTTCCTGCAGGAGATGGTTTAGCAGTTGTTTCTGAGTACATTTTGCAGGTATTTCAGCGAGGGTGGGCTCAGCATAATGGTTAAGATCTTCACCTCATAGATACAAAGTACAGGGTTTGATGCTCACCTCTAGTTATTGGTTAAGCTTAAAATGGTTCTTTAAGGCAATTAGCCTACTACCCTCCTATGAAGCAAAGATTACTGTAGGCCTAAAGTTAGTGATGTCTGTTGAACTTCTTCCTTTGTGTAGAAAGATAATGTGTGATTTTTACAGAGAAAGGGAATGTAGGATTCCTGGACTGACCTGTTTATAAGGATTGATACAGGATGAGCAATGCTTTTGGCTGCTATTGTAAGGTACTTGCTTGGAAGATTATCAGATGAAGTTGCCATGGTTTGAGTTTAAGAGTGGTTTTATATATGATGACGGCACATGTCTGAAGGTGAAAGTGAACTTGGTGATATGTGGCTTTTGGGCAGGGGAGGGATTAGGTGTGGGAATCCTTGGTTAGGGATGCAATAATATGTATGAAATAAGAGTTTAATTCTATTACAGTTTTGAGTGTTGAGTGGGACAGGGATTATGGTTGAATTTTTGGCCAAGATGTAAGATTTCTTTAATGGTTAACCAGAATGTTTGCGGTTGTGTTGACTTTTGCTCTGAATGTTGTTGCAGTATAGTTTTTGTCTTTACTTATTTGCCTTTTTAGTACAGATGTGGAGCATTCCGAAGTTTTCAAGATATTGTGATCATTTGTATTTCTGCCATTATTTCCATTTTTGTTTTCCTTGCAGTAGCAGTCTACTCTTTTTGGATAGCCAAATCTCATTATTTGTTTTTTAGTCTCTTCCGTTTAAGAGGTAAAAGGCTGTTTAGGAAAATTGCATTGAATTTATTTACAGTATCATCTAAGGGGAGGATTTTTAGGATTGCCGGTTAATAGAAGAAAGGATAGTAATGAACATGTCTGGGTTAAACTTAGGTTGTGTGTTTTTTGTAAGCATACCATTTAGGTGGCTGTGTGAGATGTCTGGTTTAATTTCTTCAAATATTTTGGGTTTCTAATACCATTATGGGAATAGACCTATTCCTAAGTCAGGTTATGATTAAAGTTCATGGAATTAGTATTGTTTCAATCTTGTATAGCCAAAAGTTCTCGTCACAACACTCACAATGGGCTCAGATATGACTCTTACAATTCATACAGAGTTACATGTACTGGTAGTATATCAACATATGATTGTGGATTCTTTTTTAGACCCGCTGTCCTACTACTACTATTGCCTGGGTATCTTGCATACATATTGCTGTCATTTCTGCCTGAAAATCTTGATATTTTATGAGTTTGTGTCTTGTTGCACATGAGACTAATTGCAATGTGTAGCAATTTCAGTGGTCAATGCTATTTTTGTCTTTTTTCATGAACTGCTATATCAGTTTTTTTTTCACATCTAGTTTTTGAACTGTTGGTAATGTGTGATCCCAAGTGATGTACATTTCAAGATTCTCTGTAATGCTTTGTGGTTCATGTTCCCAATGCTTCTTGGCTACTTCTGTGTTTCAGTTGCACAATCCTTAATGTAAAAATCTTGCCACATTATTGTGCCTTTCAGTGTACAGGCCTCTGTCATGAGTGTATTACACCCAGCAACAAGGTGTGTAACTATTTCCAGTTCTTTTTTACATAACCTACATTTGTCTGCTTCGCCCACATGTTCAATGGAATTTGTCAACCAGCTTGTATGTAATCCACTCTCTTGGACTGCCATTATTAGCCTTTCATCCTTCAGTTTCAATTCATGTCTCCCTATCCATTTTTGTGTCAAATTCTTATTGATGTGAGGTTATTCCATGAGATCTGTTATTCTGACACATTCAGTTGGTGTCTGATTTTTGTCCCACTTGCCAATTGAATGCTTCTGCTAAACTAAGCAGGGAGGTCATCTTGGACTTCCTCTCCTTATGTTTTAAAACTTTCACTATGTTTGTATCTGATGTGATTAATAGATAATGTATGCAACCCAGTGAATGTAGATCTATACATATAATCAATTTTGAGGCGGCCTACACCGCCTTCACGGCGTGGAATATACAATCTTGAATTTTTATATCATTATTTGGTTAAGTGTAAAACACTTTTACTGCTTTTCTGTCCAACTGATTCATTACCTTTTGGGGCCAGTCAATCACACCAAAACAGTAAGTGAAAACAGTAAGAAAGAATTGGTGTAAAGCTTTGACTATGTTCTTCGTGTTTCACTGTTGCAGTCATCACTTGTGGGTTATCCCTCCTGGGTAGATCTCGGTTGGCCCGAATACCAGAGTAAAGCTTTCCCCCTGCGCTGCCTGCTGTCACTTGTGGACTGACATCCGGTCGTCAGTGGTATAATGGAAAGGAGCCTGTGGCATTGCATCAGTCTTTCTTGCCGTGAAGCCCGAAGCAAAAGCAGTTTGCATGTGTGCCGGTCAATCATTGCCAGAGTAGAAGTTGCCTCTGAAAACAACTAAAGCTAAATACCCTGTTGGGGGACCTTTCTCTTGCACTAATCGATGCCCGAAAAAGTCAATAATTGTCTCCGCTGTGGAAAATAAATACCACACCGAGACTTCCATATCTTGTGCATTACTTGTCTAGGCCCAACCATGAAGTCCCCCGTAGTTGGTTCTGCGCACTTTTCAATTCTAGGACTTAGAGCCGAATTTGTAGCCAGGCATTTCCAAAGTAGTTCCTCGGATTATGAAATGGCATCCATCAGTCAGCAGTCTGTGGATATTCCCAAAAAATGAAAAGATAAAGAAAGGGACAAACCACACAAACTTAAGCCTTCTGGACAGACCACACAAACTTAAGCCTTCTGATGACCCATCCCAGAAGCACATCGTCAGTTCTCAGGAATTCAATGAGGTGCATTCAAAGCCCCTGATGCCCGACTCGTTTCCTTTGCAGGCCTCTACCAAGACCCTTTTGGAGTCCGGTATGCTGCCAGGGAATGCTTCATCATCCGATCCTTCGGTTGTCACCACTTCAGTTGGGACAGGAGCCGCTACACAGGCACCAGCTTCTAAGAAGGTTCTTTACACAACCGATTCAAGACAAAAAATGATGTCTTCACCCCAACTAATGCATCCCAATGACAAATGGATTCATTAAGGTGTAAAAGCAGAGCCACTCCTAAGAAAAGTACAGTTGTGTACACCTACCTTAAATGTAGATGTTCGAGTGTCTTCACTGTTGCAGTCATGACTGTAGGGTTCTCCCCTGCCGGCAGGCAGCCCTCGGTCAGCCAGAATCCCAAAGTCTGGGTCCAGCGTCAGCTGTTCAACCATGCTCCCTGACGTCATAGCGCCAGGAGTACAAAGCTGACAGCTGATGCCATCTTCTCCAGTTTTTCTTGCCCCAGATGTCAGGAGTCCCAAAATGAAAAAGGTCCCATAACCTTTGCAAATACACCTCAGAAGAATGGTGAAAAAAGGAAATACACAAAAGTAAAAATGATAGGGGACAGGAGGGAGGGAAACACAGACTGCAACAGTGAAGACACTCGAACATCTACACTTATGGTAGGTGTACACAACTGTACTATGTTCATCGTGTTTCACTTTTGCAGTCATGACTGTAGGGTAGAATCCCAAAGCTGAAAGAAAGGGAGGTGGTCATAAAGAGGAAGGGGTGGCTAAAAGGCCCTGCAAGACTGCAGAGGCAAAGCCTGCCCTAGACTTAGAGTAGAGAGGTAGATTGTAGTGCTTAGAAAAAGTATGCACTGAACTCCAAGTTGCAGCTTCCAAAATGTCTTTGGTAGGAACTCCCCTGAGGAAGGCCGCAGAAGTGGCAGCAGCTCTGGTGGAATGAATCCGAACAGTCCCTGGGATTTGCTTTCCATGGTGAGAATAACAAAATCTGATTCCATGAGCAATCCATTTTGAAATGGTCTGTTTTGAAATGGCTTTACCTTGGGAACTTGAAGCATAAGAAACAAACAATTGTTCTGATTTTCTGATGTCCTTGGTTCTGTTCAGGTAAAAACGTAGTTGTCTGTGTACATCCAAGGAATGTAAGATCCTTTCCCCTTTATTTTGGGGAGAGGGGAAAAAGGTTGGCAAGTGGATAGTTTGATATAAAGCCATTTTGGCAACCACCTTAGGCATGAAGGTAGGATTAGTCCTCAAAGATACCCTGTCTTGATGAAAAATAATATAAGGTTCCACAGCCATAAGAGCTTGTAACTCTGAAACTCTCCTGGCAGAGGTAAGGGCTAACA
Source organism: Protopterus annectens (assembly GCF_019279795.1). Classification (NCBI taxonomy): domain Eukaryota; kingdom Metazoa; phylum Chordata; order Ceratodontiformes; family Protopteridae; genus Protopterus; species Protopterus annectens. The sequence continues at coordinate 935,948,840 of NC_056734.1, forward strand.
GGATAGCTGTCTTCCAAGATAAAAACTTGATGTCAGAAGAGGCAGCAGGCTCAAAAGGAGGCAAGGTTAGTTTTTCCAAAACATAGTTGAGATCCCAAGCAGGAATGGGAGGAGATCTAGGAGGTCTTAAGTTCTTAGCTCCTCTGAGAAACTGTCTCATGAGCTGGTGGGAAAAGATGGGAGGATCTGTATTATAATGAGCAGAAATAGCAGAGGCATGTATCTTAATGGAAGAGAAAGAGAGACCCTTATGTAAGAGATCTGTCAAGTAAAGTAAAATTAAAGTAATGTTAGGAAGAAGAGGATCAGAATCCTGAGCCTGCATCCAGGAACAAAATCTTTTCCATTTTCCTGCATAAGATTTTCTAGTGCTAGGATGCCTAGCTTCTAAAATGACATCCATAACCTGCTTGGGTGGTAAAGAAGGAATCAAAGGCCCTGGATTAACCAGGCCGCCAGGCTGAGAGTACTGACATGAGAGTACAGAACCTGACCCTGATGTTGGGACAGAAGGTTCGGAGACTGAGGTAAAACCCAAGGGGGCTCCAGGCATAGGTTTTTTAGAGTTGGATACCAAAACTGCCGAGGCCAATTTGGAGCCAGCAAGATTATCATCTTGGGCTTGTCCTGTTTTATTTTTAATAAAACCCGTGGAAGAAGAGGAAGAGGTGGAAAGGCATATCCTGAGAGGTTCCTCCAACTGAATGACAGGGCATCCACTTTCCAAGCTTCTCTGTGGAAAGTCCTGGTGAAAAAATTCTGAAGTTGATGATTGAGATGGGATGCAAAGACGTCTATGTGAGGACATCCCCAGACTGCTGTTATCATCCTGAATATTTTGGTATCCAGCATCCACTCGTGTGGATCCGAAAGGTTTCCGCTCAGACTGTCTGCCAGGAAGTTTTGTTTGCCTGGTAGAAACTGAGCTTGAAGATCCAGATTGCAAGCTAGAGCTGTGTTCCATAGATCCATGGCTAGTCTGCGAAGGGGGAAGGAATGAGATCCCCCCTTACTTGTTTATGTACCACATAACTGTGGTGTTGTCTGTCCATATTAGCAGTTGTCCTGGTTGTAAAATATTCTTGAAGGCCAATAGAGCTTTCTGAATGGCTAACATCTCCTTTAAGTTGATATGCAGGTGCTTCTGATCCTTTGTCCAAAGGCCCTGCAGACAATTTCCCTGAAAATGGGCTCCCCAAGCATAATCCGAGGCGTCCGTGGTTAGAATTTGAGTGGCAGGAGGCAGACGGAAGGGTTTCTCTTTGTTTAGAGCACATGCCCTGGACCACCAAAGAAATTCCTTTTGAAGGCAAGGAAGGACGGAGATCAGTATGTCTAAACTGTGGCAATGCTGAGACCATACACTTTTTAGGTACCACTGTATTTTCCTCATGTGTAGTCTTGCATATGGTACGAGAAGGATGCAGGAGGCCATGTAACCCAAAGCCTGCAGGAATTTCCTTGAAGATAGTTGAGTTAAAGTTGCCAAGGTTCTGAAAGTTGAAGCCAGCTGTAATTGTTTTTTGGATGTCAGAAATGCCATCTGGGTCGTGGTGTTTAGAAGTGCACCCAGAAAGTTATCTGTTGTAATGGTGTCAAATCTGACTTTTTTATGTTTACAGAGAATCCCAGGAACTTGAGGAGGTTCTGTACAAATTCTAGATGCTGGAGTAAGACATCCTTGCTGTCTGCCTGAATTAGACAATCGTCCAGATAAGGGTAAATTTGAATTCCCTTGAGTCTGCAGTAAGCTACTACTGGAGCCAGGCATTTGGTGAAGACCCTGGGTGCAGTAGACAATCCAAAGGGCAGCGCGGAGAATTGAAAGTGCCTCATTCCGGCCTTGAACCTGAGGTATTTTCTGCAATCCTGCCTGATGGGAATGTGTAAATATGCCTCCTTTAAATCCAAAGTTACCATCCATGCATCTTTGGACAGCATTGGAAGTAGCTGCTGTAGAGTAAGCATCTTGAATTTTGGAATCTCTAGAAAGGTGTTCAAGACTGATAGATCCAGAATGGGTCTCCATGAGTTTTGCTTCCTTGGGACTAGAAAGAGCCTTGAGTAAAAACCTTTTCCCATCTCTGAAAGAGTAACCAGTTCTATGGCATTCATAGCCAAAAGAGCTTCCACCTGCTTTAAGGCCTCCATCCATTGATGTTTTGGAAGGTCTGGCCATCTGCTTGGCCTTGGCAAGGTATGAAAATGGAATTTGTAACCTCTTAAAACCACATCCAAAACCCACTTGTCTTTGGTTATTTGAGTCCAATTTTGATAAAAAAAGAGAGAGTTTTCCTCCGAGAGGGGCTTCCAGGCAAGAAGTTCCTGTAGCCCAACAGAGGGAGTCATTGAGTTTGTTTCCTTTGAGATTGTGACCTGTCCTCTCCTCCCCTAGGGGTGGAAGCAGTCCACTGTCTTTGTCTATAAGCAGCTTGTGATTGAGGCCTCCCTCTGGAGCGTCTATATCTACCCCTCTGAGGCCTGTCTGAAGTGGGAAAGGACCAATTTTTGAAGGCCAATTCCTGCTAAATCTAGGTGGCTGTACTTGTAAGAAATCTTTAACTGTTTGCATGGATTTTGCCTTATCCTCCATCTTTTTAATCACCTCTTCAGCTTTTGATCCAAACAAAACATTATGCTGAACAGGAGCATCCAATAATTTAGCCTTTACTTGTTCAGGCAAATTTTGTTCCTTTAGCCATGCATGCCTTCTAATGACTGTGCCAGAGGGGGTCCCATTCAGAAGACCGAAACGCCGATTCCCCGACGCGGAAATCACCGACGCCAGATGACCGACAGGTACGTATACCGACAGGGTGATTCGCCGACAGTGGAAAGACCGACAAGGGTAATCTGCGATCGCGACTCGGTAAGTGTGCGATAGTGACGGAGGTAGGAGTGGTCAGGTAAGTGAGTTAGGGTTAGGGTGCAGGTAGGTGATGTGTACGTTAGTGTCGGAGCTTGGGCTAGGGGTGTGTAAGTGAGTTAGGGTTAGGGTGCAGGTAGGTGATGTGTGCGTTAGTGTCGGAGCTTGGGCTAGGGGTGTGTAAGTGAGTTAGGGTTAGGGTGCAGGTAGGTGAAGTGTGCGATAGTGTCGGAACTTAGGGTTAGGGTTTGGGTCAGGGCTAGTGTGTATGGTATGTAGTGTCGCGTGTTGTTTACGTTCCGTGTGTCGGTGATTTGGTGTTCGGTGTTTTGCGGTGTCGGGTTTGTGTCGGGTTTGTGTGTTTTTGGTTGTTTTGTGTCGGGGAATCGGCGTTTCGGTGTTTAGAAGTAGACCCGCCAGAGGCCGCAGCCCTACAAGAAGCCTCCAAGGCATCAAATCCACAGTGTAAACCATGCTTCCCAACCTGTTCAGTGGCATGCAATAAGTCATGTAATTCCTTATCATCTGCACAGGCAGAAATGGAAGTAAACTTTTGTTTAAAGACAGACAAGAGAAATTGCTGGTATTTTAGCATATAAAACTGACAGTTTAAAGCCCTAATGGACAAAGTAGCAGAAGTGTATACCTTTTTGCCCCATCTTTCTAAGGACCGAGAATCCTTTTCAGTAGGAATAGGATTTTTGGCAGAAGCAGCCTTAACTCCCTTAGGACCCTGAGAAATGGTTTCAGGGTCAGCAGAAGGGTTCTTGTATAAAAACTGATGGGAATCAGGAACCCTGTAATATCTATCAGGCTTAACAGGAGCGGGAGGAAAAGAGTCAGGGGTTAAGTTAGCCTCCGAAAAGGCATCATCCACAATATCCAAAACAGGAGGAATAGCCAGGGGTCTATGTTGGGGAAGAAGAAGAAAATCACTCAGTCTTTTCTTGGATTCCGAATACTCCTGTCCTTCCCAGTGGAAATGTTCCCTCATTTCATGCAAAGTTTCCCCAAAAGAGAAATCCTCAGGGGGAGAAGCTGAAGGAATGGATTCTTCAGCATCAGAATCCTCATAAGGAGGGAAAGAATATTCCTGATCAGAAGAAGAAAAGTACAGTTGTGTACACCTACCATAAATGTAGATGTTCGAGTGTCTTCACTGTTGCAGTCATAACTGTAGTGTGCTCCTGCCGGCAGGCAGCCCGAGGTCGGCCAGAATCCCAAAGTCTGGGTCCGGCGTTGGCTGTACAATCCAGTACCCTGACGTCAGTACGCTCTGGTACATAGCCCTCAGCCGATGCCATCTTCTCCAGCCTTTCTTGCCCTAGATGTCAGAAGTCCCCAATAGATCATAAATGAATCCCACTAGGAAACACAAATACACCACAAAAGAGAGAAAAAAGAGGGGATAGGAGGGAGGGAAACACCGACTGCAACAGTGAAGACACTCGAACATCTACATTTATGGTAGGTGTACACAACTGTACTATGTTCATCGTGTTTCACTGTTGCAGTCATAACTGTAGGGTAGAATCCCAAAGCAGTGAAAAAAAGGGGGGAGGTTTAGACAGAAGAAGGGGCAGCAAGAAGACCCTGCAAAACAGCAGAGGCAAAGCCTGCCCTGGTCTTAGAATACAAAGGGAGATTGTAGTGCTTGGAAAAAGTATGCACAGAACTCCAAGTGGCAGCTTCCAAGATATCCTTGGTAGGAACTCCCCTGAGAAAAGCTGTAGAAGTAGCAGCTGCTCTAGTAGAATGACTTCTCACAGTACCTGGAAAATGTTTCCCATGATGAGTGTAACAAAATCTTATTCCATAAGAAATCCATTTGGAAATAGTTTGTTTGGAAATAGCCTTTCCAAGAGAACTGGAGGCAAAAGAAACAAACAATTGGTTAGATTTTCTGAACTCTTTAGTCTTGTCCAAATAAAATCGTAACTGTCTGTGCATGTCCAAGGAGTGCAAAATCCTTTCCCCTTTATTCTGAGGATTAGGAAAGAAGGTAGGAAGGTGAATTGTTTGATTCAAAGCCACTTTCGAAATCACCTTAGGCATGAAAGTAGGATTGGTCCTCAAGGATACTCTGTCCTGGTGGAAAATAAGGTATGGTTCCACAGCCATGAGAGCTTGCAACTCTGAGACCCTTCTGGCAGAAGTCAAAGCTAACAAAAGAACTGTCTTCCAAGACAAAAACTTAATATCTGAAGATGCAGCAGGCTCAAAAGGAGGCAAAGTAAGTTTTCTAAAACATAATTAAGATCCCAAGCAGGAACAGGAGGGGTCCTGGGAGGCCTTAAATTCTTAGCCCCTCTCAAGAATTGTCTCACCAAAGGATGAGAAAAACAGGGGATCAGTATTGAAATGAGCAGAAATAGCAGAAGCATGAATCTTAATGGAAGAAAAGGAAAGTCCATTAGACAAAAGATCCGAGAGGTAAAGCAAAATAGAAGAGAGATCAGGTACCAGAGGGTCCAAGCCTCGGTCCTGCATCCAAATGCAAAATCTCTTCCATTTAGAGGCATAGGATTTCCTAGTGCTAGGCCGTCTAGCTTCCAAAAGAACATCCAAAACTTTTTTGGGAAGACTAGAAGAAATCAAATTCCTTTGAAGAGCCAAGCTGTCAGGCAAAGGGTCTTGAGAATGGAATGTAACAACTGACCCTGATGCTGGGACAGAAGAGAAGGGTTCAGAGGAAGAATCCAAGGAGGCTCCAAGAACAGGTGCTTTAAAGTTGGATACCAAAACTGTCGAGGCCAATTTGGAGCAATCAAGATGAGGAACTTGGGCTTGTCCTGTTTTATCTTTAGTAATACCCGAGGAAGTAGAGGAAGAGGAGGGAAGGCATATCCCGAAAGGTTTCTCCAGCTGAAGGACAGGGCATCCACTTTCCAAGCTGTTTTGTGGAATGACCTGGTGCAAAGCGAGGCAGCTGATGATTGAGATGGGATGCAAACAGATCTATCTGGGGCATCCCAAACTGCAGTAATCCTGTTGAATAAGTTGGTGTCTAGCATCCATTCGTGAGGATCTAAAATGTTCCTGCTCAGGCTGTCTGCTAAGAGATTCTGTTCTCCTGGTATGAATTGGGCCTGGAGATGTAGATTCAGATTTAGAGCTGTGTCCCATAAAGCCATAGCTAGTCTGCAAAGGGGTAATGAGAACCCCCTGCTTGTTTATGTACCACATGACTGTGGTGTTGTCTGTCGTATCAAAAGAGGTCCTGGATGCAAAAGGTTCTTGAAGGCTAGAAGAGCATTTTGAACTGCCAACATTTCCTTCAGATTGATGTGCCAGTGAAGATGATCCTTTGTCCAGGTTCCCTGCTGGCAATTGCCTAGAAAATGTGCTCCCCAAGCATAATCCGAGGCGTCCGTGGTTATGATTTGAGAAGGTTGAGGAAGACGGAAAGGCTTTCCTTCGTTTAAAGCACACACCTTGGACCACCAAAGGAACTCCTTCTGGAGGCAGGGGATCAGAGGAATCAGAGTGTCCAGATCGTGGAAATGCTGCGACCATACACTTTTCAGATACCATTGAAGCTTTCTCATATGAAGCCTTGCATTTGGGATCAACAGAATGCAGGAAGCCATGTAGCCCACTGCCTGCAGGAATTTCCTTGCAGTGAGCTGAGGTAGAGTTGCCAAAGTCTTGAAAATTGAAGCCAGCTGTATTTGCTTTTCTGTAGTGAGGAAGGCCCTTTGTAAGGTTGTATTTAAGAGGGCTCCCAGAAATACCATTTGTTGAGAAGGGATCAAATGTGACTTTTTTGTGTTCACTGAAAATCCCAGTAGGAGGAGGAGACGTTGAACAAAATCCAGATGTTGAAGTAAAAGATCCTTGCTGTCTGCCTGAATAAGGCAGTTGTCCAAATAGGGGTAAATTTGAATCCCCTGGAGTCTGCAATAAGCCACTACTGGTGCCAGGCATTTGGTAAAGACTCTGGGCGCAGCAGATAAACCAAAGGGCAGTACAGAGAATTGAAAGTGTCTCGAACCTGCCTTGAACCTGAGGAATTTCCTGCATTCCTGCCTGATGGGAATGTGTAAATAAGCTTCCTTTAGGTCCAATGTCACCATCCAGGCATCCTGAGAGAGCATTGGGATCAGCTGCTGCAGAGTAAGCATCTTGAATTTTGGAATTTCCAAAAAGGTGTTTAACACAGAAAGGTCCAGAATAGGTCTCCATGAGCTTTGTTTTCTTGGAACCAGAAACAGTCTTGAATAAAAACCTTTTCCCATCTCTGAGAGTGGAACAGGCTCTATGGCTCTCATGGCCAGAAGAGCATCCACTTGATTTAAGGCCTCTGACCATTGATGTTTTGGCAGATCTGGCCAACCGAAAGCCCTTGGCAAGGTATGAAAGTGGAATTTGTAGCCTTTTAAAATCACGTCCAATACCCATTTGTCCTGGGTAATATCAGTCCAATTTCTGTAAAAAAGAGAAAGTTTTCCTCCGAGAGGGGCATCCAGGTAAAGAGGCCCTGTAGCCCAACCGAGAGAGTCATTGAGTTTGCTTCCTTTGAGATTGGGATCTGTCTTCTCCCCTTCTAGGTGAAGAAGCAGTCCATTGTCTCGATCTGTAGGAGGCCTGAGCCTGGCCATGACCTCTGGAGCATCTATATCTTCCCCTTTGAGGCCTGTCAGACGTGGGAAAGGACCAATTTTTGGAGGGCCAATTCCTGGAAAATCTAGGAGGCTGAACTTGCAAGAAATCTTTCACAGTTTGCATAGATTTTGCCTTTTCTTCCATCTTTTTAATAACCTCCTCAGCCTTAGATCCAAAAAGAACATCATGCTGAACAGGGGCATCTAATAATTTAGCCTTAACCGGTTCAGGTAAACTTTGTTCACGAAGCCAAGCATGTCTCCTGATAACAGTACCAGAGGCTGCGGCCCTGCAAGAAGCATCCAAAGCATCAAAACCACAATGCAAGCTATGTTTGTTCAGTTGTTCAGTTGCATGCAATACATCCTGTAGTTCCTTATCTTCTGCACATGCAGGAAGAGAGGCAAGCTTTTGCTTTAAAACAGACAAAAGAAATTGCTGATACTTAAACATATGAAACTGGCAATTTAAAGCCCTAACAGAAAGGGTAGCAGAAGTATATACCTTTTTGCCCCACCTGTCTAAGGCACGAGAATCCTTTTCAGAGGGAATAGGATTCTTAGAAGAAGCAACTTTAGCAGCCTTAGAACCCTGAGAAATAGTTTCAGGATCTGCAGAAGGATTCTTAAACAAAAACAAATGAGACTCAGGAACCCTATAAAACCTATCAGGCTTAGAGGGAGCAGGAGGCATGGAATCAGGATTCAAATTAGCCTCGGAAAAAGCATCATCTACAATGTCAAGAACAGGAGGGATAGCCAAAGGCCTATGTTGAGGAAGAAGAAGGAATTCTCTAAGCCTCTTCTTGGAAGCAGAATAATCCTGACCTTCCCAATGAAAATGTTCCCTCATCTCATGCAGGGTTTCCCCAAAAGAAAAATCTTCAGGCGGAGAAGCAGAGGGCAGGGAGTCCTCAGCATCCGAATCCTCATAAGGAGGGAAAGAATATTCCTGATCAGAGGAAGAAACAGAAGATATAGAAGCCTGGTCAGAGGAATCCACAGGAACATCCTGTCGAGGCCTTTTCTCAGGGTGGGGGGTGAGAACCCCTAATCATAGAAAGCAAATCTTCAGCCATCTTAACAATTGCTTCTGTGTCCTGGGAGTAGATTCAGAAGTAGCTTGAGCAGGAGCTTTGGACTTAACAGGAGTCTTTGTCTTTGCCTTTGAAATAGTGATGTGAGTAGGCCTGAATACCCCCTCAGAAGCCGGTACCTGCACAGTGGTTCCGGACCCATCCGAGGGAGCGACGTCCAAAGGTCGTGCAGCAGATAAAATAGAAGGCCTTGATGGCTCCCCATGGGAGTCCGTATCGGCCATCGGTTCAGAAGTGGCGGACGACAGGGGCTGCAAAAGTGCCTCACTGACGACAGCCGAACCGGACGCTGGCTCCAGCTGCAACGAGTCCTGTTTGGACCTCGGAGGCCTGTCCTTGTCTTTGCGCTTCTTTTGAATTCCGGTAGAATCCGACGACATTCTATAATTGAAGCGTCTGCCAAAGTAATTCAGAGCCCAGTCGTACCTGCGTTTGATAGTACGAGAATTAAACCTGGCACAGAACCGACAACAAGAAACGTCGTGGTCAGGGCCTAAGCAAGGTAGACAGTAAGAGTGGAAATCTTTATGAGGTATTTGTTTCCCACACGTAATACAATTATTAACTTTTTCTGACATCGGAGGAACAAGAAAAAGATTCCCCAACGGGGTACTTAGCTTAGAGAAGAGAAGTAAGAACTTCGGACCGACAACAACCAAAAACGCTGTTCGAAAATCGCCAACCAACGACTTGCGAGCTGCTTTCCACCGCACGGCAAGAAAGACTGGAGAAGATGGTGTCGGCTGAGGGCTATGTACCAGAGCGTACTGACGTCAGGGTACTGGATTGTACAGCCGACGCCGGACCCAGACTTTGGGATTCTGGCCGACCTCGGGCTGCCTGCCGGCAGGAGCACTCTACAGTTATGACTGCAACAGTGAAACACGATGAACATCTGAGAAAACAGAAGCCTGATCAGAGGAATCATAATAAACATCCTGCCTTGGCCTTTTATCTGGAGGGGGATGTGAACCCCTAATCATAGTAAGTAAATCCTCCGCCATCTTGAGTAACTGTTTCTGTGACTTGGGAGCTGGTTCAGAAGAGGCCTGTGTTGTAGTCTTTGATTTAGAAGGAGTCTTTGCCTTTGTCTTTGCCTTTACTAGTAGCTGAGTATGCCTGAAAACCCCTTCGGAAGCCGTTACCTGCACAGCGGTTCCGGATCCATCCGAAGGAGCATTGTCCGAAGGTCCTGCAACAGAAATATTTAAAGGCCTGGTTGGCTCCTCATGAGAGTCCGTTTTGGCCGTCGGTTCTGAAATGGCCGACGACAGGGGCTGCAAAAGCGCCTAACTGATGACGGCCGAACCTGAAGCTGGCTCCGCTTGTGCGCTATCATCAGATTTGGACCTCGGAGGCCTGTCTTTATCCTTGCGACATTTGTGAACTCCGGTAGCCGGGACCCTATACGACGACATTTTGTAGTTAAAGCGCCTACCGAAGTAATGAAAAGCAAAATCGTACCTTCTCTTAATTGTACGTTGATTGAATCTAGCACAAAACCGACAACTAGCTACGTCGTGGTCAGGGCCTAAGCAAGGAATACAGTAAGAATGAAAATCCTTATGAGGTATTTGCTTCCCACATGAAATACAATTATTAACTTTTTCTGACATCGGAGTGGAGCAAGAAAAAAGTTTCCCCAACGGGGTACTTAGCTTTGAGTGGAGAAGAAAATCTTCGGACCGAAGACTGGAGACTGGAGACGATGGCGTCGGCTGTCAGCTTTGTACTCCTGGCGCTCTGACGTCAGGGAGCATGGTTGAACAGCCAACACCGGACCCAGACTTTGGGATTCTGGCCGACCGAGGGCTGCCTGCCGGCAGGGGAGAACCCTATAGTCATGACTGCAACAGTGAAACATGATAAACATCCAGTCTCTCGTCGCCATCTTACTCCTCCTCCACTGCTTCAGACGCAGTTATTGAAAATGGTAGAAGACCTCTTCACTTTCATCAGGGGTAGCCATACCATTCATTCTAAAAGAAAAAGGGATACTTCCCCTAAAGTTCACACAGAACCGGATTCTGAAATTTCAAACTACCTTGATTCAGATGAGGAACAACAACCTCTCACCTCCTTTGAGGATTCAGATGCAGAGAAATCCATTCCTTCTGCCCCCCCCCCCCCAGTGGATCTTTCATTTGGGGAAACCCTACACACTCGGAGAGGATTTCCACTGGGAAGCCCAAGATTATCCTCAGTCTAAGAAAAGACTAAGAGAATTTCTAGACCTTCCTCAGCACAAATCCTTGGCCATCCCTCCAATTCTGGATGTGGTGGATGATGTTTTTAATGAATCTAGCCTCACCCCTGACGCCCTGCCCCCTGCTCTTAAAAAAACTGACAGGTACTACATGGTGCCTGATTCCCATATATCTTTGTTTAAAAACCCTGCAGCAGGCCCAGAGGTCATCACACAGGGGCCCAAAGGGGCCAAGGCTAGCTCATCTAAAATCCCAACTCCCTCTAACAAGGACTCAAGAGCTCTAGACAGATGTGGTAAGAAAGTGTACACTTTCTCACCTTTAGGTATTAGAGCTCTTAACTGCCAGTTCTATATGCTAAAATATCAACAGCACACCTTGGAACTTATGAAACAAAAAATGTCATCTTTACCTGACACTAATACTTCCAAGTTAGCAGATCTTCTGCACTCTTCTTCTCAAGTAGCTAACTACTCCCTGCACTGCGGATTCAATGCCCTAGAAGCCAAAAGTAGGGCCACTGTGGCAGGTTCAGTCATTAGGAGGCATGCATGACTAAAAGAACAGCCACTGCCTAATCATGTAAAATCTAGACTACTTGATGCCCTACTTGATAAAGACCATTTGTTTGGATCAAAAGCAGGGGAGGTCAACAAAAAGAAGGAGGATAAAGCTAAATCTATGCAAACAGTAAAATACTTCCTCCCAAATTCAGCAGAAACTTTCCCTCTAAGTACTGGTCTTTCCCAGCCCTAAATGGACAGGTTCAAGGGAGGCCTCACAGGGACAGACCAGTTAGACCACAAAACCAAGGCCAGAGAAAAACTAAGCAGTGGCCCTCCACCACTCCCACAGCAGGGAGTTCTAAGTCCACTCACTACTCTATGAATGTGCAGTGACTCTCAGTCCACCTCCCATCAAAAGATAGGAGGAAGGTTAGCCCTTTACAAACAAAACTGGCTGTCTGTAACAAAGGGCTAATGTGTTTTACAAATCATTTTCCAGGATTACAAATTTACCTTCCAACAAGTCCCAGCCTTATCAGGTTACCCAAATCTACCTCAAAATCAGTGGGCAGAAGCATTAAAAGAAGTGCACTTACTCCATGCCCAAGGGGTAGTGGAGCCTGTACCACAGGAGCAAGCAGGAAAAGGATTTTACTCCAGACTGTTCCTAGTGCCAAGGAAAGAAGGCACTTGGTGACCCATCCTCAACCTGTTCAGACTAAACACCTTCTAAGAGGTCCCAAAATTCAAAATGCTAACTCTTCAAAAACTTTTACTAATGCTGGGCAAAAATGCATGGCTAGCCACTCTAGACCTGAAAGATGCCAACCTTCATATACCTATGCTTCAGAGTAGGTTCACAGCACTTTCAATCATCTGCGCTACCCTTTGGCTTATCTACGGCTCCCAGGATCTTCACAAAATGCCTGGCCACAGTGGTTGCCTTCTGCAGACAGCAAAACATCCAGATTTACCCTTATCTGGACGACTGCCTAATGCAAGCAGACAACAAAGAGAAATTGTTACAGGACCTGCTCTTTGTACAAACAACCCTAACCTCTCTGGGGTTCACTATCAACAGGAAAAAAATGAAACCTAAACCCCTCCAGGCAGATGACCTTCGGGGCGCTACTCCTGGACACAGCCTCCCAGACAGCCTTCCTCTCACCAGAAAAACAAAGCTTTCTGCAAAATTAGTTTTCCCAGTTAGCTCTCAGAAAAAAACTCACAGCAAGGAAAATTCTGCAAGCACTGGGTTACATATCATCCTGCATTCTAATGATCCCCCTGGCCAGGATGCACATAAGAAAACTCCAATGGTACCTTTGGTGTCAACACTTTCAATGGAGACCACACTCCCCCTCATTCCATGCATAAGGAATGAATTTCTTTGGTGGGCAGAGGCCTGCACTCAGAACAAGGGTCTTCCCTTCACCTGCCTACCACAAGACCAGACTATCACCACAGACATCACAGACCTAGCTTGGGGCACTCATTTAGACACCCGGTGCACCCAAGGCTCTTGGGATCTCAAGCACCTTCATTGGCATATCAACCTAAAAGAAATGACGGCAGGTCACAAGGCTATCACATCCTTCCAAGACCATCTAAAACCAGGGGTCCTCCTCATAAAAAAGACAATACCACAGTCATGTGGTACATCAACAAGCGAGGGGGACACACTCCTACCCTCTCTGCCAACTAGTCATGACACTGAAGCAGACAGTCTCATCCATGGGCCTACACCTGAAAGCCCAGTACATCCCAGGAGTAAACAACACCCTAGCATACCATATAAGCAGAAAATGCTTAGCCTCCATGAGTGTAAACTCCAAAAGGTGACATTCCTCCAAATCACCCAGGCCTGAGGGACACCAGGGACACCTCTTCGCCTCCCAACACAACAATCAGCTGCAAAAATTCTGCACAAGGGAGTTCCACCCCCTAGCTTGGAAGGTGGATGCTCTTTCATTCCAATGGACCAATCTCTTCATTTATGCATTCCCCTCCTGCTCTTACTCCCAATAGTACTGCTCAAAATAAGGCAGGAAGGACTAAAAGCCATCCATATTCACCAGATTGGCCCAGGCAACAACATTGGTACCCCTTGCTGCTCAGTCTGACGAAGGAGTCTTACAAGCCCCTGCCATTAACTGCATACCTCCTGACCCAAGCCAAAGGGGAGATTCTACATCCAAACCTGCATACTCTCAAACTTTTTGCATGGTTTATCTCCCAGGGACCAGGGACCAGGGATAACCCACAGTTGAGCAAGCAGGTCCTAGACATTATTAAGGAAGCCAAAAGGCCCAGCACCAGGAAATCTTACTCAAAGAAATGGAAAAGATTCAACTGCTGGTGCCTATCTAAAGGTCACAGCAGCTCCCAGCCATCCCTTCCACTTATTCTGGACTACCTAGTGGAGCCTCACCTTTTCCTCCATCAAAATCCACACACCAACCATTTCAGCACACTTCCATGCTGAACAGCCTGTCTTCTCTCATCCTTTGATTAAGCAACTCCCCAGAGGTGTATCTAACATTAGGCACCCTAGAAGGGCACCCACTCCAGCCTGGGACCTGAACTATGTCTTAGAAAAACTGACATTGCCTCCCTTCGAACCTGCTGCATCAAAAGACCTAAAACACCTTTCCTGGAAGACAGCCTTTCTCTTGGCTATTACTTCAGCTAGGAGGGTGTCAGAACTTCAAACACTCGTGGCCACTGAACCCTTCATCAGCTTCCATGCAGACAGGGTCTCACTCAGGACTAATCCCTCATTCATGCTAAAGGTAGTATCAGATGTGACCCTAAAATAGGATATTCATTTCCCCACCTTTTTTCCAAACCCTCAAAATAAAGTGGAGAGAATTCTGCACACACTGGATGTGCACAGACAGTTAAGCTACTACCTGGACAGAACAAAGTCCATTAGGAAGACTGATCAACTGTTGGTTGCCTTCGTCCCAGGGAAAGAGGGGAAGCCTATCTGCAAACAGACCGTTTCTAAATGGATATCTCATTGCATACAATTCTGCTACACTTTTCATGGAAAAGCTCCTCATAAATCATCCGAACACATTCCACTAGGGCAGCCTCTACTTCCACTGCCTTCCTTAGAGGAGTACCCACCAGGGACATCCTAGAAGCTGCCATTTGGACCTTGGTCCACACCTTCACCAGACACTATCACCTGCCTACATTCTCCAGGGCTCGGGCAGACTTTGCCTCTGCAGTCCTGCAAGGCATGCTAGCTGAATGCTAGGAATTTCATCCCTCCATCCTCCCCTTCCTCAGCTTTGGGAATCTTGCCACAAGTGATGACTGCAACAGTGAAACATGAAGAACATAGTACAGTTGTGTACACACCATAAATGTAGCTGTTTGAGTGGATTCACTGTTGCAGTCCTAATTTCCCTCCCACCTTCCCCGTTAATCTTATCCTTTTTTGAGATTAACTGTCATTCCTGTGGCCTTGGGCCTCCACAACCTCTTTAAACATTTCCTTCAAGGGGCTCCTACAGGTTAGGGCAAGAAAAAGTGATATAATGATGCCGGCTGCGCTCCTTCATACCACTGACGACCTGACGTCAGTCCACAGGCAACAGCAGCTGGCGCAAGGGAAAAGCTTTACTCTGGTATTCAAGCCGACCGACGGCTACCCAGCAGGGATAACCCACAAGTGATGACTGCAACAGTGAATACACTCAAACATCTACATTTATGGTAAGTGTACACAACTGTACTCCTATGTTAAGGCTGTTTTCAATATTACTTTCAGTCTTCTAGAGTATTCCTTATTGTCCCAGATTGATGTTTTCTTGGTACTGCAATTTTCCTGCACATTTATCGAGACCAAATGTCATTTTTATATCTCAGGAAGTTTTAACCACTTGTAGTTGTGCTTTCAACTCCTTGTCTGGTGAACTGTACAGTTTTAATCATCCACAAAAAAGCAGATGAAAAGTATTTAAGCAAAGTTGTTTTCTGCGACCCAAAATATAATCAAGACCTAATCTGTCTAGTAAACTGCTTAAAGGTTTAAGGGTAAGAAAAAACAACAGCAGTGGCAAAAAGTCACGCTGAAATATGGCAGTTGAATTTTTATCCCTGGTATAATAAATTTGCCATCTGTCATGGCTTAATTGCAAGGTGGTGTGCCATTGTTTCATGGTCACTTTAATGTAATTTATCCATGTAGGATTTATCATATACATCTGTGAGCACTCCTTTATCCATGAATATGAGATGCAGTCAATTTTTTTATTTATTTTTTTTTATTTTTGTTAATTTGTTCGTGCTATACTTAGATTATTTCCCTTTTTACAAATTTTCATTATTTTTTTTTTTTGTAATAAATGATCCTTTGTTCCATATTACTTTCTTTTGTTTCCCTTTTTGTTCTGTTGCCATGATTCTGTTTGCTTCTAAATAACTATAAACTCTGCATCAATTTGAGTATATAGTTTGTGCATCATTGGAAAGCAAGTTATTGTTCTATAGTTTTTAAGATGGCTTACAGATTCACTCTTAAGGAGGAGTATTATTTTTCATGTTATTATCCAGGTCAGTGCTTGTTCAGGTTGTATATATAAGTAATTCTTACTCAGGGCTAAATGTTTTTATAAAGATGTGGCGTCCTCTCCTGCCCAGTTGGTGAATCTGGGAATATTGAGGCAATGTTACAATTGCCTCATGTACACAGACAACCCTCTCCTCCTCCCACATAATGCAAATACTTGCGAGAGATGCAGCTATTTAGCCAAACTGGAGGCTGAGCTCTCTCAACTCAGGACTGGCAAGACCAGACAGGAGGAGAAGGCAACTACACACACCACAAAACCAGCCTCACATAATGCTACCACACCACTGAATCAAACACATAAACACACAAAGACATACGCGGAGGCTCTGAGTAAAAATTTACCTAAACAGCAGAGGCCTCCAAAGCAGACACCCAAACAACTGCTACCTCAAGACACCCCACAAGCAACACATAAACCACAAAATCAGTGTGCAAAGCAGTCACAGCCCTTAAGGCCAAATACAACACCAAACATACTTGTCATAGGTGACTCCATAGTCAGACACACTGACGTCCCACTCACCGGGCTGAACAAGGAGAGGGTCACAGTAAGCTGCCTATGGGGCGCTAGAATCCGCCACATAACACAAGCACTCGGGTCACTCCACGGCAAGTACAAATATGACACAGTCATTGTCCATGCTGGTGTGAATGACCTGAGACGTACCTCCCTGGACTACATGAAAAGAGACATAGAGGAGCTCTCTGATTATGTAGCCCAGGCAGGTATGACCCTGACCCTGAGCAGTATCCTTCCTTCACCAAGAATGATGCCACAATATAGAGACAAGATGATCAGCTTTAACAATTGGCTTAATGTCTGGTGTCATTCAAAGGGATCCAGTGTCTGTCTGCCTGGGATGACATGCTTGACAAGCCATGCTGCTTCGCAAGGGACGGCTTGCACCTGTCACCCCTGGGATTCGGATATTGGCTAAGGCTCCTGCCACCCCATAGTGCCTTTTTAGGCAAGGCTCAAATTCTAAACCTACCACCCTAGAAAACAAAAATGGGAAGAAACTGAGGGTAATGCTGCTCAATGCCAGAAGTCTAAATCTCAAAATGCACGCACTCGAGGCCCTTCTCAGTATGGAGAACATCGATGTCTGTGCTGTAACTGAAACCTGGTTCAAGGCTCCTGAGAGCACTCCGGCACTATTAGGTTTTACCTCATATCATGCGGTCGGCCCCAAAACCCGGACCACACCACAAAAGGAGGGGGTGTATCCATATTCATAAAGGATACCCACACCTCCAGGTTGGTGGCAACGCACAAAGCTTCGGAAACCATCCAGGTGCAACTAACCATAGGCAAAACTGCTCTACAAATTGTAGCATGCTACAGGCCACCCTCTCAAACTCAGGAACCCCACGCAGCCTTCCTGAAGACACTGGAGGGTATAAATGTATCTCCAAATACCATCATATTGGGTGACTTCAACTACCCGAATATAGACTGGGAACATTACTCAAGCCCTAACTTTCTAGCCCAACGGTTCCTGGAGTTCATAAATTCAAATGCCATGGAACAGATAGTCACTGTTACCACGAGAGGAGAAAATATACTAGATCTCATTATCACAAACATGGGGACAAAATGCTCCACACTGGAAGTATATCCCTCATTGGTGAGATCTGATCATAAACTAATCTCACTGGAAATCCACATCCGCCCCACCCCAAACAAAAAAGACCACAGTGAAGAACTTCTCTAAAGCAAACTTCACACTACTCAAGACTGGTGTGGTATCCTTCAAGGCCCCTGAGCCAGTGGAAACCACAACCCAAGCTGCGGAAGCCCTTACAAATGCCTTCTATGAACACCTCCAGGACTGCATGTATCAGGCAATCCCAAATAAAACCAAGACTCTTTCCACAAAGGGCAAAGGTCCAGTCTGGTTGACCCCAGCCATTAACAAACTTTACAATAAGAGGAGAAAGCTATTACATGATAGAACAAAATCCATAAAAGGGAAGTCACCCCTGATCATTATTAGTAAAAAAATACGAGCACTCATAAAATAAACTAAGGCCAATTTTGAGAGAAAAATTGCCATGGATTCAAAGGACAATCATAAGGCCGTTTTCAGCTATGTTAGGAACCTGGGTGGAAACTCCCAGATATGCTCAGAATTAGTCCAAAATGATACAAAAATCACTGAACCCACAGACATTTCCAACATACTGGCAGACAGGTTCAGTGCAAACTTCACCCCCCTCTCCCCCCCTAAAGGAGAGATAACTATCCCAGCGGAGTGTACCCTCCCAGACATCTCAAATGCGCAGGTGAAAGCTGCTCTCTCTAAAGCTAAAAACACAGCATCAATGGATGGTGTCCCCGGCTGTGTGCTACACGTGCTAAATGAGGAATTAAACCCGCACATAAGGCAGCTGTTTAATCTCAGCCTTACCACAGGATACATGCCCAAGGAGTGGCGTACGGCAACTGTGGTCCCACTCCACAAAGGCGGTGCCTATACGGACCCTGGTAATTACCGCCCCATAAGCTTAACAAGTCTAGTCTGCAAAGCTATGGAGAGGATCATAATGGAGCTCATAAACAAAGATATAGGGGACTTGCAGACATTGGACCCGACCCAGTTTGGCTTCGTCAAGGGCAGATCATGCCTTTTGAACTTGGTCGACTTCTTCGAAACAGTCACCAAGGCCATTGATGAGGGAAAGGCAGTCCATACAGCCTACCTTGACCTTGCAAAGGCTTTCGACACAATACCCCACTCGGGTATTGTAGAAAACTTACCAGCTTAAATGTAAACCCATATGTCACAAGATGGGTTGCAAACTGGCTTAAGGATAGAACCCACAGGGTTAGAGTTGCTGGCGCTATGTCAGACTCCAAGCCAGTCACAAGTGGTGTCCCACAGGGCTCGGTCCTTGGCCCCCTATTGTTCGGCATCTACTTCTCAGAAGTACAGGCCAACATGGGAGGACTTTGGCTGACAAAGTTTGCAGACGACTGCAAACTGGGCGCCATAGTGGAAAGTGCATCGGACACGGATATCCTTCAGAAGGGACTCACGGAAAAAGATAGCTGGTGCCAGAGCCATGGCCTGAAGTTAAATGCCAAAAAATGTATAGTCATATCCTTCGGGAAAAACAAGGTAACCCCAAGCTACCATATAGGCGGCAATCCACTAAGAACAGAAGAGGTTATCAGGGACCTGGGGACCCAGGTTGACAGTGGCCTTTCTTTTGACACTCACGTTGCTAAAGTGGTTAGAAAGACCTTCTACATTGCCCACCTGATCATGAAGGGATTCACATCCAGATCTAGTGAGGTCATTGTTCCCCTGTACTCTTCACTTATCAGACCAATGATCGAGTACAATGCCCCATTCGGGATCTATCTCACCCGACATCTGCAGCAATTGGAGAGACCCCAAAAGTTCCTCACCAAAAGGATAAAGGGACTCCAAAATCTGTCATATGCTGCCAGATTGAAGAAACTCCAGCTCTATTCAGTCGCATACCGTCTGCTCAGAGGTGACATGTGCCTGACATACAAGGCCATGTCCAACCCGGAATTAGTGGACATGCTCCACCTCAAAAAATTCAAATCCACCAAAACCACTAGAGCAAGTGACTTAAACCTTAGCACGGATATAAATAGGACATGCTGGAGGGATAGATTTATCACTCAGAGACTCCCTATGCTGTGGAATAAAATCCCAGTCCATGTGAGGCAGAGCACCTCGCTGGCTCTGTTCAAGAGAAATCTTGACCTGTGGATGGGAGATCGTAGGTTTACCCTGGGAATCATCTCTGTGTCACTGCTGGACAGAGGCACAACAAACTAATGGGCACAGTATTTTTTCATATAAGGGGTGGCGTAAGCCATAAAACTTTGGGCTAGGCTTATAAATGCCTTAGGGCAGATAGCCTAGTGTAAACCTATGAACCTATGAACCTATAATACTTTTAGCCAGAAGATAGATACTGCATCTGGTTCTGTGATTTTACTAGGTAGGAATTTTCCTTAATTTTGTTTCAACTCCTTTGGCCACTACTTCACCCCATTTCGTATCATGTACATTTGAACTCCTTACTGTTTCTTTTTTAAATTTGTATCTATTTGTCTCCTTTAAGTTCCACAGGGTTTTAAAAGTATTTATCCAAAATGTATCTATTTACTCTTTTTTGATGGTTTTTCTACTCTTGTCTGATTGTATAGATTTGGTGGGGGTCACAGGGAGTCTGTCATTGAACCTCTGGTGATGAATTTGATAGGGTGTCCTATTATGATCCAGTTTAATAAGGATTTTTATATCTTGCTATAATGTATGGGGCTATTAATAGGCTCATAGGTTCATACTAGGCTATCTGCCCTAGGGCATTTATAAGCCTAGCCAGAGTGTGTTTGGCTTTCGCCACCCATTTTCAATTAATTTTGCTATGCCCTTTTTCGAGGTTAGTATACTGTGCCTCTGTCTCTCAGTGACACAGAAGTGATACCCGGGGTAAACCTACGATATCCCATCCACTCATCAAGATTCCTCTTGAAGAGAGTAAGTGAGGGACTCTGCCTAACCTGGACTGGGATTTTATTCCAGAGTGAAGGGAGCCTCTGGGTTATGAATCTGTCCCTCCAGCATGTCCTATTTATTTCAGTGCTGAGGTTCAAGTCTCTCAAGCGCGTAGCTCGATGGGATTTGGATTTTCTGAGGTGCAGCATGTCCATTAATTCCGGGTTGGACATGGCTTTATATGTCAGGCACAGATCGCCTCTGAGCAGGTGGTATGCCACTGAGTAGAGCTGGAGTTTCTTTAACCGGGCAGCATATGGTATCTGTTTGAGCTCTTTGATCCTCTTGGTGAGGTACTTTTGGGGTCTTTCCAGTTGCTGCAGGTGTCTGGTAAGGTACATCCCAAAAGGGGCATTGTACTCAATTATGGGCCTGATGAGGGATGAGTAAAGAGGCATGATGACCTCCCCTGATCTAGATGTGAATCCCTTCATGATTAGGTGGGCTATATAAAATGTTTTTCTAACCACTTTGGCCACGTGGTTGTCAAATGAGAGATTGCTATCAACTTGTGTCCCCAGGTCCCTAATTACTTCTTCTGTACTTAATGGATTACCACCTATGTGGTAATTTGTGGGCACTTTGTTTTTGCCAAAGGGGATGACTATACACTTTTTGGCGTTTAGCTTGAGGCCATGGCTCTGGCACCAGTTGTCGGTTTCTATGAGGCCCTTTTGGAGGATGCTTGTGTCGGCTAGAGAGTCGATTATGCCACCCAGTTTGCAGTCATCTGCAAACTTGGTCAGCCACAGTCCTTCCTTGTTGGCCTGTACCTCCGAGAAATATATACCAAACAAGAGAGGTCCCAGGACTGAGCCTTGTGGGATGCCACTTGTAACTGGTTTGGAGTCTGACATGGCTCCAGCAATTCTAACCATGTGGGTTCTGTCCTTGAGCCAGTTTGCAACCCATCTAGTGATATAGGGGTTTATATTTAAGCTGGTGAGCTTATCTATAATGCCCGAGTGGGGTATTGTATCGAAGGCTTTTGTGAGGTCCAGGTAGGCTGTGTGGACCACCTTCCCCTCGTCAATGGCCTTGGCGACTGTTTCAAAGAAATCAACCAGGTTTAAGAGGCAGGATCTGCCCTTAACAAAGCTGAACTGTGTAGGATCCAGTGTCTGTAGGTCCCCAATATCTTTATTTATGAGGTCCATGATGATCCTTTCCATAGCTTTGCAGACCAAGCTAGTCAGGCTTATGGGGCGATAGTTTCCAGGATCCGTTGAGGCACCACCTTTGTGGAGAGGGACCACTGTTGCTGTACACCACTCTTTGGGTACATATCCTGTAGTAAGGCTGAGATTGAACAGTAGTTTTATGTTTGGGTTTAGCTCTTCTTGGAGTTCATGTAGGACGCAGCCCGGGACACCGTCTGGTCCCATTGATGTTGTGTTTTTTGCTTTGGAGAGTGCGGCTCTTACCTGAGAATCTGAGATGTCAGGGGGGACAGCACTCTGCTGGGATAGATATTTGCCCTTTTGGTGGGGAGGGGGGGAGAAGTTTGCGCTGAACCTGTCAGCTAGGATGCTGGCAATGTCTGTTGGTTTGGTGTATTTTTTGTCATTTTGGACTAATTCTGAGCATATCTGGGAATTCCCACCCAGGTTCCTAAAATAACTAAAGAAACTGCAAGTTCATGTTAGATGTAGGGGAGTTAGATGCTATGTCCAAATAACTGATATTGATGTCACCTGGTAGTATTTTTTCTTCTGGAATTGGTATGGAAATCTTCCAGTGTAGTTAGATTGTGGCCAGGAGGAATGTTAAAGACAGTAATACATATTTGCTTGTATTTGATTATTTTCATGAATGTTATAAAAAGCTCTGGTGAATTGAATTTTGGTATTGGTTTGTTGTAGATGTAAATGTGGTAGTTATCCACCTGTGATGGACATTTTGATGTAGGGAGTTGGCATTGATAGCATTGCAAAACCACTGGGTATAATTATTATTTAATGTATATAGTTTCCAGTTAATGTATGAGTAGTTAAAGTCTCTCTAAAGTGGATGGATGTAATAGGTTTAGATATCACATTACTGAGGTAGGTATCATACCTCTCTGGAAATAATGAAGGGAGGTGTGGTTGGTCGTAATGTTGTAATGGACTGTATTTAGTGCACCAGAAATACACAAGAGTTTAAAAAATGGTGTCTGGAGGGATTTGGCATGAGGTAATTAGGGAACAGATAAATGGGATTACCTCCCTACCACTCACAGATGGTCTGACAGAATGAAAAGGCAGCACACTGAAACCAAATTTCAGTAACAGTGTATGCATGTCTTTATCTGTGGTGTGTGTGTGTGTGTGTGTGTGTGTGTGTGTGTGTGTGTGTGTGTGTGTGTGTGTGTATGCACACCATGATTCTTGCAGTTCAGAATTGGTATGCACTGCTCTGCAGCACCAAATTATTATATATTTTTAAATGGTCCACCATTTGGGCTGCCATTTTAGATTCCTTCATGTTGATAGGACAGAATCAGTTCATTGACCATAATCACTTTGCCAATACTCACCCTCATAGGGTGTCACTTGTCAGCAGAATGCAAAACAAATCAGATGTGTGGTGAATTTGCAGGCACCCATCCAATCAGCATGGTTTGATTTAAAAGGAATTCTGGTTATCACTGTTTTGTACATAATAGAAAGACTGATGACTGCAGCAGCCTAACCTGAAATAATGGACACATTGAGTAGTAATAAATCTGTCCACCTATCTTATTTATTGATAGAGATGAAATGGTTCTAGTTTAAGGGTTTGTGAACAAATTTGATTTTTATAAGTGTAGAAAGCCAAAGGAGGTTGGGTCCTTAGTACAAAAATAGTAGTGTATAAGGTTTTGTCTTGATAGCTGAGAGACTTTAGTTTAGCACCTTTTCTTCTTCTTTTTGTTGTTAGAAATCTCTGGGCTGTTTTTGGATAGATACATATTAACAGAGGCTTTATGTTTTTGGTTGGATCGGGGCAAAGTGTAGTGAAATGAGAACTTTTTTGTCCTATATGAAATACATATTAAATATGTTTAATTGGGCTATACAGAAGGATTTCCTAAGTACTGTTACTATGTAGTGTTCAAAGGCTAGAGAGTAGTCTACAAAGGTACTCAGATGTCTGACTCTGTATGTCTGGAGTCAAATGTCATCTATACTGTAGGTTGCTGCTGAGACTGATGCATTGAATGAATGACGTATTTCTTGACAGGGTAAAGCACTGATCCATGTGGACCATTTTGAGGTTCAGTCCAGGGTTTACAACTAGATAGAAACAGATAGAAGTTAATATAATAATTGCTCTCACTGTAATTTACATTGAGAAAATGAAAACAATAATACAATCAAGGATTTAAAAACAATTGCAGAATTAAGCAGTACAAGATTGGCACTAGATTGCTAAACTTTTTACTGTATGAGGACATAGAGTATCCTGTGCTATACCACATAATGAATATTGTACTACACTGTGAACTCTAGTTACACATACTAGTTACACTGATCATACCTCTCAACCTTGTAGTACAAGATATCTAGGCAAAGCCAAAATTAATGGGGAACAAAGGCCAAAACTAAGGACAAATTTTAAGTATTGCTTGTACAATCTTAGAAAGTTGCTAGAATAAAAGGTTTTGTGTTACCATGCATTTTCTGAAGAATATGAAGGCTGAAACTGAAATGGCTGTCATTATTTTATTAATTCAGTCCTCACTGATTTGCCAGAAAACCAAATGTTTTATCATCAGGAACTTATAAACAAAGACATTGGCAGTCTTCAAACACTGGACCCCACCCAGTTTGGTTTTGTGTAGGGTCGATCTTGTCTCCTCAACCTGAATGACTTCTTTGAATCAGTCACAAGCCGTGAACAAGGGTAAGACGGTCCACACAGCCTATCTGGACCTCGACAAGGCCTTCAACACCATCCCCCACTCTGGAATCATAGATAAACTTACTAAGCTGGGCATTAATCCCTACATCACTCAATGGGTTCAAACTGGTTTACTGACAGAACCCACACTGTAAAAGTAGCCAACTCCAAATCCAGCTCCAGACAAGTGGAGTACAACAGGATTCAGTCCTGGCACAGCTCTTGTTTGGCATCTACTTCTCCGAAGTACAGACCAACACCAAAGAACTCTGGCTAACAAAGTTCGCAGATGACCGCAAACTGGAAGCCATTATTGAATCCCCAAGTGATGTGGATATTCTACAAAAGGGCCTTACAGAGACAGATGCTTGGTGCCAGAGCCATGGCCACAAGCTCAATGTCAAGAAATGTATAGTTATCCCCTTTGGGAAAAAAACATGTACCCATGAATTACCACATAAGTGGCAGTACACTAAACACCGAAAGTGTGATAAGGGACTTAGGGACACAGGTGGACAGTGGTCTCACCTTCGATAACCACATCGCCACAACAGTCAGAAAATCCTTCTATGTGGCACATCTCATCACTAAGGGCTTTTAATCCATAAAAAGGAGGTCATTGTCCCACTGTACTCATCCCTCATTAGGCCCATTATAGAGTACAATGCCCCATTTGGTATGTACCTCACAAGACACCTGCAACAGTTGGAAAGTCCGCAGAAATATCTCACTAAAAGAATCACAGGCCTAAAGCAGATGCCCTATGCTGACCATCTAAAAAAACTCCAGCTATACTCTGTCGCATATCATCTACTCAGACACGATCTCTGCTTAACATACAAGGCCATGTCAAACCCAGAGCTGTTGGACATGCTACACTTAAAGAAATCCCAGTCCCTCAGAGCCATGTTTCTTAGAACTAGCCAGTTTTCTAGTTTCAGCACTTAAATCTGTTTCTTTGAACTCAGCACTTGTTCCTAACTCGTTGTAAGCACTAAATAAGCTGCAGATTACTACAGCACTCAACTTTCCTCACTTGTCTAGAGGAAAGCAGTTTTTAGTACTTAATAAATAAGCACCTATCCAGGCATGTCTAAGGGTCAGCTCCTGGTGATTTCTCCTGTCTACCTGATGAATCTGGGCATCTTGGGGCAATGCAGCAATTGCCTCATGTACACAGACAACCCTCTCCTCCTACCATCCAACACTACAACCTGTGAGAGATGCACTTATACAGCCAAACTGGAAGCAAAGCTCTCTTCACCCAAGACTAAACTAGACAGTCAAGAGGAGAAGGTAAATACTTGCACCACACCACACTCATCACATAGTTCCTCAAAACCTACACCACCAAAATACACACATAGAAACACAAAACACACACCTACATTCGCGGAGGCTCTCAATAAAAACCTGCCCAAGCATCAGGGACCTCCAAAGCAGAAACGCAAGCAAACTCCACCCCCCAACACAACCCAAATGACACATAGCCCACAAACTCAGTGTGCCACTCAACCACAGCCCATAAGGCATAACAACGTACCCAACACTCAAGTCATAGGTGACTCTATAGTCAGGCACACTGATATTCCACTCACCAGGCTAAACAAGGAGAAAGTTACTGTCAGCTGCCTGTCAGGTGTCAGGATCCACCACATAATGCATGCACTCAGGTCACTCCACAACAAGTACAAATATGACACTGTCATTGTCCACGTTAGTGTGAATGACCTGAGACGTACCTCCCTGGACTACATGAAAGCAGACATGGAGAAGCTCTCCAATCTTGTAGCCCAGGCAGGTATGACACTAGCCCTGGGTAGCATCCTGCCATCACCAAGAATGATACCACAGTACAAGGACAAAATGATTGACTTCAACAATTGGCTAAGCTTCTGGAGTCATTCTAAGGGGATCCAGTATTTGTCTGCCTGGGACGACATGATTGACAGACCATGATGCTTTGCCAGAGATGGCCTGCACCTGTCGCCCTTGGGATTCTGGACACTGGCAAAGGCTTTTCCCATCCCTATAGTGCCTTTTTTAGGCAAGGTTCAAATGACAAATTCACCACCATAACAGGTACAAGCAAACAAAATCTGACGGTAATGCTACTCAATGCTAGAAGTCTAAACCTCAAAATGCACTCACTCGAGGCACTCCTTAAACTGGAGAACATCAACATCTGTGCAGTGACAGAGACCTGGTTCAAAGCTCCAGAGTGCACCCCTGCATTACCAGGCTATAATTCATACCACATCTTTCGGCCACCTAACCCGGAACGAAGCACTAAAGGTGGAGGCGTGTCCATATTCATTAAGGATATCCACACCAGGTCTACTTTACTTAAACGAAAATGCGTTACGTCGAATACCACTCAATCGACACATATACATCGAACCACGAAATAATCGAATGCACAAAATGCCAAATTGTCATACTCGGCCAACCCCACCTCCCGAAACACACTACCCACCCAAACAAAATAAATAAACCACAAATATACACCAACCAAAACCCTACTTCTAACCCTACACTAAACCCCACATACACCACTATCTATGCACTCTCCTTAACCCTAAGGTCCGTAACTACCACACACTTACCCTATGGAGCTATACCCAAACAAAATAAATAAACCACACACATACACTAACCAAACCCTACACTAAACGTTAAATACTTTACCCATATTACATTACCTATATATGCACTTACCTTTACCCGCACCCTAATCCTAACCCTAATGTCTGTAACTATTGCACACTTACCTTACTGATCTGTAGCTCAGAAGGGCCAACCAAAACACTTCCACATTTCAAATTTGACAGTAATTTTGCAGTTTTGTGTGTTCGATTATTTCGCGGTTCGATGTATGTGTGTCGATGGAGTGGTGTTCGACGTAACGCATTTTCGCTTAAATAAAGTAGACCCTCCACACCTCCAGGCTAGTTGCACAGCATAATGCATCCAATTATCCAAGTGCAACTAACTCTGGGCAAGACCGCAATCCAAACTGTAGCTTGCTACAGACCCCCAACCATGCTCCAGGATTCCCACTCCTCATTTCTTGATACACTGGAAAGTATTAGGGTACAACCCAACACCCTAATAATGGTTGAGTTCAACTATCCCACCATTAATTGGAAAGTATTAGGGTACAACCCAACACCCTAATAATGGTCGATTTCAACTATCCCACCATTAACTGGGAAAACTACTCATGCACCAACTCTTTTGCTCAATGTTTTCTGGAATTCATAAATTCCAACACCTTGGATCAACTTATTCACACCCCCACCAGGGGCAGCAATACCTAGACCTGGTCATTACCAACATTGCCAACCGGTGTTCCACACCAGAGGTCAATTCCTCGTTGGTCAGCTCCGACCACAAGCTAATCACCCTAGACATCCACATCCCGCCCCCACCCCCAATTAGGGAAACCACGGTAAAAAACTTCTCGAAAGTCAATTTCACACTTCTTAAGACAGAAGTGGCAAACTTCATGTCACCCATGCAGATGAACAATAGAGGTATGACTGCTGAATCCTACACAAATGCACTTTATGAACACTTACATGAGTGCATGGATCATGCTATCCCTAACAGAACCAAGATGCTATCCTCCTAAAAAAGGAAGCCAATCTGGTGGTCCTCTGCTATAAACAAATTCTACAACAGAAGAAAGAAACAGTTGCAAAAAGAGTAAAATCCCATGACTGGAAGAACTCCCTGGCCAATCTCAGTAAGAAGCTGAGATGCCTTATAAAATCCTCCAAAGCTAGTTACGAAAACAAAATTGCCACTGACTCTAAAGACAACCACAAAGCATTCTATAGCTATGTCAAGAATCTCAATGGCAACACTCAGATCTGCTTTGAGTTGCAGCACAATCACACTAAATATACAGAACCAACTGATATTGCCAACATCCTGGCAGATGGGTTCAGTGCGAACTTTACCCCTCTCTCAGCCCCTAGAGGGCCCATCTCTATACCGGAAGAATGCAAAGTTCCTGTAATCACGGCTGCACAGGTAAAAAAACACACTCTCCAAAGACAAAAACACAGCATCCATGGGACCTGACAATATCTCAGGCTGCGTTCTACACGAACTACAGAATGAAATGGCACCCTACCTAAGTACCATGTTCAATCATAGCCTCACCTCAAGCTTTGTGCTCACTGAATGGTGCACCGCGATGGTTATCCCACTCCACAAAGGGGGAGCCACGGTGAATCCTGGGAACTACTACCCCATTAGCCTGACGAGCCTGGTCTGCAAGGCCATGGAACGTATCATCATGGAAGTCATAAATAAAGACATTGGTAATCTCCAAACTCTGGACCCTACCCAGTTTGGGTTTGTAAAAGGCAGATCATGTCTCCTAAACCTGATTGACTTCTTTGAAGCAGTCACCAAAGCCATAGATGAAGGTAAGGTGATTCACACAGCTTATCTAGATCTCCCCAAGGCTTTCGACATGTTAGGAACCTGGGATGCAACTCCCAGACTTGTTCTGAGTTGATTCGAAATGACAAAAAATACACTGAACCCACAGACATCGCCAATATCCTGGCAGACAGGTTCAGTGCAAACTCCCCCCCCTCCCCCCCAAAAGAGCAAGTGTCTATCCCAGCAGGGGGCTGCCTCCCAAACATCTCTGATGCTCAGGTGAAGGCTGCCCTCTCCAAAGCAAAAAACACTGCTTCCATGGGACCAGATGGTGTTGCGTCCTACATGAACTCCAAGAAGAAATATTTTTTTTTTTTAACCCCTGCTCTGTATCTCTTTGCTGCTGTTTACCCCTAGCTCCAGAGTCCATACCTTGTCTATCCAACCTGTTATACTGATTCACAGTTGGGAATCTGCACCCTCCATTTAAACTCCGAACTGTGGGTACTGCTTAATGTAGTAGCAGTATCAGCTCCCTCCCCCCTCCCTGCTGTTGACTCCTGGTAACTTACGGTCCCTATCTACCCTTACCTATCTCGGTTTTTCCCTCCCCTTCCCCCCGATGAGCTTACTGACCTAATAAATATACCTGCCCTATGGTGACGCCATCTTTAACCCCTGCTCTGTATCTCTTTGCTGCTGTTTACCCCTAGCTCCGGAGTCCATACCTTGTGTAAGTGTATTTCTCTGCTTATTATTGACTGCCTTGTTTAACTGACTTAAAGAAATCTAACGGGCTAATGCCCTTGTTTGTTTGTTTCTACTCAAAGAAGTGGACCTACCTGTATGTGACTTTGGTTTGTAGCAAATGCCTACCTATGTCTAGCGTACATACACGCAGAATACTTAATAGCTATCACAGTTTATTGTTGGAGATACTGCTTTGTACCTAACGCCTACCTATGTTTAGCGTACATATGCACCGTATGTTTAAATAGCTATCATAAGTTTTTGTACTGTTGAAATACTGCTCTCACACTTATTTATTTATATATTTTTCACAAACAGTACGTGTTTTTCAGTACTTATCACCATGGAGTAGTGTGCCTGCACGTGGAACTGTAACGCTATTACAAATAGCATGTAGTAGTGTCCGATGCTTTCTCCTATTAATTGGAATGCACCAGAGTAACAAACTTAAAATAACATTGTGTAGTTAGGCTGTAAAACAGCCTCCTCTTTCTGCTGATATTTTTTATCTGGGCAACAGCAGTAAGTACACAAGATATTAACCACTTTGTTAGTATTCATTGTCTTCTTGACTGATTTCTTTTGGGTTACTCATAAAATGTCGGAATTGTGTAGCATTATTACACGTGGAACAATAACGTCATAAGCTATAGCGTTCGGCAGTTCCGCTGCCTTTTTGCGAGTACACATTTCACCTGATATCTTAATCCTGTAATAGCAGTAAGTACACAGGATACTAGTCTTATTGAGTAATCCATTGTTTCCCTCCCTGATATTTTTTGGCTTACTCCTTAAATGTCGCAATTGTGTAGCATTACTATACGTGGAACATTTATGCCATAGGCAATAGCGCTCTGAGGTCCTGCTGCCTTCTGCGAGTGCATAGTCACATATGTTATCGTACACATATCATATATATGTACTAAGGCAGTTTTATTTTTACCAATTCCCTTCCCCAAAACACTACGTTTTATTTATTTTCATGATATTACAGCACAAACAAATTGAAATGCCATAATAAGAGTAGCGTAGCTTTATGTCCAGCCTGCTTCCTACTGTACCTATTTGTATTTAGTGGAGAGCTGTCATTTTGGAATGTAAATACATGTTGTGTGTGCTGGGCCTAATCTGAATTGTAGTAATATTGTTACAGCCCAAACCCTCTATGCACATCAATTATGCTATGTGCTTAGGAATTGCTTTTTTCTGACCTCCACCCACACTGACCTTGCCTGCTTGTTTCATTTCCTCTTACAGTGCCTCAACGTATTACTGTTATTTACAGATAGTACCTCAATGCTGTAGAATGGTATAGCTATGGACTAGAGGGTCCATTACGACACTACTGAAAGTCCTTTTCTTCCTGTGCCTACACAACTGAATTTGTTTTGAATGTAGTTATTTTTGCCATGTCGAACAAGAAAAACTGTGACTAGTTACCTAAGTCAGGACTTACCTGTTTCTTTCTGTATTGCTCTGTAGTGGTATATTGTAGAAATTTGTTTTCAGCCTGCTGACTGTAAGTCTTTTGTTTTTCTCTTTCCACCTATTATTCTAGCTATCCAACCTGTTCTACTGATTCACAGTTGGGAATCTGCCCTATCTGCTGCTGACCTACTGACTCATCCCACCACAACTGCTGTTATTCCCCAAAACTAAGGAATTGCACCTTTTCATTCCCTTTGCTTCAGTCCAGCAAGGAAAAGAAAGTATGTTATTTTAACCTACAGGCAATACAACTATTATTTCCTGTTTTTATACCTCAGGTTTATTGTACACTCCCCAGCTAAGGCTACCAGCAGCAAAAACCCTTTTCTACTCTCAATTTCCTCACCTATTACACTTGTCCTCCTGTACGTCTTTACTCTTTTTTCCCTCCTTGAATCCCCTGACCTGCTACCTCCCTAACAAAACATTTAGCTTGATGTACTGCATCTTGCCACCAGGTGGCATTTTTCTCCAAGAAGCTATCCCACTAACTACCTTTCCACTCCTCAGGCTCACAGACTGACTCAACCTTTTGTACTGTAGCTCCACCTTTCCCTTATACCTATACTGAACTTTCTCACCTATCTACCCTGCTTATTTCACTATTTTCAAGGCTGTCTCCTTCCACCTACTCACATCCAAACTACCCTTACCTTTTATAACTCTTCTGTTTGTTTTCCTTGGGTCCACTCCCTCAGTGGGTCTACCCGCTCCGTTCGCCCTGCGGGCTCACTTCGCTCCCCTACCCTACCCCCAATTCCCACCCACCCCCAGTGTCTCCAACCTTATACTTGCCTTGCCACACCCCCTAGTATCTTACCACCTATCACACTACTTACTCATTTCACACTTCCAAACCTACCTAGCACCGTCCACACCTCCCCCCTCAACACTCCCTCCAAACACCACACCCATTTTACTTCTTCCAGCACTATGAAACCTAATACTTCAATTTACCTTAACATACTGTGTTCACTCACATTCCTACATTTCCTTGTTATATCTTACACCCTTACCTACTATGAAAACCTAAGTCTGTCAGAGTCCCTTACATTATCAAAGCAAACTAACCCTACTCTCCTCCCAACCACAATACCATATCCTACCCTGCCATCATCATCCCCCTACCTTCCTCCCCAGTTTCACCGAATAAACCACAACAAATACTACAAAACCAGAAAGCTCTACCTCACCTACTCAAAATACATACAAATACTTCCCTCCCCTCTCCTGCTCCTACTGGTTCATGGGGACATACATCCCAACCCTGGCCCTAACAACTCCTTTCCACTTACCCTCACTGACCAAAATACTAACTCCATGAAATCTCCCTTTTCTCCAAACTCACTTTCAGTTGCTCACCTAAATATTCATAGTATAACAAATAAAATCACCCAGCTCCATGCCCTAATTGACCTCTACTCATTTGACATCCTCTGCCTAACTGAAACCTGGCTTAAACCAGCAATCAAAGACAATGAAATTACCCCACCTGGTTACAGTATGTTAAGACTCGATCGCCCAAACAAAAAAGGTGGGGGAGTTGCCATACTTTATAAATCTGAATTACAAATTAGACTGATAGACTTCCAACCTCCCTCCCCTACAAATGCTGAACTCCTTTGCTCCAAACTTCAGATTAATAAGAACAAAGCAATGTACATTGTGTTGCTACATCCCTCCCGGGAAAAATATAAATACACTTGAAAATATCCTTAGCTGGCTCTCTTCTACCATCCCACAGGAAACTATCCTTTTAGGTGATCTCAGTATTGATTGGAACTCCTGCTGTTCCACTAAACCCACCTCTCTCATAAACCTCTACACGTTCCAACAAATCATAAACTTCCCTACAAGAATACATAAACCTACCAAGAAGCAGAGTACTCTTGATTGGATACTTGTAAATAACAATCCCCTTGCATATAAAACAGGTATACTCCCTGACAATATTAGTGACCACCTCCTTACATACATTTCCAAACAAAAACATAGTAGTCCTACGCAGTCAGTATATCGAACTATACACAATAAGAAAAATTTCAGCCTTCCCAACTTCCTCTTAGAACTTAAAGCTTGCAACTGGGCACCTCTCAAAGACCTTCCTCTCGATGAAGCAGTCACTTATTTCAATAATAAATTCCTCCAAATTCTGGACAGCCATGCCCCCTCTCGCCAAATTAAAATAAGGTCCAAAGCAGCTCCATGGCTTTCCAAAGAAACCAAGCAAAAAATTGTACTAAGAAACAAACTTTGGGCAAAATGGAGAATCACAAAAAACTCCACTGACCACCAACATTTCAAACACCTTAGAAATACCACAAAGAAACTTATACTTCTTGACAAAAAAAACGTCTACTTTAAATTTCAACAAAACCCCAAACAGAACCCTCAAAAATTTTGGTCTGGAATCAAGAAACTCCTATACCCTGAAAACTCAAAAACACCCACCCCTGCCAACCTATCTCAGACCCCTCCTAATAAAATTGCTGACACCTTCAATAACTTCTTCTCAGAAACAGTCACCTCTCTTGCCAACACCTTAACTCCACCCACAACCCTTGGACTTAACCCTCCTAATAGTAAAACACCCTCTTTAAAGTTGAACACAGTATCCACAGCCTTCATTTACAACCATAGATGAAGGGAAGATAGTCCACACAGCCTATCTAGACCTAGCAAAGGCATTAGATAAGCTATCCAGCTTAAATATAAACCCCTATGTTACAAGATGGGTCGCAAACTGGTTCAAAGACAGAACCCACAGAGTGAGAGTTGCTGGAGCCATGTCAGACTCGAAACCAGTCACAAGTGGTGTCCCACAAGGTTCTGTCCTGGGACCTCTCTTGTTCGGTATATACTTTTCCGAGGTACAGGCCAACGTGGGAGGACTATGGCTCACCAAGTTCGCAGATGACTGCAAACTGGGTGCCATAATGGACTCTCCAGCTGACACAAACATCCTACAAAAAGGTCTCACAGAGATGGATAACTGGTGCCAGAGCCATGGTCTAAAGCTAAATGCCAAAAAGTGTATAGTCATACCCTTTGGCAAAAACAATATGCCCACAAACTACCACATAGACGGTAAACCATTAAGTACAGAGAAAGTAATTAGGGATCTGGGGACCCAAGTTGATAGCAATCTCTCCTTTGACAACCACATTGCCAAAGTGGTTAGAAAGACCTTCTACATGGCCCACCTCATCATGAAAGGATTCACATCTAGATCAAGAGAGGTAATCGTGCCCCTTTAGTCATCCCTCATCAGGCCCATCATAGAATACAATGCCCCTTTTGGGATGTACCTTACCCGACACCTGCAGCAATTAGAAAGACCCCAAAAGTACCTCACCAAGAGGATCAAGGGTCTCAAACAGATGCCATATGCTGCTCGGTTAAAAAAACTCCAGCTCTACTCAGTTGCATACCGCCTACTTCTAGGCAATCTATGCCTGACATATAAAGCTATGTCCAATCCAGAATTAATGGACATGCTCCACCTCAGTAAATCTAAATCCCTTAGAGCCACATGCTCGAGGGACATGAACCTCAGCACGGAAATAAATAGGACTTGCTGGAGGGACAGATTCATAACCCAGAGGCTCCCTTCGCTCTGGAATAGATTTCCAATTCATGTTAGGCAGAGCACCTCATTGAATCTCTTCAAGAAGAATCTTGATGAGTGGATGGGGGATCGTAGGTTTGTTCCAGGGATAACTTCCGTGTCACTGTTAGACAGAGGCACAGTAAACTAAACCATAAAAAGGGCACAGTATACTCAAATCAAGGGGTGGCGTAAGCCAAACAAAATCGGGCTAGGCTTATAATTGCCCCAGGGCAGATAGCCTAGTATGAACCTATGAACCATCCCCCACTCTGGAATTATAGATAAGCTCAATAAACTAGGTATAAATCCCTATGTCACAAGATGGGTTGCCAACTAGCTCATGGACAGAACTCACACTGTGAAAGTAGCAGACTCCAAATCTGACTTCAGACCAGTGACAAGTGGAGTACCACAGGGTTCAGTCCTGGGTCCTCTCCTGTTTGGTATCTACTTCTCTGAAGTACAGGCTAACACAGAAGGTCTTTAGCTAACAAAGTTTGCAGATGACTGCAAACTAGGAGCCATAATTGAAACTCCTAATGATGTGGACATACTACAAAAGGGCCTCACTGAGACAGATGCCTGGTGTCAAAGCCATGGCCTGAAGCTCAATGCCAAAAAGTGTACTGTCATCCCCTTTGGTAAAAACTATGTACCCATGAACTACCACATAAGTGGTAGTCTGCTTAATGCCTAAAGTGTGATAAGAGACCTTGGGACACAGGTGGACAGTAATCTCAACTCTGATAATCACATCACCACAGTGGTCAGGAAATCCTTCTACGTGGCTCACCTCATCACCAAAGGTTTCTCATCCAGAAAAAAAGATGTCATTGTTCCCCTCTACTCATCACTCATTAGACCCATTATAGAGTACAATGCCCCTTTTGGTATGTACCTCACAAGACATCTACAACAGCTGGAAAGGCCACAGAAATACCTCACAAAGAGGACTACTGGCCTCAAACAGATGCCCTATGCAGACCGTCTCAAAAAACTTCAGCTTTACTCTGTCGCATATCACCTACTCAGAGGCGATCTCTGCATAACATACAAAGCTATGTCAAAGCCAGAGCTGCTGGACATGCTCCACTTAAAGAAATCCCAATCCCTCCGAGCTACACTCTCTAGGGACCTAAACCTTGTCACCACAATAAACAGAACATGCTGGAGGGATAGATTCCTGCCCCAGAGACTTCCCATACTCTGGATCAGACTACCTATCTATGTCAAACAGAGCTCCTCATTAGCACTCTTCAAGAAAAATCTTGATGATTGGATGGGAAATAGGAAATTCACCCCAGGGATCACTTCTATGGCTCTGCTCGACAGGGTACAGGAAAATAATTTTCTTGGGTGGCGAAAGCCAGGGTACCTTTTTGGCTAGGCTTATATAGGCCCTAGGGCTAATAGCCTAGTACCTACTTATGAACCTATACATGAGTTGACCTCTGGTGGTAAACTTAAAAACTTTGTTACATCAATACAACCTAGTTAATGATAAGGTTACTTTTCTTAATAGGTTCACAGGTTCATAGATTAGTACTAAGCTAACTGCCCTTGCGAGCCATTTTAAGCCTAGCCAATTATCCCTTGTGAGACTCAAACCCTGCACCATGTGTTTGCAAGGCAAACACCTTAACCATTAGGTCACCCTCCCAACCCATGAATGAACATATAACTTGCTTCTCTGTTAGGAAGTTTATTGAAATTTCTCTACTATATGTAAAATATCTAAAGTTGCTACACTCCAACTGAGATTGTACAGAAAACAAGAGCAAGTTAAGAAGACCTTGCAGAAGTAAAAGAAATAATAAAAAGATGCTAGATGAAGGGTTAGAATATAACACAAAATAAATTATCTGCATCTGAAAAGAAGATGAAACAGAGCGTGATGTAAAGAAGTTTGTTTTAATTACACAGGAAATGTAATAATGATCACTAACCTTTACTTAACAATGCTTAGTAGCTATATGATGCTGTGTTATTACCATTATAAGAATAGCCTACATGAAGTTTTACTTTTGCAGTGTTCATCACATTTAATGTAGCCACCTCACTTTCCTTTTATTGATTTGGTCATTCACTACTTCTTGTTACAAATAATATAGATAACAATGAATTCAGACTTTTAATCCTATAAAAATAAACGCAGTCCAACATTGTTCATTCATAGGTTGGTACTAGGCTATTGCCCCTAGGGCCTATACAAGCCTAGCCATAACAATTCTCTGGCTATTTCTTCCCACAGTATTTACTTCCCTGGACCCCTGTCTAGCAGGGTGACTGACGTGATCCCTGGGATGAATTTCTTATCTCCCATCCAATCATCAAGGTTCCTTTTGAAGAGGGCCAAAGAGGTGCTCTGCTTGACATGTATGGGTAGTCTATTCCAGAGTCTGGAGAGTGATTGGTCAGGAACCTATCCCTCCAGCATGTTTTGTTCATTGTGATGACAAGGTTTAGATCCCTGGAGTGTTTGTCTCTGAGGGACTGGGATTTCTTTAAGTGTAGCATGTCCAACAGCTCTGGGTTTGATATGGCCTTGTATGTTAAGCAGAGATTGCCTCTGAGTAGATGATATACGACAGAGAATAGGTGGAGTTTTTTTAGATGGTCAGCATAGGGCATCTGCTTTAGGCCTGTGATTCTTTTAGTGAGTTATTTCTGCGGCCTTTTCAGTTGTTGCAGATGTCTTGAGAGGTACATACCAAACGGGGCATTGTATTCTATAATGGGTCTAATGAGGGATGAGTACAGTGGGACAATGACTTCCTTTTTTCTGGATGAAAAGCCCTTAGTGATGAGGTGTGCCACATAGAAGGATTTATTGACTGTTGTGGCAATGTGGTTATCGAAGGTGAGACCACTGTCCACCTGTGTCCCTAAGTCTTTTATCACACTTTCGGTGTTTAGTGTACTGCCACCTATGTGGTAATTCGCGGGTACATGTTTTTTCCCAAAGGGGTAACTATATATTTTTTGACATTGAGCTTGAGCCCATGGCTCTGGCACCAAACATCGGTTTCTGTAAGGCCCTTTTGTAGAATATCCACATCATTTGTGGATTCAATAATGACTCCCAGTTTGCAGTCATCTGCGAACTTTGTTAGCCAGAGTCCCTTAGTGTTGGCCTGTACTTCAGAGAAGTAGATGCCAAACAAGAGTGGTCCCAGGAATGAACCCTGAGGTGCTCCTCTTGTCTGGAGCTGGATTTGGAGTTGGCTACTTTTACAGTGTGGGTTCTGTCAGTAAGCCAGATGGCAACCCATTGAGTGACGTAGGGATTAATGCCCAGCTTAGTAAGTTTATCTATGATTCCAGAGTGGGGGATGGTGTTGAAGGCCTTGGTGAGGTCCAGATAGGCTGTATGGACCACCTTACCCTTGTCCATGGCTCTGGAGACTGATTAGAAGTCAATCAGATTCAGGAGACAAGATCGGCCCTTCATGAACCCAAACTGCATGGGGTCCAATGTTTGAAGGTTGCCAATGCCTTTGTTTATAAGTTCCATGATAATACTTTCCATGGCCTTGCAGATCAGGCTTGTCAGACTGATGGGGCAGTAGTTCCCTGGATCCAAGGTGGATCCCCCCTTGTGGAGTGGGATAACTGCTGCTGCGTGCCACTCAGTGGGCACAAAGCTTCATCTTAACAAAATGTGTTTTAATATATTTCACTGAGGTAACTGTGAAGCCCCTTAATGTTAACCTAAGAGAAATCTTTGGGAGCTTTTACTTTTACATCCAGCTTTTACTTGATTAGAACAATAAAGATGAACAAAAGATTAGAGTGTTGATGAATAACTATGCTCAAGCAATCATTTATGCATTTTTATATACATATTACAGTGTCCCAAAAATTTTTATACAAGTTGTTGGTTAATTAACATGTTTTTAAATACAAAATGAGAGACTTTCAGTTGGGCTGATGTATACACTAACTAGATATAAATGTCTGTGCCAGGCTATAGGCTCCTTTGATGTTAATTACTGTTGTTCCCAATACTTTCTAATATATGTGCACCAGTCTTTGGAAATATATATATATATATATATATATATATATATATATATATATATATATATATATATATATGTGTAAAAGGAGAGCCCAACTTCCTTTTTACCTATTTTTGGATAACGTAATTAAAATATTAATTTTTATTGACTCTAGCTATTAGATAAAGTACTTGTTTTTAAATTCATTTGATCTTGTATAATAATTCACGTCAAAGACAGGAACCCCAACATCCAGTACTACATATGTAACTTAAGATACTAATATATGTGTGGCTCTCCTTTTTCCTCACTACATTTTAATAACTTAGTGAAAACTGTTCAATCAATTGTATGTTTACAGCACACGTCTCTTTACTAATACATTTTAGAGCTGATAGGTATGTTCATGATGGTTTGGGAAAGCAGTTTGACTGATTTTATCTCATCTTTCAAACTGGGAATTTTTTTAATTCCATGTATGTGTTGGGGAATTACATTATTTGTTTCTCTATGTTTTAATGTGATTATTTTGTTGTTTCTTTCTGCACTTAAGCCTAATTATAATATACTTCACATCATAGTTACGGTCATTATTCTTGCAAACATGCCACTTAAACAAATCAAAGTTTGGAAGTCTCAGCTTTTCACTGAATGCTTTGAGATAATAAAATCAGTTATTACTGACCATTGGAGAAATTACTCCTATAACTCACCATGTCTTTGTCTTTAGCTTCACTTATATAAATGGCATCAATAATTCAAAGAAGAGGTCAAACCTTTTGAGATCCCTTAACTTAAACAAACCATAAATAATATTCCTACAGGAAACATATACAGAAAAGGATGTTTGGAAACCAAACACTTGTATTATACTAGCTCATGCTTCATTTAAGTCTAAAAGGAGAGGAGTGGTGATCCTATGGAAGAATAATATTATCTGCCCTCAAATATTATATAAGCATGAAGACCCCAAGGGACTGCTAGCTATCACTATCCAAAAATTCAATCACAGAATTTGGATGCTTGCTAACTTTTATTGGTTATGAAGACTGGGAGCTTCAACTGCTAAACAAAATCTCAGTCTTATTGATAGTGTATCAAAAGGGAATCTGATTCTAGGGGGTGATTTTAACTGCTTATTAGATAATTCTGAGCAACAAGTAGTCGTCCACGTAGACTAACATCTACTGCTAAAATTCTTAAGAAATGCATAAATTCTCAGAATCTGTATTATACATATAATTCTAAAAATAACAAATCTCCCTGTTATACACACTAATCATAGATTTAAAACTCAAACCAGAAGAGATAAAGTCCGTATCTCCAATGATTTTAAACTAAAGCTTACATCCTTTACTATCCTTCTCCTTTATCAGACCATGATTGTCTTATGTTAGATATACAAACAGACTTCACAAAATTAATGCTATTACTAGAATTCCTGCCTATATTACCAAACTAAAAGACTTTAAACCATTGTTATTATCAGAATTAAACTTATTCATAGAGACAAATAATAACTCTGAAACAAACATTATTATATTTTGGGATGCTCTTAAAGCATATATTTATGGTAAAACTATAGTCTGGTATAAGAAAAAACTTAAGGAATAGGAATCAGAACTAAAGAACCTACAATCTCAATTAACCTCCTTGAGATCTAAATCATCACAATTAAACTCAAATAACAAAAAAGTCATAGATACAGTAAACAAGAAATGTCTAGATATTTTAGCACACAAAACAAACTTAGCACTAGAAAAAATTAAATTGTTATGCTCTTACTCCCAAACACACGCACAATTTGTCATTAAGAGCAAAAGTACATTCCAAGGCAAATATCTTAAAATTATTACATGAAGGTACTAATGAGACAGTTTTTGATATTGGAGATATATTAGAAGCCTTTAGATATCATTTCACCAAACATTATAACTCTGACAATATAAACAAAAATGTTACAGCCCAAGAATTAATCATTTTAAATTTGAATACCATCCCAGAAAATCTTAGTACAACTCTAAAGAAATGAATTGCTCCAAATGAAATTAAAAATAAAATAAAAACCTTAAACCTAACAAAGCTCCTGGCATAGATGGCATGATAGCAGAGATTTATAAGCTTTTTCCAGATAAAATTACATCTTTACTTCATAAGACCCTGGTTGAAGTACAAACTAAAAATTTGATCCCTCCCTCTTGGAGATGCTCCTTGATTACCCCTATTCTTAAATGTGACAAAGATTTGCAGCTATGTAAACTGTATAACCAATTTACTTATTAAATAATGACTACACCTGAAAAAGCCTTGTGGTAAAAGTGTTTGTGTACTTGACAATAAAATTATCTGGAGAGCCTGGAGCCATACCTCTGCTTAGTTTTTTCATTTGGACTATACTATGTTTCTTGTTGAGGTACCTGGTTGCTGTTGGAATTGTTTTGAGCTACAAAATCGTTATGTCTATTTCTGTGGACAATATAAAGGTTCCACTTTCACATTTAGTTCATAATGACCAAACCGGGTTTATTCATAAAACACACAGTCATGATAATATCAAAAGAATATTAACATTAACAGAATTCTTAAACAAATAAAATGAAGGCGGCTTGTTGGTGAGTCTAGACAAAGAAAAAGCATTTGACTCTCTAAACTGGGATTTTTTGTTTGAAACACTAAAAACATTATCATTTCCAATATCTTTCATCTCCATGACAAAAGCTATTTATAAAGATAATTTGGCATAAGTCAAATTAGGCCCCCTCACTTCAAAGTACATCCCCATAACCAAAAGCACCAAACAAGGTTGCCCTTTATCCCCAATATTAGTTGCCCTTGTCAAAGAAATATTAGCACCATCAATAAGAAATAATCAAGAAATCAAAGGCATTAATATTTATAATCAATACAATTCTAAAATCACGCTATTTGCAGATGATATGCTGCTTACCTTACCTAAGTCAAATCAAAAATTATTATAACTAGACACAATAATAAATAACTTTCAAAAAACTTCAGGCCTCCACTTTAATAAGCAAAAATCAAAACATGTTACTCTTAATGACAAATGGAAATCTCAGCTAGTTGACCAAAGCATTATTGGAGAACAAGTTAAAACACTAAACTACTTAGGGATAACTTTATGCAAAATCTTGGAAAAAACAAGAGAAACAAATTATAAAAGCATAATATATCAGGTAAATACATATATAAGTAGCTGGAACAATATGTTTTTTTTTTCATTCGAGGACAGACTGCAATCGTTAAAAATGACACTCCTTCCAAAACTTTTATATATCGTACTGGCTCTAGACACCCATCCCGGGAATCATTATATTAAACTCATAAATAAAACTTTATTAAACTTCCTATGGTACCCAAACAAAAATAGGATTATGTATACGCATCATATTAGATCTTGGGATGGTGGTGGTTTAAGATTCCCTGACTTGGAAACATATATCAAAGCATCATTACTTAAAAGCATATTAAATTGGATTGGCTCAAAATACAACTCAAATTGGAAAGATCTCCATATAGCTATAATACAGAATGAAAACTCACTGTCAAGGAAAACTCCTTCCAAACATCCCCATAAGTTCTGGTTTCTTCTTAGTCACACTGTTCAACACAATGTGACAAAACCCACAAAACTAAACTATCTAAATAACATTATTAACAACTTTAAAAAAATAATATACTCAAATGCAGATCTCAAATCCTGGTTTGACCTAATAATCCCCTTTAAAAATCACAAAAAACATCCTGGATAAACTTCACATTAACATCTTTAATGAATGGGAAACTAAACATTTTATTTGTTGGAAACAATGTATTAAAAGACTTGGAAACTTTACAATTTTAGCAAATTAGGAAAGACTATAACTTATCATCTCAAGACTGGTTACTACTACAAAGTGTAATTACTTATTTTCAAGACTTATGCAGAATTATTCAGAAGTCTTCACATTTAGATCAACCTCACTTAATCACTCTCATATCTGTAATATTATTTAATGATCAACAGTTTGACAATTTAGTATCCAAATTATACACCATTTTGTAAAGTTATGGGTCCATTTTAACAACTAAGCAATGGAACACAATTACTAAAGGCCTATCTCATAGTCTTTCCCAGACAGAAAAACTTAAAATTCTGTCTTCAGTAAAATTCACTTCTTGGGGACAGTATTGGAGTGTATTTACTTGGAAGTATTTACACAAAACATTTTTAATTCCTGACAAAAATTGCTAAATTCAAAAAATCAAATAACATCATTTGCTGGAAATGTCTAACATCATGCAATGCAGATTGGTTCCATTTTTTCTATGATTGCTCTAAACAAATTTTTGGAGAGATATTGATGATTTTCTTTCAGCTTCATTTTCAGATAACTTCACATTAACTAAAACTTTAATTTTTCTTAATGTTGATGAAACCTTTTTTTAAATAAATCAGATCCATACATATTATGGGCAATATTAGCAGTAGCCAGGAAAAATATATAAAAAGAAATTGACCTTTACCACCTCTCCAAGTATTTGCAAATTTCTCTCCTTACTAGAAGAAACGATAAACAAGGAAGTCAGAACTAAAGAACTTAGAATATTTCTGAGGAGTTTTACAAACAATCTATGGACAAAGGTTTCAAAGCTAATTGAGACTTTCTGAACTGATTTTTAACCCTGTTTAATCACTATTTGTTCGCTTCACTGAAAGCTTTTTTTTCTTAAAATATTTGTACTATTCAAACATTTTTCAGACCTATGCAAATAATGCCAATAGTTGATTTAGTTGCACTGTTGTTAAAAGTTGTCTGTCCAGTATAATCAATGTATTATATCTTTAATAAAAATAATGGAAAAAAAATGGAATCTTGGCAACTGCTCACAAATGCTGAGTTCTTACACCAGTCACATAGGTAATATTCAAGAGGCTGTCTCTCTCTGAAACACCATCCCTTCTGTTAATAAAAGATAAATGCAAAAGAAGCTTGACAACTGCTCACACATCCTGAGTTCTTTGCTCCATCACATAGCTAAAATTCAAGACTCTCTCTCTGAAACCCCATATTTTCTGCTAAAACATTACAAAAAGAAAAGAAGCCTGACAGCTGCTCAAGCATCATGAGTTCTTTGTTCATTCACACACCTAAAATCCAAGACTCTCTCTCTGTGAAACACAATCATTTCTGGTAGCAAAAATTCAAAAACAAAGGAAGTTTGACAATTGCCAAAACATCCCAAATTCTTTCCTGAGTCATACAGCTAAAATTCAAGACACAGTCTGTCTAAAACATCAGTCCTTCTACTAACAAAAAACACAAAACCAGTTTGACAACTGCTCACACACATCAAGTTCTTTGCTGAAACACACCACTAAAATTCTGGACACTATCTTTCTCTCTCTGAAACATCATCTTTTTCTGCTAACAAAAAAAAAGAAGCTTGACAACTGCTCACACATGTAGAGTTCTTACATTACTCACATAGCTAATATTCAAGAATCTCTCTCCCTCTGTCTCTGAAACACCATCCCATCTGTTAACAAAAAAAATCAAAAGACACTAGAACTACCCATGCATCTTCATTTTAGCTTAGTCACAAAGCATGAATTAATGACTCTC
Source organism: Protopterus annectens (assembly GCF_019279795.1). Taxonomy (NCBI): domain Eukaryota; kingdom Metazoa; phylum Chordata; order Ceratodontiformes; family Protopteridae; genus Protopterus; species Protopterus annectens. The sequence continues at coordinate 935,992,984 of NC_056734.1, forward strand.
TCTCTAAAAGACCAACAAATACAAAAAAAAAAAAAAAAAAAAAAAGAAGCTTGGTACGGCTCACACATCCTGAGTTGTTTGCTTAGTCACACAGTAAAAATTCAAGACTCTGTCTCTCTAAAACACCACCCCCCCCCTCTGAAATACAGAAGCATTATCTTTAATTTTATTTAGTATTAGAAGGGCAATTATTGCCCCCTAGAAAATTGTCCCCTTTTGAAATTCTCATTGACAGGCCCATGAGGATACCTGCAACCCTCACCCACCAAAAATTTAGAATTGGAAGATATTCATGAGACCATATAGTGTCATCCTGCATGCAGTCCACTGACTGACAGAGAAGGATCATCATGACCTGCATCCTACGAACATTGTCTTTCTCAAAGTCCATTGCCTAAGAAACTCACTTAGCCCCAGATGGAATGGACCATATTTGCTCACAACTTCTACTACCATCTGTTTTGAGGAACTCCCCACCTGGATCCATGTGTTGCATGTCAAAAAAGACCCTCCTTTATGATGAGTATAACCAAAACACCACTGACATCAGTTCATATAAACCAGCAGGACTTATCACCTGCAGAATCAGTCAACAAACCAGGGACACTGTTGTATCCGGAAGTGATAGCCAGCCACTGCCATCCAAACCAAATCCAGAACCTCTCGTGAACTCTTTGCCATCCTTCCAGATTCCATACATGCCATCCAGCTTACATCCAGAACCAATGCAGTTAAGTTACTCCTGTTGCCTAACAAGGAAGTTAAATATTATGCTACCTCATCCAGGTCTGATTCAACTTCCAGTGACTCCAAGTCTGACAACATTTTTTCTTGCTTCATTACTGACTCACCCTGCCTTTTGGATACCAGTTTGGATATTGCCTTATCCAAAGTTCCCTTTTGAAATCATCTGCAATTAAGGCCCTTGTTTGATGACTTTATGAAGACTGAGTGTTTGCACAATGAATATCCCACTCAACATTCTTGTTTACATTTTTTGCAACCCTCTCTAGCCCCAACCTACTCTTTTTTCCCCATGGGGACCATTCATCACTACAGTTGCTGTACTTTTCAACATAATTTTGTTTCCTCTACTTTTGACACCTGGAAGCGAAAGTATGTCATCTTCTGTAACTGTTGGAACTGCAAGTACTTAATCATTTTTATAGACAAACACGCTCTGCTAAAAGTAGACAGGCATTAGATTAGAACTGAACTGAGAACACCTAAATGGCATCCCCAATTTAATACCTTTTCTGCTGCCTTGCATACTTATGCACAGAACCTCAACATTAGCAACTGTAGGTTTGTGTGCATATTCCTACTGTACATGATGGGGGTGTTCCTTTGATTCCAATACCAGTGACTGATTCTGAGCTTCATACTGTGTTTCATCTTATTTTTCTTGCTTGAAATTGGAAGAATAAGCATGTTTCTTCTCACTTTACTATAGTGCTGCTTCAACGAGAAATGATTGCTAAAGGATATGTTTGATACTGTAAAAATGGAACACTTTTTGTCGTAATTAGTACTTGCAATTTTACTTGGAACATTTACTATACAGCTGGACAGCAGGAATGGTAGCATTATGTGCATATTATTACACATGTGGAAATCAAGCTTATACATGATTATCTACAGACTGGTTTGGTTACTGTTATATCGGTGATGTTATTCCAGGTACTTGACATATGGCTGTTTTACCAGAAGGAAAGACCTGCAATGCTTATTGCAAAAAAGACACTAAAGATTCTTTAACTAGATGGTAAAATAGATCCCTCCTGGGTATATCATAATGCTGTACAACAAACTGCTCGCATGGATCTTTTGATGGGGTCATGGAAATATTAAGTAACTCCACTTTTTTTTTAATTTCATAATCCAAGAATTGACTGCAATGTGCAGTGTGGTGCTACAGAATGACATGACACTTGATTTCACCCTCATGACTAAATGGGGACATATGCGCTCATTCAAATGAAGTGCTGCTTTTTTACTCCTGATAATATTTGTGCCATCTGCAGTCATCTAGAAATAATTCAGAAAGTTGCTGAATATTCACATGCCAAAGAGGGCTGATAGTTCCCAATGGGCATGGTTAACCAAACTTTTCTCTGGATGGGAAGTAGGGCTTTTAAAGTTTTTCATACTTATATCCATTATAATAATAACGTTAGGCCTACTTCTCTTTATGCTTAAAGCATGTGTTTTAAAATGATTAGCATTCAGAAAAGGTATAGATTTGCATATGAGCAAAAATGAAATTGTGGTACAAAAGTAGTTGAAAATAAAGTGTTGCAAGATTTTACTAAGATATATGATGACATAAAAAAAGGATTAGGGGAAAAAAGAAAATATACTTAGTATTGAATGTATTAGCTGATGATTATTTACAGTATTCAAATTGCATGTTTGTTCCGTTAAAAAGTAGGCATGTTTTTATTGCAAATAAAACTATATTTTTTAAACAGTTTTGTAAAGATACTGTATATTACAGACAGTAAGAAACTACATGTGTAGTGTCTGATAGGAAAAGAATGTCCATTCATCTGGAAACTTGTAGTCATTGTGCAGCCAATTATGCACGTTCTAACTCACTTGCCCAAAGGTTCCTGGACTTCGTTAGCTCCAGTGTCCTGGACCAGCTTGTTGACACACCCACATGGGGCTCAGACATCATGGATATGGTGCTAACCATCAGGGGAGACCGCTGCACCACCTCCAGTGTATGGCCATCCTTGGTGAGATTTGACCAAAAATCAGTTTCACTAGAAGTAACTATAATACAAGACACTCCCCTCACCAACAACTAGACAAAAAACTTCTCCAAGGCCAATTACAACCTCTTACGTTACAGCATAAATACCTTCACAGCCCTTCCCTCACTGATGGAACAGACACCTATGCTCAGATATACACCAATGCTTTACATGAGCATTTGTACAATTATATTGACTCTGCCATACCTGATAGAACCAAATCAAGCTCTTCAAGGACAAACAAACCTACCTGGTGGACAACGGCCATTAATAGGTAACAGGAGAAAGAAACTGCTGTCTAAAAGTAGGAAGGAATGGTCTAAAAACTGGAAACACTCCCTCCTCAACTTAAACATGCAAATAATACTGCTAGAGAAGTCCTCCAAAGCTAAATATGAATCCAAATTAGCTACAATAACTAAGGATAATCACAAGGTGTTCTTTAGTTACATCCATAACCTCAAAGGTAAAACCCAGATGCACTGAAGTCATAGGTAGTGGTACTACATATACAGAACCTGTAGGGAACAAAGAATGTGCCCTCAGTTTAGAAGAAAATGATCTAAGAGGAGTTACTTCATTTAATAGAGATGGATAGACATATTAAGATCAATGAAATAAATAGACTGCAGAAGGTCAATAAAATCCCAAAAGTTAGAAGTTTGATAAAACAAATGAACACAGTAATTAGCACTGTCCATAGCAATTCATGTGATATAACAGAAGTAAATAGGATACATTGTGTAGCCAAATTAATAACAGATAAAACCCTGCCACAACAACACAAGGTAGTAAGGGAAAGGACTGGGAGAAATTGAATGCCATCATGGAAGTATAGAATGCAGAAAATTATAAAGCAATTAAGACAAGAAGTGTAACTGTTAGAAGAGTATAGAAGAGGGAACAGATCAACACAAATACTCAAAGATAAACATGATAAAAGCAATCCACACTATTATAATGGATCAGGATTTATCATGCAGTATTGCAAATAATAAACTAAAAATATCAGCACAGGCAGAACAACTTAGAAGATACACAAATAAATATAAAGGAAAAATACAAACTAAGCTATTTATTCATGACTCAAAAAAGTTTTATAGAGAATTGGGAAACAAGGTAAAAGGAATTGAAAGACAACCAAAAAGAAAAAAGAAATAGACACATTTTGGAGAAGTATTTGTGAAGATCGTATGGAACATAACAAAGATGCTAAATGGATAGAAGTAAAATAAAGAATAAGAAGTTTAAATGTACAGGATATGAAATGGGATGAAGTAATGGCCAGAGAAACTGAAACAAAATTAAGAAAAGCCTCTAATTGGAAAACCCCAGTCCCAGATGCAGTACCTAACTTCTGGCTAAAAGTATTAACATCTTTGCATGAAGATTTAGCCATGATTAAGAACTATTTATATACACACCCTGATTACACACCAGCCTGGCTAACAACAAGAAAAGCAATGCTCATACTTAAGAACGAACCTGAAAACTATCCTAAAAATTATAGACCAATAAATTGCCTTCTGACAATGTATAAACTATACATTGAAATTGATGCTGACAGAGTTTATAGTCATTTAAAAGAAAACTCAATTATGGCAATAGAACAATAGGGTAATAAAAGAAAGTCATATGAAACAAAGGATCATTTATTGTTAAAGTCAGAGTAGAACTGAAAAAAGCAGAAGAATCTAAGTATGGCATGGATAGATTACAAAAATATTTGACAGAATCCCACATTCATGGATAAACGAGTGCTTAAAATTTTATAAGATACACCCTACACTGATAAACTACATCACAGCGACCATGAAAGAGTGGCAAATCACTTTGCAGTTAAGCCATGATAAAGGACAAATTATTATTTCAGGGTAACTCTCTGTCACCACTGCTCTTTTGCCTTGTCCTTAACCCATTAAGCGGTCTGCTTAGCAGATTAGGTCATGGCTATAATTTGGCTCCCAGAAAACAACAAAGTGTAAAGACTTATCATTTCTATTTGACGGTGATTTAAAACTGCACTGCTCATCAGATGAGGAACTGAAAGCACAACTGCAAGTAGTCAAAACTTTTTCAGATGACATAATGTCATTTGGTTTTGGTAAATGTGCAAAAGCAACCTTTAAAGCAGGAAAACTCCAGCACCGAGAAAACATCAGTTTGGCACAAGAAAGTGATATAAAAGAACTCGAGCAAGAGGGAGTGTATAAATATTTGGGAATTGATGAAGGATCAACAATAAAACATGAATAAATGCAAATAAAACTCTGTAAGGAATATTTTAGTAGACTTAAATTAATCCTGAAAACAGCATTGACATCTAGGAACAAAGTTCAATCTATAAACCAATTTGCTCTTATTGCCCTAACTTACAGTTTTGGAGTGACTGACTGGCCCCAAAAGGTGTTGGAGAGATTAGATAGGAAAACAAGAAGGATGCTTCATAATCATTAAATGATTTACAAAAATCACTGCATACCAAGATTATACATTCCCCGTTTTGAAGGAGGTATGGACCTCCTTGAAATTGATTACATGTATAGATCTGCAATTGTGAGACTGCATACATATCTGCTGACCTCAAAAGAGACGAATGTAGTGAAAGTTTTGAAACATGAGGAAAGTAAATTGAAGATGACTTCCCTTCTTAGTCTAACAGAAGCATATTGGTGTCAAGCAGGAATGGAAATCAAACCAGAAGTAGATAAAAATCAGGTAGCAACTGAATGTGCCAAAAACAAAAGAAAAAAATATAAGGTGAAGGCTTAGATGAGAAGGCAAAAATGTAGAAAATGCATAAATTTAGTTGCATGTATAGAAAACTCCTGGAACAACTTCATGTTGATCAGGACTGAACACAGGAATGGTTAAGGAGAGACAAATTCAAACCAAAAGATGAAACGTTAATACTGGCGGCTCAAGATAGTGGACTACATACACATTGGTTTACAAAGTCCATTGAACATGTAGGAGAAACAGACAAATGTAGGTTTTGTAAAACAGAATTGGAAACAACTGCACACCTTGTTGCTGGTTGTGACATACTTATGGCAGGAGGACTGTATACTGAAAGACATAATATTGTGGCAAGAGTGTTGCACTGGGGATTGTGTAAACATTATAATATTGAAGTTGTTGAAAAACAGTGGAAACATGAGCCACAAAGCATCACAGAAAATGATGAAGTCTACATCACATGTGATTACCCATTACCAACAGTTCAAAAGACAGATGCGAGAAAATCAGATATAATGGTCCATGGAAAGAAGACAAAAGTAGCACCGATCACTGAAATTTCTACACCCAGTGACTACAGTGTCCTGCATACAGAGAGACACAAAGTCATAAAATATCAGGATTTGCAGGTAGAAATGACAGCAATGTGGAAGAAAGATACCCAGACCATTTCCAATAGTAATAGGAGCAACAAGTCTTATAAAAAAGAATCTGTAATAATATATAGGTTACTGATGCATGTAACTCTGTATGAATTGCAGAGGGAGTCATTACTGGGCACAATGCGGGTGCTGCGAAGAGCACTTCTGGCTGACATCAAAGACTGAAACAATACTAATTTAATGAAATTTAATCATACTTTGACTTAGGAATGGGGTCCATTCCCATCGTGGTAATAGAAACCCAAAAGATTTGGAGCAATTAAAAAGGGAGGAACCTGTGGATACAGCAAACCTGTTGGCTGACAGTTTCAGTGAAAACTTAATTCTCCTGTCCCCGCCACATATACCACAAAGTATCTCTAAAACCTGTCTCCCACCTAGTATCGCCAAGGCCAAAAACACAGCTTCTATGGGACCTGACAACATTCTAGGCTGTGTTCTACATGGGTTAAAACAGGAATTAGCATCACCATTGGGCACACATTTCAATCGCAGGCTAAGCACTAGCTTTATCCCAGAGGAATGGAATACAGCTACCATCATCCCTTTGCACAAAGGGGTGCACCCACAGACCCCAGGAACTACAGATCCATTAGCCTGACCAGTCTTATCTGCAAAGGCATGGAAAGAATCATCACGGACCTTATTAACAAAAATATAGGAAATCTCCAAATGCTTAACCCCACTCAGTTTGGCTTTGTCATGGGGAGATCATACCTACTAGACTTGGTGGACTTTTTCAAGACAGTCACCAAAGCTCTAGATGGGGGCAAATCTGTACATATGGCCTATCTAGACTTAGCCAAGGCCTTTGACACAATCCCCCACTCAGGCATAATTGATAAACTCACCCAGCTGGGTATCAGCCATAATATCGTCAAGTGGTTTGCAAACTGGCTCACTGATAGAACTCATATGTGCAAAATGGGGGACTCCACCTCCTCTAGCAGACTCATAACCAGTGGTGTTCCACAGGGATCGGTTCTGGGACCCCTACTGTTCAGAATCTACTTCTCCAAAGTACAGGCTAAAACTAAAGGACTGTGGCTATCAAAGTTTGCTGATGACTGCAAACTGGGAAGGATCATTGAAATCCCTAACAATGCCAACATCCTGCAAGAAGGTCTTAAGCAAATTAATGGCTGGTGCTAAAGTCATGGTCTTAAACTTAATGCAAAAAATTGCATCATCATCCCCTTCGGCAAGGGTGATGTTCCTGCAAACTATTACATCAATAACAATACCCTAGTGCACACTCAGTGCTGAGAGATCTGGGCACACAGGTCAACAGCAACCTTAACTTCGATCATCATATTTCCACAGTGGTAAGATGGGCATTTTATATTGCTCATCTCATAAGTAAGGGCATTGCCTCCAGACAAAAAAGAGGTTATAACTCCCCTGTATGCTTCCCTCATCAGACCAGTAATAGAGTACAATGCTCCCTTTGGTATGTTCCTTTACAAACACCTGCAGCAACTGGAGTGACAACAAAGGTTCCTTACAAAAAAATTCAGGGTTTTCAAGATCTGTCTTATGCGGACAGACTGAAAACATTGTCACTTTATTCTGTGTCATACAAACTGCTCAGAGGCAACCTTTGTCTTACATACAGAGTAATCTCTTATCCAGCTTTAATGGAAATGCTGCACATTCACAAGTCAAATGGCACAGGGGTCACGCGTTCAAAGGACCTTAACCTGGTATGTGAAAAACAGAACATGCTGAAGAGACAGATTTGTTTCACAGAGGATGCCCTACCTTTTGAGCAAGCTTCCTATTCATGTTAAACAAAGCCCGTCGGCTCTAATTAAGCATAATTTGGGTGACTGGAAATTCACCTTGAGGGTTCTACCTGTGTCCATCTTGGACAGGGGCACCAGATGCTGATTTTAGTGTCTGCTTGAACCAGACACCCTTGAGAACACCGGCTGAACTTGGCAGGCTTGTAAGGGCCCTGGGCTGTTAGACTAGTAACCTCCTATGATTCTATGATTTGGGTGATGCTTTACAGCATCATATGGGAGAATGTGTGAATGGTAAGAAGTACAGAGAAGGGAAAATGCTAGTGTGCTTTTCATTCTATTATGCTTTCATAGCAGAATGAAATCTCTAGTGCCCTTCGGTATGTATCTGTAAGTGCTGACAGGGTTAGAAAAGTATTGCAAAAGTATGAGATTTATTCTGAATAGAAAGTTCTATTATGGAATTTGGAACCTATGCATAATATGGAAAGTCCTAAATAAGTCAGGAGATCTTACTAATGCTTTAGTGTTGATTTCTAACTGGTCAGTAACAGTTTTGTGATTGTTATAATAATGCTGCTTTTAATGAAAAAAGGTGCAAGCTCTAGCTCAAGGAGACAGGAACTTGATTTCCAAGTCTCCCACATGCATGCCTTCCTATGAAATAAAGGAGAATGTTATTCTCTGCTGAGCTGTCTTATGTCAAATTTACCTGGTACTTTAGCAAGGGACAGTGAAACCACAGGTTGAAAAAGTTTTTCAAATGAAAATAAAGGAGATTGTTATTCTCTGCTGAGCTGTCTTATGTCAAATTTACCTGGTACTTTAGCAAGGGACAGTGAAACCACAGGTTGAAAAAGTTGAAGCAGTACAAAACTGGACCAAGACAACAACTAAGAAACAGATTAAGCCATATTTAGGTCTGGTTAGCCATCATCACATTTATTCCTACCTTTGCTACCACTGTTTTCTCCGTGAATGACTTGAAGGCAAGGCTCCCTTGAAAGTTAAATGGACAGTTGAAACAGAACCGGTCTTTAAACAACTGAAAGACGTGTCTGGAACCAACATTAATACTACAGAGTTGTGCAAACAATTCTTGGTAAACAACATGCCATAGAGGGATAAAGCCCTAACTATGGTCCAGCACTGGCAGGGATGGATGAAAGTGTTCATTGAAGAGAATGGCATACATTGAAGATACTCACTGAGGGGAGGCATGGTCCACAAAGGGGAGTAGTCCTTGGGCATTGTTGACAAATGCTTGGGAGGGGTGGGGAAATAAAGCTAGGTCATAACATAACCCCCGCCAACAACAAAAGTAGTTATCAGCAAGACCCTCCAGTATGCAATTAAGATCCACACTCCAACTCACTCCGCAAAAAGTCTGAGGAAGGAATAAGGAACAGGTGGACCTGATGCTGAAAAGGGGTGTGGTCAGAAAGGATGAAGTAGCAAAAGGTGGAGAGAAGAGTGAAAAAGAAAATCTCTTGGTACACAAAGATATCCCTAGGGTAGCAGTAGGTAAAAGCATTGAGTCAAAGATGGGGAGTGTTGAACATCCCATTTGTTACATTAGTAGGAAACTATGCACTGCCAAGAAGTGCTATGTGTCTGCCAAAAGAGTTTGTCTTGCCATCAAATGGAATGTTACTTCCTTAAAATGTAATTTTCTAGGTAAAGGGTTTGTTTTAACGATTCATTATGCTCCTTTATAATGGCGCTGTAGTCAAAAAGACTAACCCCAAACTCTCCAGATGGGTTTTGACCATCCAGCCCTTTAACTTTAAGATCTACCATCATCCTAGCTGCAGTCGCTTCAATGTTGATGGTCTCTCATAGGCCTAAAGTCCATTCTTTGGTGCTGAAACCAGTTGTTCTGTGCTCGAGAAGGGTGATGTGACACTGTGACTGTTAAACCTGAGGAAAACAACGTGACTCCTGTAGTACAGGTAAGACTGTCTTTTAACATTTAGTACATGGGAAACAAAAAAAGGAAATTCCACAGCATGTGAACTTACTACTTATTTTAAGGTTAGATTTTTGATTTCTAACTCCTGATTTGATAGAAGAAGACAAAAGCAGAGTGACAAGGTTAGTTGAAAGATGACCTTGAAAAGAGAAGCTTGGAGGACATCCGTCAAACCAGGAAGCATAAAGGCTGTTACTATGCATGCTTAAGAAAGTTTTGTGGAGTTGTTAAATATCTACTTGTTTGGATAGAGAAACTGAACTTTTTTTAAGGATGGAGCTTCTTATGTTTAGAAAGAACATGTGGAAAGGCTAAACTGGAATGCTGATTTTTTTTTTCTTTTTATATTGCTGCTCACATTTTGGCAAAAAAAACCTGAATGTTTTATTTCTTCCTTTGTAAATAAATATGTTTGAAACATGAAGAACTGTTAAAGAGTATTTTGCTGCTGCAAATTACCATAACACAAAGTCTGATGCCAATAATTCAATTTGAGATGAGAAATTGTATAAACGGTAATTAATATCACTGTCCCTGAATACAGTACTATAACAGTCTACAGTACATTGTCGTTATCTCCAACAATGCATGGAGATTTCTGGATTCAATTCCAGAATGTACAAATCAGTGAAAATACAGTTGTTGTGGAGTTGTTGTGGGAGGGGGTTAACTAAGAAAACCATGATAGGATAAATTACTCCACATCAAATAAATATACTTAAATAACAACTGACTATGCTTGGAAAAAAACAGTACAAAATCCAGTTAAGAATAGCAGTATGCTAGATACAATACTAATGAACCCAGAATTCTTCTCCAGTAAAGGTATGGCTATGTTCTCTGTAATTAACAGATTACAACAACAATCATTTTTAGCCTAATAGTAAAAAAAAAAAACTCATTCATAAATACATCTTTCTTCCTATACTTTATCAGTTGAAACTATGACAAAATAAATTTCATACACATGACGTAAACTATTCGCAATGAACCCAAATAAGTTTGTTAGGATACTGCCTAAACGTTCTATGATATTATTCAGTTCAGCATCAATAAACACTTACCAGTATAACATAAATTTGTTTGTTTGTGTCTTTCGGCTTTTCCCAGTTAGGGGTCGCCACAGTGGAACTCTGGTCCGCTAATGATTGGCAGTAGATATTTACGTGCTGGCTTGCTGGGCCTAACGCACAACCTTCAACGAAGGAATGCCCATTCATGCATGTCACCACACAAAAGACGCTTTAACTGAGAATCGAACGGGGAACGTCTAAACTGTGAGGCGACAACGCTACCGCAGCACCACCACCGCAGTCATAACATAAATACACAGATAAATTCAACCAAACAACCTTTGGTAGAATCACAGAATTAATAAGAACCCACAGAAAAAAAAAACTTTAATTATAACGAAGTCTAGATCAAATAAAGTACAGCAGTTACTGACTTCTGTTATTGAATATTCCATATCTAACTATGGATTCAGCTTGGGCTTTCAGAATAAAAGCAAAAATATAGTATTCTTTAATTTTATCAGAAAACTGTCAGGCATCATGCACCAGTGGCATAAAAAGATAAAGCCCTGATTACATCCCAAATGTCCACATTTGATTAGTGGCTTAGTTGCTTGGTGGAGCTATACAGAAAGATGGCAAATCCATCCCGGGCAGTAGGTGTGTACGCATGGATGCACCATTGTGATCAGTCTCACCTGGATACTTGGGATGTGTGGGGACGCTACATGAAAGACATGCTGCAAAGCTATTTTCATGCTAATCTCTGGGACAGTATGGGTGCATGCAGGGAATAGGGCTAGGCCTTAGAAGAAAAACACTCCTTAGTAAGAGTATGTAGTACCAATGCATAAAGGAATCAGCTATGGATTAATAAATTTGCTAAAGCATACAAACTGAGTGACAATTACTTTAGTGAAAGATTCGTAAATCTACAAGATATTTAAAAAACATTAAATATCTGGTGCAGTAGTATTGTCTTTGACTCCCTATTGTAATTTAGACACTCATAAGTCTGAGTACAGAAATTATATACATTAAAAAAACAATAAAGGAGAAGAGAGAATGTCAACAAATGCTGTTCACCTTTAAAGTTTTTTTTTTCAGGGGGTCAAATCCTCCTGCCCACTTATACTCTCACTACTTACATATACTAAATCCAAGATCATTGTACCTGAGGGAAAAGGGATACTCTGAGATACAGCAATCTTGTTCTTAGCATATGGAAATTCACATTTGCATATGTTCAATAATTCTATAATTTCAAACATTTACCAATTATCTCATTTTTAACACTAATAAATGTAGCACCATGAGACTTGACACAAAGGCCACAAATTACCCTTATAAAATAAATGGCCACATAATAAAAAGTATCATCACTTTAAAGATCTAGGAATCATGACAGACAACAATTTAGGGTGGTATTCATAGTCCTATGCTTCTTGTGAGCATAAGGTTAATTGGTGAATTGTAGCTCTGTGCCAATATTTAAATCAAGCAAAGTGAGAACAAATGGCACAAGTTTCAGAACTTCTCAGCCCAAACTGCTTAAGGCTTCTTATATTCACTGTGGAGGGTGTCCTTATATGGACTCCTTGTATTGGCTTTTATAAGGTTGTTAAGGGGGAAAGATAGGAAAGCTGGAAATATGGGGGGGGGGGAGAAGACAAAGAACTCAAAGAAGGAATACATTAAGAGGACTGTGCAGGAGAGGGGTGGAAGAAGATGGGCACTATGTTCTTTTGGGGAATAGACCTCCAATTTTCTAAATTCTTTTTAAGATAGAAGCTGGGGAAGGAGTAAGGGTAGGGGTATAGGGGAGAGGGATATGGATAGGAAGGGAGAAGGAAGACAAAAATATAAATACACAAGACACACAGGAGCACTATGGTCAGCTGATGGTGAGGGCAAAGACGTACAGATGTCAGACAGCCATAGATCCATGAAACAGCTACTACCTCAATTAATACTACGTCAATTAATTACTCCCCCCCCCCCACGTGACAGACCTGGATGCCACAAACTCCACTCTGGGAAGACATCTCAGGTTGGGCAGGGGGAGGTGGTGAGCTCTTCCTCCCCTGGAAGTACAACCTTCTGGACCTGTAGAAAAAAATAACATAAAAGGGAAGAAAAAAAAAAAAAAAAATATATATATATATATATATATATATATATATATATATATATATATATATATATACATATAAATGTATAGAGGGAGAGGGTGACAAACTGAGACAAGAAATGGACTTATAAGTGTTCTGAAGAAAATACATTTTATTAATAACAGGCAATAAACAATGTGACATTTTTCATGTGCGTAATGAAATGAATGGATTCTGACAGCTAGTGTTTGATGATACTTATTGATGCTTCTTTTAGGACATGAATTGCTATCTGCTTTAATATGTGAAATGAGATGTCATAAACAATGTACAATGATTTACTTCAGCATTAAATAGTGACAACTACCACTCCAGTTACAGGTAGTTCTTTTACCACCAAAGTAGTCATTACTGATATAGTACAATTCCTTTCACTTTAGTAGATCAATATAATACATTTACATTAATATCTATGCTTTATCTTCAGTGTGGATTGATGATCTGTTTGTGATAATCAAAATGAAACTTGGTAATACATTAATGAATGGTACCATTTTTTTAAAGGGCATATATTTTACATTACTTAACAGCATTCAGTATTTTTCATACATGAGTGTGCTGCACCAGGCTGGCCACTCCTACTAGTAGTGTTCATAATAATACTGGATCTCCTCTGTACTGTGGAAACATGAGAAAAAAGGCAGAAAAAGAAAGTTGCTTACTTATCCTATGTGTATGTGCATTATGGTTGAAAGTAATTTAATATCAACAACTTGCTTTATATTTATTAATACATTTTGTAACTAATATCAACACCTCTCACCCTCCTTTTACACTTCATATACTGAAGAAATCTAGTGTTGTTTTCTGAAGATATGCACCACTTTATTGTTCAAATATGTGAGAGGATCTTGGGGAAGTTTCTTGCAAAACTATTGAAAAGTGAGGAAGTATCCATCCTGGGAGAGCTATTGCATCATATGCCTTTGGTTCAGAAAGTGTTTGGTGCTCAACTTTAATAAATTATTAGTCAGTACTGAGTATTCCTGACTTGATAAAGAGGTGCCGCAGTATCTGAGGAGGGAGGTGGTATAGCTAGATAATGATATACTGTTCTTCTTTTGAAAAGTTTGCTACCAAGGCAATCACAGAAGATGGTCAACTTAGGAAGCAGTTGTTACTAACCTTGCAAACAATTTCAAAGTGACCAGTTTAAGGTGCAATGAATAATTCACATTAAGATGCAGCTATGTGTATGTGATTATATAACGATTAGTTTATGCTGTGGTAATTCATTATTAATTTTGTATGCTATCCAGCTTGGTTTAAAGGACTGCAGTTTGTATAAATACAATCATATTTAGTAATATGCAGTGCAGCTAATGTCTACCTGTGCTGCTCATGTCAATGTTGGATGATTTATTATTACCAGTAAATCTACATGTACTGAAGATGATTGTACTTGTGATACTGCCAAAGCCTAGAAAAAGTATAGTTGTGTAAATTCTTGCCATAACCTTAGATGTCCTTCTCTTCTATAAGCTGCAGTATCCATTACATGAGGGAGTTCGCCTCCAGTTGACTCGTACGTCTGTCCATTTTACTAAAGGTAAATGGTACTGCGAAGGCTCGCATCACCCTATATACGTCAGCCATAAACAGACGTTGGATATAAAGCGGATGTCAGCATGCACCAAGTTTGCATTCAAGTTAATTGAATAGGCAGGATTTTCTGGTAGTGGGTTTTCTGGCCTGCAGAACCTGAAGCACATCCTCAGTATAAAGGTGTCTAAATGGAATTAAGGCCATATCACCCACAGTGTTAGGTTCAGGGTGTATATCTGAGGGTTTATGAGAGTTTCCTTTTCTGTGTGAGTAGGTCCATCCTGAGAGATAACTTGTAGTGGTTGCCCTTGGCTAGATGATGTCGAAGGGGGAACCAGTGCTGTCTTGGCCAAAAGGGGGTCACCAACAAGATTTTCGGTTCTCTCTGAATTTTTTGTAGAACTTACTGCAAGAAGAGGGAAGGCATATGCGAACAGCCACTTCCATGGAAAGAAAAGAGCATCCAACTTCCACATCCCAGGAATGTATACCTTGGTGCAGTAAGTTGGGAGTTGTCTGTTCATGGGGGAGGCAAACAAGTCTACCTCAGGTGTACCCCATCGATGGACCAGGTCCAGGAACACAACCCTGTTTAACATCCATTCATGGGATTGAGTCATGGACCTGCTGAGAGAATCTACTACCACATTCTTGGCTGAAGGGATATAGATGGCTAGGAGAGACACCTGAGACTGTTGAGCAATCTGCCACTCATACGTCAGTCTGCATAGGATGTAGGACTCTGTCCCCCTTGCTTGTTGATGTGGTGTTGTCTGTGTACCATCACAGCACTCCTGACAGCAGGTGAGCCTTGAAGATTTGTACGGCAAAAATCAAGGCTCTCATTTCCTTGATATTGATATTGTTTCTCTGCTGGTCGGGGGTCCATGCATCTCTCACTCTCTAGTCTCCAAAGGTTACCCCCAACCCACGTCTGATGCATCCATGTACAGATCCTGGTTGGGGGGGGGTCACAAAAGAGGGTCTGGATTTTTTGAAAGCTGAGTATCCACCACTCTAGCTCCTTGGATAGGCAAGGTAAGAATAGGGCCATAAACTCCAGAGGGTGTATGTGTTGTTTCCAGACAGTCCTTAGGTACCATTTTCTCATGTGTAGTCTTGCCAAGGGTACTATGGGAATGGTGGATGCCATGAACCCCAAGAGTCTTAGGAACTCCCAAGCTGATAGAGCTTGGAGAGGAAGTAGTTCCTGGAAATATATAGTGAGGTTCAGAATTGTGTCTGGAGGTAGGTAGACCATCAATTGCACAGAGAGAATCCTGCATCCTAGAAATACATGGTCCTGGGAGGGGGTCAGATAAGATTTTTGAAGATTTTTGGTGAACCCTAGCCTTTTCAACAGGGACATGGCATAGTCTACATGCTCTTGTACCAACCATGGGAACGATGCCTGGATGAGGATGTCGTCCAGGTAAGGGAAGAGTTGGATCCCCTGCATTCTGGCAAAGGCGATAACTGGGGCTAGACACTTCGTGAACACTCTTGGGGTCATGGAGAGACCAGATGGCAAAGCACAGAACTGAAAATGCGAGGAACCCACTGAGAAATGAAGGAACTTCCTGAAAAGTGGGTGGATAGGGATGTGCAGATAGACATCCTTTATGTTTAAGCACACCATTTAGGCCTGATGGAGGATCAGGAGGAGAAGAGTAGGAAGAGTCAGCATCCGAAAGGAGGGGACCTTGAGTAAGGTGTTCAGATGGGATAGATCCAAAATAGGTGCATGGACTATCCTTCCTGGGTACCAACAACATTTTGGAATAAAATCCTTTCCCTCTTAGATCTAGTGGTACCTCTTGGATATTGCCTTGAGAAAAAAGAGAGTGCAAGACCGAGGAAAAGAAAGCCATTTGGCCTTGTGGGGGCTGAGGAATTCCTTTGAAGGACAGTCTGGAGTCCCAGACCATGATATAATCTTGTTTTTGACAGAAAGGACCCAATAGTCCTGGGTAATCTGTTTCCAAGCAGGAAGGGATAGAGGTAGACGCAGGGAGAATGGAGTAGCTGGGCTCGAGGTCTGGTAGTGACAGACTACCAGGTTTGGCCAGAAAAAGCTGCTTTTGGGCTGGTGTGGAGGGAGAAGACCTGGAAGGGGTCTGCTTTCTGGATTCTTTTTTCCCTTTGGAAGACAGGTGTTTGGAGGGCTTTCTCATAAAGGTAGTTTTAGCAGGGTAGTTCCTCTGGAAGTGGTAAACAGGACAAAAATATGTGTCTCATGTCCCTTTGCCTTTCTCCTGAAGGGCCTTAAAGAGGTCTGCAGCTGTTGAGCCAAACAAGACCTTGTTATCCATAAGTTTTGCCTTGGTATCATCTGGCAAAGGCTGCAGCCTGAGCCAGAAATATCGCCTAAGCACTGACTGTGAGACAGCTGCTCTTGCTGAGGCTTCCACCGCATCTCAACTACACTTTATAGAGTGCCTGGTAACTTGACTGCAGGAATTCAAAAGACTAGCAACTTTGGCCTTTAGGGGAATCAGGTAATTTGCATCAGTCAACAGAGCTAAGGAGTATTTGGCCATATGAGTCTGATAG
Organism: Protopterus annectens; assembly: GCF_019279795.1. Classification (NCBI taxonomy): domain Eukaryota; kingdom Metazoa; phylum Chordata; order Ceratodontiformes; family Protopteridae; genus Protopterus; species Protopterus annectens. The sequence goes on from NC_056734.1 coordinate 936,010,143, forward strand.
TTTATGACCCTCACAGCTAAGGTGGCAGAGGTATACATTCTTTTACCTAAGCTCTCCATAATCCTGCTTTCCTTATTCGAAGGGAGCAAGGAAGTAGAGGGGAGAAGATTAGAGGTTTTATCTGCAGCAACAGATATTGTGGAGGGTCTGCAGGAGGAGCCTTGTAAAGTAATTTTGTATCATCAGGTACTTTATAAAATCTGTCAGGGCATTTAGACACTGGGGGTTGGGAGTCTGGTGAAATGGATGCAGCCAAGAAGGCATCCAAAAGGCCGTAAGGACAGGGGGAACTGCAGACTGATTAGGGGACTTCATTTGCAAGAAGTCATAGTACCTCTTTTGAGTCTCAGAAACCTGACTGCAGTCCCATTTAAAAAAGTCCTTCATTAGAACAATGGTCTCCCCAAAGGTGATGTCTTCCCTAGGGGAATCAGCTCCATTGGACTCCTAATCTAGGGAAGAGTAAGTACCCCAATGGGGAAGGAAGCTGGGAGGTGTAAGTAAGGGACTCATCCCCTGAAAATTCTTCATCCTTGGAAGAAATATCTGCCAAAGGCCTACTCCTAGGAGTGGAGACTGCCTGGGCAGGAGCAGATGCCTGGTGTAAGGCCACAAAAGCATTAGAGAGGCCTTGGGGAAAGGCTGCCAATTAAGGACTTGATCAGATGGCATGGTCAGCTGAGTAGGCCCAATATGCCTGTTTTTTTTTTGCTTTCCTTTTTAGTGGCCTCTAACATAGGAGTATCTAAAATACAGTGCAGAGGCAAAGGGTCAGATGTCAGGTGACATTCCACAATGTCAGAGAGGATGTCCTCTCGGACTACGATTTGGGATACTCCACATGGGCCTTCGGAGATGATAAGCTGTGGTTCCCCCCAGCACCCGATTAGACGCCTGCATTTCTCTCAGGGACATGCCAGCACTCTCCTTTAATGGCTTCCTCCTGGGTACCTGTCAGCAGAAAGTCTGTTGGTTCCAACTTGGCCTCCAGACCTTCATCGGCCTCGAGTGGGACTGTCAGAATAGAGGGTACAGTCATAAGTTCAGGCCGAGGTTTCTTGGCCTTTTTGGTCAGTGGCTCCTCCGAAGGTCCCAACATCAGATCCATGTCTCTAGCCAGGCATTTTAAATGCTGATTCTCTAAATATAGTTTAAATGCAGCAAGTCAGCTCCTAAGGTTCTTTGGTACAAAGGCCTTACAGATGTCGTAAGATGTGTGGTTGTGGTCTGGGCCTAGACAGAATAAATAGAGCTCATGTGAGTATTTATGTGGAATCTGCCTTCCACACCAACACTTGCCTTTTCTACCTGACATTAACCCACAACAACACAGTAGCAAGAAAGTTAACAAACCCCCCCCAAGGGGTACTTATCTGAGTACGGAAAAAGCATGAGGTCCCTTTCCAAAGCAAGTGACGACTGGAGCTGGCAGTCAAATAGGCAGCAGAAAAGTTCTGAGGTAGGTGCGTGCTGACGTCCGCTTTATACCTTATGTCTGTTTATAGACGATGTACACAGGGTGATGCAGGGCATCATACGTACCTTCACAGTAACATTTATCTTTGGTAAAATGGCCTGATGTATGAGTCAACTGGAGGCGGACTCCTTCATGTAATGGATACTGCAGCTTATGAATGGAAAGACATCTGTTATTACATACATCAATGACTGGCCTGGTGACATAAATAATATTAGGCAAACAGCAAAAAGAACAGATTTGGTGAAAAAGTGCACTCTGCCAGTAAGGATCACTCAACATCATTAAACAAGATACTACAGATGACAACTTTGGAATGCAGGATACAATTATTTAACAATCTGAAGATTTAGAGTGGAAGAAAATAAAAAAAAGAAAGAAAGGGAGAAGTTCACAACAAATAACTGGGAATAAAAAGAAATAGATTGATGTTTACTATGTAAACAGAATATTTACTAAACTAAAGGACACTGCTGTGTTATGTTACACCCAGACTACAGGGGAATAACAGCATTGCTTAATCACAATACATTCAGTCTACGGAAAACTGTATCATTTTTCCAACAGAGAAAGTAGAAAAAAGAGGCAAGTGGCAGGCTGAAAGGAAGAAATCTAAACTGAACATGGGAAGACTACAGAGTGCTACTGTAAGAATAAAGAGGAGAAAGAAGTGGAATAATATGACTCGGGCTGCGGAAGTACAAAGACAGCTAGATGATATGTATACTTGTAAATGAAATAAGTGCAGATGAAGATCATCATTTTTTTAACAACTAAACGATAACACATTACTAAATTACAAGTGGGACTTTCCTCAGATCTGGTGAGAAGTACTATACTTGTAATCAGACATTCAGTTTTCATAGGAATTGATACTTACATTTGCAGGGAGGATAATGAATACAGAATAGTGCATTGTTTGAAAGGAGAAAAAATACAGGATTTGCATGGGGATACAGAATGCCTTAAATGAAGGCAGTATGGAACATTTTTTTCATGTTGGTTCAAATCATCTTATCTTCTTGGACTCACTGACTGTTAGAAGGGAACTTACAGTCCTCATAGATGACATAGCTTGTGCAGGCTTTGAGATACATTTTAGCAAATCATATACAGAAAGTAGAGTCAGGTCAATGTGAATGAAAAGATTTTTGGTAAATACCTACATGAAAAAAATGCTTCATTTTTAAAAGTGGAATTGTGCAGAATATCCAAGCCTAGTTTTAGGCATATGTATTTGAACAGGTTGTAGTCCACTAGTCATGACAAAAGAAGATACTTTTTGCAGCAAATATATTACAATATTTGACTTGACAGGATTTTTGACAGGTCAGATAATTAACAGTTTGCACATAGCAGCATTTGATTTATCTGTGCTGGTTGTTAATGCTAGGAGTATTACTAAAAAAATTTTTTTACTAGAAAATTTTCTATGTTCACAAAAGATTGATATTACTATTGTTTATGGTTAATGAACGATAACTGGAAAACAGCTATGTACCAGTTTTTCTGTAGCAGATGTTCTAAAAAAATTCCCATGGACATATTATGACAGAGATTAAAGATAGATAAGAAACCTGTAATTATTACATTTGATGATAACAGATTGTGGCTGTGACAATAAAGACATCCCTGGAACAGTTTACAATTGTTATAGGTTCATAGGTGTTTAATAGGCTAATGACCACAAGGGTCTTTTTAAGCCTAGCCATGCATCCCAAATCTCTGACAAGTTCTGATACCCTTGACAAGTGTAAGCATGGGCCTATGAAATGAACCATTTACAGGTTAACTGTTTGCATTAGAGACACAGGTGGCCAAACCAGGGATGAATTTCCAGTTTCCCATCCAGTTGTCCAAATTGCACTTGAATTGGGTTAGGGAGAAACTCTGGTTCACATGGATAGGTAGCCTGTTCCAGAGATGGGGTAGTCTCTGGGATACATACCTATGTCTCTCCAGCAGGTCTTATTTATATCACAGGCAAGGTTTAAGTGTTTAGAATGGGTAATTCTGCTAGTGTTTGTTTTGTGGATATGCAAGAGGTCCATCAGAGTGGGGTCTGACAATGCCCTGTATGCCAGGCATAGATCTCCCCTCAAAAGCCTGTAGGAGACAGAATACAGGGACAGGGTCTTGAGGCAGTCTGCATAGGACATATTACTTAGACCCTGTATTCTTTTAGTGAGTAACCTCTGTGGACATTCCAATTCTTGGATATGCCTGGTTAGGTACATATCAAAGGGGGAATTGTACTCAATGATAAGTCTAATGAATGCCGAATACAGTGGAACAATGACTTCCTTGGACTTAGATGCCATACCTTTGTTTATAAATTGCACAATATAGAATGATTTCCTCACCACTGTAGACACGTGATGATCAAAGGCTAGATTACTATCTGTGTCCCTGACTACTGGGTCAACTCTAAGAGTTTTTTTGTCAATATGACCCTTACCAGGGATGGATGACTTCCCAAATGATATTATGCATTTCTTGGCATTTAATTTTAGTCCATGGCTCTGACACCAGTTATTTGTCTGTGTCAGCCCCTCCTGAACATTTTTGTCAGTGTGAGATTCAATGACAGCTCCTAATTTGCAATCATCTGCAAATTTAGTCAGCCAGGGACCACTGACATTGACCTTGACTTCTGAGAAGTAAATGCCAAAAAGGAGCGGTCCAAGGACTGATGACCCTCCAGAAACTGGACCCAACCCAGTTTGGTTTCGTCAATGGCAGATTATGCATACTCAACCTGGTGGACTTCTTTGAGGAGGTAACCAAAGCAATGGAAGAGGGAAAATGGTTCACACTGCCTACCCTGACCTCGCCAAGGCATTTGACACAATGCCCCATTTGGGCATTGTTGGCAAACTCAAGAGGTTAGGTACAAACTCATATGTCACCTGGTGGATATCCAAATGGCTTACAGACAGGATCCAGGAAGCTAGAACTGGGGAGTGTACCCCTACAAAAAGGCCAGTCGTAAGTGGAGTCCCTTAGGAATCAGACCCCTGAATGACATCACAATATTTCTGGCCTCATTGCATACACAACAGGGGAATGACCCATCCCTGGTGGTTAAAATGAAGCTGGAGTTCCAGGATGAACATGTAAGTCTTTATTTCCATTACAGAGCTGTACTGAGACAATCACTGCTTATTGCTGTAGCGTGCATATTCATGTACTGCTGTTTTTGATTTACAGCAGCAGAGAGTTGAGCAGTATACACACATTCACACAGGGTTAGGATGATGAATGCAAGTCTAATATAATGTATTGATACAACTGAATTCAAGACAGAGCAGTCCAAACAACATATGTAATGCTGTTTGCATTAACATTCGCAAGTCCACCTACTTTGGGACTAAACCAGTGATCAGTAGTTGTTTGTCTCTAAACTGTTACTGTGAACACCGACTTGTCAGTGCCTCCACCTCATTTCATGACATTGCTGTTTATTGTTATACTGTTGTTTCCCTACCATTTGACACTACAGGTACATCCAGTGGAGGGGCGAACTGTGCATTATCAAGTGCAGACAGGCTAGGTATATTACAGCAAAACTGTCATGGCTTTCAGCAATGTGTAGCACATGTGATACCTTACATTTTTGTCAATATTTGTCAATACAGGCCCATCTTGTGTACAGTTGGAACATCCATCACGTGAGTACTTGCAGCCCATATTACTGTGTTGTATACGTGATGCTGTCAGTATTTGTTTTGCTAAATACATGACTGTCCTGTCTTTCCCTTTACATTCCCACTGCAAGATCCACAGTACAATCCACCTCTCAACAGCAGAAGTCTGTCAGTGTTATGCTATTAAGTATGATTCATTCCTGTCCTTGCTGTTAATACTGTAATTGAACTCCATTAATACTGTGTCGTCCTTACCATTCCTAGGTCAGTTTGCATCAACGTCCTGAAGTGCACATACCAGTGATATGTGCATGTCACACATTCTGTATGTTTTAACTGTGTTCACCTGGTTAATGGTGTAATAATATGATCAGTAATGCTGTTTTTATTTTCCCTACACTAGTCGAAATTCATTCCTGTTCAACACCACCATCTTCCTATGAGTTTTTGCCAGGTGTGCATTTTTTTTTATTCCTCAGATATGTCATGCATGTTGGGCATGCAACAGATTATGCACTTCATTTATGTAAAGTCCGTGAGACATACATACATACAGTAGACCACATGTAAAGTCATTATTATTTGTAACATCATGTAGCACACCACACGTGTCATGGATGATGGACAAGAGTAGAGAAATGGTGAGATTATGGATACACTGGCTGCTTAGAATGAGAGTCTGCTAGCTATGGTAGAGTCAGTAGAAACCCTGGCCTCTACGGCACTGCAGCAGTGTCATACTACCAGCAGGATTCTGTGTTCTCTGACTGTGCTCAGCAGATTGCAACCTGTGAGAGCCAGGCTACCTGTCTGCAAAACCACCACCTGCCATCAGGAATCACTGTCTGTTGTCCAGCCTGCACAGATTTTAACTGCTGACCCATCTGCTGTGGTCCCACAAATCACAAGGCCTTCAACTCACAGTCATGCTCCTCCATCTCAACATAGTATTGTAGCCACATCCATCTCCTTTGTGGAGCAACCAGGTAAGATATGTTTGTACATGGTCAGGGCAATAAGGACCATGATGTAAGACATCAGCAAGGTCACCCTAGACTGTGTTAGAGTGTGTACAACAGTATATTACACATACTTAGTTCATATTATTGAAATACCACTCTACTGTGATATGTCTTCTGAAATTAAAATTTCAGCATTATGTCTGTCAAAGAAAAAAACTTCACAGACCAATTCACGTTAGGTTCAAGCAAGGCACCCTTTATTACTTGCAGCAAGGAGACAAAGCATGTAGGCACAGGATTTGTCTGAATCATTGGTGATTAGTATGTTATTCTTATACAGTTCTCTTCCTGTCACACAGAAAATGTTACCATTCTATTGCTGACGTAGTTAGACACATCTTTCTGTATGTTCTACAGAAAATGTTGCTAGACTTATTGCTGACCAAGTTAAATTATCTGCTGTTTTGCAAAACATTTTGAGAAAAACAACCTGGCCTTGGGCTTATTTCAGTCCATTTCAACATTTCAATTCTTCTATTGTACTGTTCTAATATATGTGTTAAATTTTGTCTACATTCAAGGTACATTTCTAGCTTTAGTACAAGTAATGCTGACTATGGTTTAAACTTTAAAGCATCTATTGTTTTCTTCATCAATAGCTTCTAGCAACTGCGTGTTTTCTCATGGCATAAGCAAAAATGAATATCCCTTTGTTAAGTTTCATGACATTAGCAGAAATGAACTGCCTCGTTATTTTCATGACATTAGCAGAAATAAAATGCTTCTTGTTAAGTTTTTAATAGCTGTGCAGATTCATGCAGTGTGAACAGAATAAATGTATTAACCCTTTTAAATCTCGAATGCACTAAGCACGCATATTACTATCAAATATTTTTCTAACATTTCCCCCCTTTTAATACTTTTATTCTACTTTCAAGATAAGCATAAACTGTTTTTTCTTCCCCTAACCTCTTCCTACTCAGGATTTGCAGTTAAGAGAGTCATTCAGTTTAAACTTATGAAAGCATTTTCAATTTTTAAGCAATTCTTTAAGTTCAGCACCTTGGTATAAGGTTTCTGAAACTGACATGTCTATAAAGTCTTTAATCAGTCTTTTCATGCAGGGGATGCAGCAGCACACACATACCACCAGCAGGATCATTCCTACACAGATGGCAATCAGGATGGTCATCAGGATACTGCCCCACCCCCCCCAAACAATTTCTGGAAAAGAAATCCATCAATGGATTTGGTCCTGGTTTGGTCATGGCTGACACCTGCTGAATTACCTCAAGATGATTGTCTATCTCCTGTTTGTGGTCAGAAATATACGAACAGCACTCCTCCTGGATTAAAGCGCATGTACCTCCTCTTGCCGCTAGGGTGAAGTCAAGAGCCATGGGGTTTTGAAGCGCTACTGTTCTCTTGGCAGTCAGTTCATCAGTCACCAATTCTAGGGCAGAAAAGGTTGCATTGCTCATTATTTCGAGAAGTTTAGACAATTTTCTCAGTTCCCAGATTGATTTTGTTGCTCCACATGCTGGCAGTACACCTGCCCACAAGATGATGGTATCACTCAAGTCCATATGTGACAGTCCATTTTTTTCCTAAGCCCACAGCATGATGTTTTTTCCAGCCCGCATTGATTTGCCCCACTAGACTGACAGGCTTCTTGATTTCTCATCGAACATTCTGAATTGTCCCTTGAGGTAAAACTGCTGTGTGTCGTATGGCCTGAACCAGGTACCCCAAATAGCAACTGCCGGTCCAATTCTCAGGTAACCACTTATATGCTTTCCTACCACATACAAAGTAACAGTCTTCTACTTTGGTAGTAACTTTACTATGTCCTGTCGCTGGATGAAACATTTTTTTGTCTATCATAGACAGTTGTCTATAAAGGTCAGCATTATGTTTTACTTCATCAGTTGTCCTATGCATCAGTTCAACAAATGAATCATAGCTCGTGTTGCAATAGGATCCTGTGTTATCAGTTTTATTGTAGCATCTATAGGAACAGTCACGTTGCAATTGCTCCAACCCACCTGAACTGTATCATTTTTGTAAAAGCACACAGTCCCCTTCTGTCGAACAGACAAGTGCAATGCTACTTTATCTTGTGATGTGACGTCTGATGTATCATAGACTAAGTTTTCCCAGGTCTTGTTGGCTCCTAAGGGACTGAAGTTAACAATAACCCTCCCGTAGGCTGTTGGCAAAGCTGTGCAAATCCAGCAATTCGAAACATTGAAGGTCTCAGCATACACATATTTGATTGCCTGGTAAGTGTTGAAGTTTGGGTGCCACTCTGCATACAACTATGCGCGCTTGTTTAGTCTAGTTTGTGTGGCTAAGAAAAGGAATGGCCACAACAAAAAGATTATTGTCATTAGTACAGTCAACAGGATGGTTATGCAATACTTCTGAGGAAACGGTTGTTCTGCATTTCTGTTTTCCGAATAGGTGCATTTGGATCTTACTGGATTCTGCATCTTTATTTCAGACACGTGTTCTTACACTCTGCCCTAATAGGACCTTCAGCACTGATGGTTTCTTCACTGGGGTTGAGACGGATCAGTCCTATTGATCTGCCCCCCCCCCTTTGTAGCCAGACTTTGCGCTGAGGGCCCCGATGGACAGGTAAGATTTTTGTCTAGTTCAAAGTTCTTAACTAGTTTGCAGTGCATCAGGTGGATCCACGAAGCTCGCTCTGCTATCTTGACTGCAGTGGGTGTTGAAAGAAGCACCTGGTAGGGACCTTCCTACCTCGGCAACGACCAATTCTTCTTCTTTATTACTTTTATCCACACCCAGTCTCCGGGTGTCACTGCCACTTCTGATGTCTCGGTTTGTTTTCTATCTGAAACAGAATTTAACTGCACCAGATGTTTAGAAATCATTAATTTCCTCATATATTCAGCTAGTGTGAACTCTTCTTCCTGGTCTGACAACATGAGAAGTTTCCACTGGGGTATATAATAAGCCCTTCCAAATAACTTTTCAAAAGTTGTCAATCTTTTTGCTGTAGGGACAGTTCTCATGCTCAACAGTGCCAGGGGTAAACAGTATAACCATTTTTTCCTGTCTCAGCAGTGCCAGGGGTAAACAGTATAACCATTTTTTCCTGTCTCAGCTATCAATTTTCTCAATTTGTTTTTTAATATACCATTATGCCTTTCAACTAGCCCTGCAGATTGTGGATGGTATGCACAATGATTTTTTAAAGACATACCAAAATGCTTACTTAACTGCTGTATGGTTTGATTTACAAAGTGTGTACCATTGTCACTGTAGATCCTTTCCGGAATGCCAAATCTAGGAATGATTTCTTTGACAAGTACTTTTGCCACCGTAGCTGCATCTGGAGTTTTGGTTGGAAAGGCTTCCACCCACCTGGAAAACATATCTACAATGACAAGACACTACTTCTTATTTTCACATTTGTTCAATTCTATGAAATCCATACAGATAGTGTGAAATGGATATGGTGGTGTAGGGAAACTCCCTTGCTTGGACTTTAATGCCCCCTGTGCATGATGTTTGCTACAAATCTGACATGTCAAACAAAATTTTTTTAGAGTAGTTTGTAAATCCGTAAACACCTGCTTCACCAGCTGTACCATCTCCCCTGTTGAGATATGGCACTGCCCATGGCTCAACAAAGCTGCATATCTAAACAAATTAGCGGGTATTATCGGTTTCCCTTCTTTAGAGATGTACAGCCCCTTTTAGAGAATTGCTCCTCGTTTTATCCATCGTTGTTTTTCAGTTTGCGTAGTGAGTGTCTGCATTGTTTTTAACATTTCTAAATCTAAAATCTCAGAGGGTTGTAGTTCCTCATTTAAAAGAAATACTTCTGTGGCTGCTTGTTTTGCAGCTGTATCAGCTCTCGCATTACCTTTCGAAATCCTATCTTGTTGCTTCATGTGAGCTGTGCATTTACAAATGTTTACTTTCTGAGGTAACTGAATACATTCTAAAAGATCTAGAATAAACTGTGCATGATTGATAGGTTTGCCAGTAGATGTTATCATTCCCCGGTTTTTCCACTGTTGCACAAAAACATGTACGTAGAAAAAGCGTACTGGCTGTCAGTAAAAATGTTTACACATTTACCCTTTGCTAACGTACATGCCCGTGTCAGGGTGATCAATTCTGCTGCCTGTGCAGATAAGTTGTGTGGTAAAGGTTTTGCTTCTATAATATCAATATCAGAAACTACTGCATATCCTACTAGGTTCTGTCCTGCAGGACCCCTTTTGCACAAGCCATCCACGTAGTATGTCACCTCAGCATCATCCACGGGGACATCCGTGAGATCTTTTCTAGATAGTGTCTTTTGCTCAATTACCTGCAGGCAGCGGTGCGGTGTGCCGTCTGCAGGGTCAGGAGCAGAGTAGAAGGGTTCAAAGTCACGCATCACTCAATTGTCATGTGAGGTTGGCTCAACAATATAGTCATACAGGAAAGATGCCTAGCAGGGGAAAGATATGCAACCTTTTCTTGTAGTAAAATAATCGCGACTGCATAAGGTACTCTTAAAGTGAGAGGGTGGAATAAAACTACTGAGGCTGAAGCCTGTACTGCCATTGCAGCTGCAACTACTGCTTCTACACAGTGGGGTAAGGATTGTGCCACTGGGTCTAGTTGTGAAATAGTAAGCAATGGGGTGTTGCTTATCTCCATGCTGCTGTGTTAGTACTGATGTCATGTAACCCTGCTTACAATCTACAGTTTGGAAAAAACGTTTATGATAGTTTGGCAATCCCAGAACTAATGAGGACGCTATTAACTGCTTCAGTTTGCAGAAAGCAGATTCTGCCTCTGGTGTCCATTGCAACAAATCCTGCGCTGCCATAGGCTTCTTATATATAAGGGCAGTCACTGGTGCAGATTCCAAAGCATAGTTTGGAATCCAGCTCCGGCAAAAATTAGTTGTACCCAGGAAGGACATCATTTCCTTCTTGGTAGTGGGTTTTGGTGCTTACAAAATTGCTATCTTCCTGTCCTCATCTAATGTTCTGCCTTCCTTGGATATTACATATCCCAGGTATTTAACTTGTTTTTTCCAAAGCTGCAGTTTACTTTTATTTACCTTACGTACTTCAGCGGCTAAAAATCGTAGAAGTGCTATGGTATCTTCTCTACAATCCTGCTGGGTGGGGGCTGCCAGCAAAATGTCATCAACATAAAGTAAAATCTGACTGCCTCTTGGTGGGGTAAATCCCGCCAAGTTGCTTGGCATTTCTTGTGAGAATATCATTGGACTTTCACAATACCCCTGTGGTAGTCGTGTATATGTATACCTTTTCCCCTGAAATGTGAATGCAAACCAATACTGGCTATCAGGGTGTATCGGTATCGAAAAGAACGCATTGCTGATGTCTACCACAGAAAAATACTTCTGTTTAGGTTTTAAATCATTCAACAAGGTGTGTGGGTCTGGCACCATAGGTGCCCTTGGTATTACTGCATCATTTACAGCTTGTAAATCTTGGACCATACGCCATTCTCCATTTGCCTTTTTGACTGGAAATAAGGGAGTGCTACATTGTGAATCGGGAGATTCTGCTAGTATCCCTCCTTTAAGTAAGGCTGCTATAATAGGCTTTATCCCTGCCTCTGCATCTTTTCTTAAGGGATACTTGTCTTTTTTGTGGTCTGAATGCTGATTTTGGCGTGATAGTAACTGGTCCCACTGTATGAATAAGTCCTACATCTGATTTTCCTGTTGACCAGAGAGTTTCTGGTATATTTCGTAAGGCATTTTCTTCCTCCTTTAACAGGAGTGTCAATCAGCTGTCCTCACAAGACTGTAAGTGCACAGCTGGGTTGGTCTGAGTTATCCAATTCAACGTCTGTATTTGTATTCCCTGTTCTGACAGTTCTAGTTCTGTCTGTTTTTCCCATCTCGTGACTTTCTCTCCTAGGTCTGCCCATTCTATGTTTCTGTTTTTCGTTAAGCTAACGTGTAGTAATCGATTAGATTTATACAGTGTAAAGAACTCCTGGGGCAATGAACAGCTGGCTACACTGTTCCCTTCTGTGTCCCAGTACAGGTTACGCAATATCAATCTATTTGCATGATTCTTAAACAGTTCTTGCTCATATTCCTTATCAGGTCCTGGTGTATTACAATAATACAGGGTACAGTGCAACAGGTGTTGCTTATCAATGTCAAGGGAGGGGAACTTGCTGATGGCTACATTCATTAACTCTTCGGTCACAGTCCCTGGACCAGTTGTAACCAAGTCCTGGCTGTACCAATAAAACATTTCACCCTCCGATTGCACTGCAAAGGTATCAATTTGTCGCTGTGCTTCCATACCCTGCATGGTTGGGAATACTGCTATACCAAATAGCTGCATGAGGTCTCTGCCCAAGAGGTTTACTGGGCATTTTGCAGAAACAACAATTTTGCTCTTTTGTGTCAATCCTGAAACTGGATCAGTTATTGCAATGTCACGGGAGAGAGGCTCCCGATACAGCTGTCCATTAGCTGCTTTAACCAGTATGTAATCAGGTGTCTATGTGTTTTCTGGCAGTTTGGAGGGATGTATCAGGGTTCATGATGCCCCTGAGTCACACAAAAATTTGACTTCCCTCCCTTCTACCAAAAGTGTAACTTCTGGTTTTGTGTCTGCTAAATAGAGCTCCAAGCTCAATAAAGCTAGGTCTAATATTTCATTTTCTACATTGTCACTAACTTCCTGCACTTCCTCTACTCCATCTGTCACATTCTCATTTGTCCCTTCTTCGCTAGCCCCCTCTAGTGATTCCTGACTACCATATGGTCAGTCCTCACCCTCCTTGTCTTCCGTTGTTGCCTTCTTGTTTTTCTTGCAATCCTTTGCCAAATGTCCCTTTTTACCGCATTTAAAACATTCTCCCCTTTTCTTTCGCCCTTCAAAGTCCTCTGATCATTGATCAGATTGTTTGTTTCCCTGTGCATTTTTCTTGCCCTTTTTCTCGGACTTTACTATGCAAACTTCTGCTCCATCTTCTACAGAAAATACTTGAACTTTCTTTTTCTTTTTGCTATTAAAATGTCTTTTGACATGCCTAGCATATTCAAGTAATGATTGTAACCTGCTTGTACGATGATCTACCATGTGTTTTGTAATAAACAATACTGCCCTTTAAAAATGCATTCTTTAACTGCTGTTCATATGGGGAATCTTGTGTTTGATATTCAGGAACCTGCATTTCACAGTGGTTATTAAAACATTCTAATAGTCTGGCATAATACCGGTCAATGGTTTCACCTTCTTGTTGGATGCATTGATTAATGCAGGTCCAGTCTGCTCTGGGTTTCCATTTGTCAGGATGCGGTCTGTAAGACCTTTTACTCTGGTGCCTAATTCTGCGCTGCTATGTGGTAGGGGGTCTTTGTGCAGCATCACGGGGATTCCAGTTCCCACTAATCATATACCAATCTGGCCCTACAATTTGTCTAACTACTTTTTCTACCTCTTCTCCATTTAAGTTATAACTCAGCCTCACTCCTTGTAAATCTTCAGAGAATTTTCTAAAATTAACCTTTGGATAGGGGATTCCCTCAGTGGCTTTCTGGATGTCTTCCGGAGTCCAAGGTCTATACACTAAAATAGTTGGGTCCTGATTGTCCTGACCTGCCTGAGGGTTAGGTAGTTCTATAAGTGGACATATTTCTTCTTCTTCACTTATAGATCATGAATTTTTAACCATTTGCCATAACTCAATGCCTTCATCTGAGTTACCTGCCTTTGTTCGGGACCTGGTCCCGATGGGATCTCTAATTTTAAATGGTTTTATTTTCATAATGTCTCTATCTTCAGTGACCACAGGATATTGTGGGGGTGGACTAACCTGTTCACTTGCTTCATATTCTGGTAAGGGAGGCGGAGGTGCTGATGCTATTACTAAGTTATTGTCCTCCTTATCTAAAAACATTGCTTTTGAATTTTTGTTCTTTTGTTCCCTGCGGTTTACTTCCTCAATCCACCTGTGTGCCTGAGGAATTCCTAATTTACGTTGCTTTTTTTACTCGACCTTTGGAATCGGTTTTGAGCTGTTTGACAAGTTTGATAAGTGAGGATTTTTCTAATTTTCCATCAAATTCGTACTTATTAACCCATTTTGAATAATATTTAATATTGTTGGTGCGCTGCGACTGCATGTATTTTGCGTCTTCCATTAACGGCGGATTTTGGGGTCTTTTTGTGCAATTATTACCCATTTTGTTCTACCCTTTGATTGTTACGTAACTTTTCTTATTTTTTTTTTAACGTGGTACCATGGATTTTGTTATAGTCTCTTCAGAATGACTGCCTACTTATTCTGTTTCTCCTGATCTATGACAAGACAGTAATCTTTTTTGTCCCCGACTTGTAAGAAAAATACAGTCTAACAAAAACAATACATATCTAGTCCCTGATCAAAAACAGAAAACAGAAAAAAGTAGATTCACCTTACCTGAGCCCACGTGATTGATCACCAATTCGCGGAGACTGACAATTCAGCCGGAGGGCTTTTCAGGTAAGAAGAACCAATTTGGTTTCTTGCCTGTACGGTTTCAACCACCTGCCCCGTCTGATCCGAGGTGAAGAGAGGGTTCCGGTCCATAGGACCAATCTGTCAAAGGAAAAAACTTCAAAGACCACTTCACGTTAGGTTCAAGCAAGGCACCCTTTATTACTTGCAGCAAGGAGACAAAGCATGTAGGCACAGGATTTGTCTGAATCATTGGTGATTAGTATGTTATTCTTATACAGTTCTCTTCCTGTCACACAGAAAATGTTACTATTCTATTGCTGACGTAGTTAGACACATCTTTCTGTATGTTCTACAGAAAATGTTGCTAGACTTATTGCTGACCAAGTTAAATTATCTGCTGTTTTGCAAAACATTTTGAGAAAAACAACCTGGCCTTGGGCTTATTTCAGTCCATTTCAACATTTCAATTCTTCTACTGTACTGTTCTAATATATGTGTTACATTTTGTCTACATTCAAGGTACATTTCTAGCTTTAGTACAAGTATTGCTGACTATAGTTTAAACTTTCAAGCATCTATTGTTTTCTTTATCAATAGCTTCTAGCAGCTGTGTGTTTTCTCCTGGCATAAGCAGAAATGAATATCCCTTTGTTAAGTTTCATGACATTAGCAGAAATGAAATGTCTCTTGTTATTTTCATGACATTAGCAGAAATGAAATACTTATTATTTTCATGACATTATCAGAAATAAAATGCTTCTTGTTAAGTTTCTAATAGCTGTGAAGATTCATGCAGTGTGAACAGAATAAATGTATTAACCCTTTTAAATCTCGAATGCACTAAGCACGCATATTACTATTACATATTTTTCTAACAATGTCCTACATGATTTCTCTTTTTTCATGTTATTATATTGTAGAGATATGTATGTGTAGCTCTGATGTGTGTCCCTTATTGTTTATCATACAGTGTACAACAATAAGTGTGTATGCACACCTGTGTCACTTGTGCCCGGAGTTGGTGATCCCTGTTTTGACATATTCCCTATGTTCATGTTAGAATATACTACAATTATGTTTAATGCTCAGTGTGTACTCTTCTTGGTGCCCTGCTTAAGTGTAACCGGAAGTCGGAACCATGGGGGAGGGGGGTGAGTGCCCTCCCACTTACAGCTGCAGGTTGGCCAGGACGCTTAAAAAAAAAAAACCTTTACTTTACGTTACAACGATGCCTGCTGTATTTAGAAAGGTTCTTCTGTTCCCCCTCCTCCTCTCCACTTAGTAAGTGGCTTTTAGTGTTATCGGAAGGAGTTATGGTGGAGATGTTGCAGGGTCAGTCTATGGGGCCGGTAGGAATTAAAGCAGATGATTTGCCAATGTTTTCCACAGGGCCTGGCAGGTAATATAAACCACAAAAAGGGTGACATAACTGTGCCTTCTTTTGCGGGCTATATGGGGCAGGTGGGCGGCCCAAGGGAGGTGCCGGGAATTTAGCCACTGCTGGGATAGGTCTCTCCTCCCCCATTCTACTGCAGAACCAATCCAGCCATGCAGCTTGGGCCTTGCTTGCTAGGGTGTAGCAGCGTATGGATGTAGATCTGGTGTCTGGCATTCAGACATAGGTGTTTTTGTAGTGTATTAAACAATTTTGTCTTTCATATGTGCGGAGTGCAAAGTTTGTTAGACTTCTCACTTTGGGTGATTGTCTGATACTGGGCAGTTTGCTAGTAAGAAATGGTCACCTGGACAAATTGGTTGCTTCATGTTGCCAGAACCAGAAAAAATGGTCACTTTTGCACTGTCTGCGTGTTGAGTATTGCAAATTTTGCAGAGTTGAATGTAAAATTTAGTTTTCAGTACTGATTGCGAGATGTTGAGTATTTTAGTATAACTTTAGTACTTTGTTTAGAATATCAGTACCACGCTACTGTTTAGAACATCATGACAGAAATAAAAGTAGTAACATAGACAAACATCTTAAATATAGTGATGTTTAACTAGTGATGCATTTTTAAGGTAAATGATATAAACTTCCATTTTCAGTTTGTTTTTTTTTTACACCCCAAGAAGTGGCATTTATTGGGAAGCTGAAATTGTAAGCAAATGTAGACTGAATTAGCTGAATTATATGCTGAAAATGTATTGCTGGTCTGTAAAGACATGAGGCAGTGTTTTATGGAAGGATTCTTCTCCTCGTTATTGAAAGTCATGTACAGAAGATTTAGCTGCAGACAGGGACAAGTTAACTTTTAGCTTATGCACCATGAAGGTACTTTGTTCTAAGTTTTCACTGAAAGTTACAGAAGAGGGTAACATTTCTGCTGTTTTGAGTAGTTGTGAAGTGGGAGAACTGTAATTACAGTAAAGAATCAACTCTGTGCAGCTGTTTATGCTATAAGCAGTGCAGTTTAATTTTCTCATTCTGCCAATGGCATGTCACATTGCCAAACTCTTTTTTTTTCTTTTCTTTCTTTTTTTATGCAAGTCTTGCTAAACACTCTTTAATAGTAAGTGTCATGATTAAAGGATTTTGCTCAACATCTTTTTTTGTACTACAGGTTGATTTGTTGTTATGTGATACTATAACTGATTATTATTGCATGATCATTGTGCTGATGAAACCCAAGCTCCCCCTTTCTATATATTTTTAAGAAACACTATTGTATACTTGATTGTAAAATGTTTCCAATTGTGTGTGTATTTCTTATACTGTGTTATACTTTTTGCACTACCTTATCTGCATCTTGTGTATGAAATGCTTGTGATCATGACTGAAAAGGGTCTTTGCAGCAGCTTGTCTACCAGGGAAACAGCTGCAGGTAACAAATAAACTGATGAATATTTCTTTGCCTCTTGCTAAGAGTAAGAGGGAGTGAGCCCTCCTAAACTGGAAACACTCCCTCCTCAGCTTAAACAAGCAAATGAGACTTCATGTGAAGTCCTCCCAAAGCAGACTGTGTCTCCAAAGTAGCTTCCTCAACAAAGCACAACCAAAAGGCATTCTATAGTTACATTTGTACCCTAAAAGGAAAGGCCCAGATTTGTGCAAAACTGGCAGTTAACGATACCACATATACTGAGCGTGTGTACACAGCTAACCTTTTGGCTGACAGGTTCTGTGAAAACTTCACTCCCCTGTCCCTGCCACATGTACCCTGTGACATCCGTTCCACCTGTCCCCTACCTTGTATCTCTAAAGAACAGGTAGTAAATGCCCTCTATAAGGCCAAAAACACAGCATCTATGGGACCTGATAACATCCCTGCGTCTTACATGGGCTCCAACATGAATTAGCAACATCAGTGGGTACTCTTTAAAGTCGTAGTCTAAGCACCGGCTTCGTACCAGCTGAATGGAAAATACCCACCTGTATTTCCTTGCACAAAGGTGGTGCTTACACTGACCTCAGGAACTATAGAACTATTAGTCTGACTAGACTTAACTGCGAGGCCATGGAGTGAATCATCATGGACCTTATCAAAAAAAAAGTAAGTGATCTCCAAACATTTGACCCTACTCAGTTTGGATTTCTCAAAGGGAAATCATGCCTGTTAAACCTGGTGGACTTCTTTGAGACAGTCACCAAGGCCCTGGACGAGGGGAAATCTGTGCATACAGCCTTCATGGACTTTGTAAATTAAACTGTTTAAATTAACCTAAGCAACCCTTTGAAACAAGGCACATGGGCTTGTATTTTCTGAAAACATGACTTTTATAGTAAAATATGTGTGAAGGAGCAACATATAAAGCGGGTTTATTAAAGGAAAATTCCATCATCCTTTACTTGCAATTTAACTACATTACAATGTAAATAAACAGAGTCCCCGAAGTCCAACTACTGAAGTAAAATGTATCTTTTCATCCTATGCATTTAAATAATTGAAGGAAATGACTGGAGTGGCTTTCTTGGGGAGTGACCTACCTGTGAGTGTGGCTTATAGGGGTTTTCATGACTATTGTGTGGGTGGGGCTTAAGGGGCGCTGGAGTAATACTTCATCTAGGGTGCCATTTCAGCTAAGGCTGGCCCTGATTACTCAGGTGCAGTTTATTGTCAGCAATTTGAATTCTGAGTGGCAGCACCAAGAAAATGAAATAGGAGGAGGATTCAACTTGGTTGTTGATGCATATGTTCTAGTGATGACTTTTCCTGAGACACCCCATCAGAGGCCAAGTGGCAGGAACCTTTTGCTGTAAAGCTTCTTTTTACAGGAACCATTTTGTGACAGTCTTTTTGGAGTCTCAGATCCTTGCTTGCTTGCTTGTTCCATGGACTTTAGGATTCCTTGCAAGAGTGAGTTTGTTCTGTTGTGCTTAACCCATTAGTCTATACTTTTCAGATAGTGGTAAGCAGGATCTAATAACTCTTTTAGACAGATTTTAGTTAAGGAGTATTTAGCAGGTCAGATGATACTTTTCCAGAAACCATCTGTTTTTTTAAACATTTTATTTTATATTTCCTCTGAACAAAACTATACATTGTCTGTACACGTATTTTCTGTAACTGTATAACCCAGCTTCTTTTATTTAAAAGATGTTTACTAATCCTGAAAGCTCATGGCTATTTATTGATTGATTGAATGATGTAAGGTTGCTCACTGCTGAGAGACAACTAGTTGTTGACATCTGTCACTAACTGAGCCACTCTGCTCAGCTTTACATACCATCAATTTCCATATTTTATGTGGTTTACTTTTTCTTAAGAGTGAAAGAGTAACAGAAATTTGGCAGGCTTGATCTGGCTGGTAACAGTTCTAACATAAATCAGAAGAGGGTTGTAGAACTAAAAGTTATTACTAGCATCTCACTGGAATTAGTGTGTGTGCTCGCAAATGAAACAGTTTATTTACATTGCAGTTACTGTGGATAATCTAGGACTGTGACAGTGAATTCAAAGTGAAGTTGAAGAAGGACCTATGCTAACAGTTGTCAATACAAACAGCTAATTTGTTTTTGATACTCTTCTTAATTTTGCAGTTAAACAGATATTTTCAGTAGGCAAAATTAAAGTATTTACCGGTGTATTGATGGAGTTTTGCAGTCAATCTCATCCCCTTCCTCATATAAAGATTTGATAATTAAGTTTTTGAAAAAGTTTCAGTTTAGATGTATATAGCACTTTCACTTCAGCAAGACACAGTCTCAGCAGCTAAAATTAAGGGTGGCAACAGTGACACTGCCAACCCAGCTATCTGGAATTTTGTGAATATTAATATGATTCATATAGGTTCATAGGTGGGTACTAGGCTATCGGCCCTAGGACCTATACAAGCCTAGCCAAAAAGGTACCCAGGCTTTCGCCACCCAAGAAAATGATCTGTTACAGTATGATTTATTTTTCATGCATTTAAAAACTGAAAGAACTGGACTGGCTTTTGTGGGAGTGACCCATCTGTGAGTGTGGCTCTAGGGGTGTTCTTTGAGTATGGTGTGGGTGGGGCTTAAGGGGTGCCAGAACAGCTAAGGCCAGCCCTGGTAGTCATCCACCTTGCTGCACTTATTTCCAGGTATTTTGCCAGGATATGACTGGCAGCTGTCTGTGATACTCCCACAAAATCTCCCATGTGTGTCTCTGGAATGTACCGGATGCAAGTCCACCCAGGTTGAGACCCACTTTACTTCATGGGGAGATGGGGTTTCCTTGCAGGGTCTGCACTTACATGTGTGGGGCACAGATATTGCAGACAGCCAGCACCAGTTGTCTGTCTAGATGACATTTTTCAATTATTTGCTGGTCTGACAACTGATTTATTTGCAGCCTTGCTCTGACTCTAGCTGGCTGTCTTCTAGGAAGCACAGCCACAGCTTCATTTATGGCTAGCATGACTGCAGTCTGTTGCAGTATATATGTGTGTGTGTGTGTGTGTGTGTGTGTGTGTGTGTGTGTGTGTATGTATGTATCTATATATATATATATATATATATATATATATATATATATATATATATATATATATATATACACACACACAGGCGCACACGCATTTTTTTGGATGTTTTGCAATGGATTTCCTTGTAATCCATAGCATTTACTTGAATTCCTTGGGGTCTGGGAAATATACTCTGAAGATTTCAGAAAAGGAGTTGGCATGGTTGTCACATTTAAGTTGCATTGTGTGTGTGCATAATGTACTTTGAAATCAGACTGGTGTGCGCAGAATCCCTAATTATCCTACGTTGAATACTTAGTATATACATTTTTATGTCAGATTTAAGAAACACTCGTATATGAAATATTAGCATACTTTTTACTGGTAATTAGTAACATTTTTTTTTATTTAATCTATAAGTCAGTATAGTGGCTTTTGTACATGAAAACAGATTAATGTGATGTACTTGCAATTTTATTGCATGTTTAATTAAAGGTATTTAACCAGCTTCAAAGAACAGTTTTTACATGAGGTGTATAATGCCTGGTATTATTAGTGCTTAATATCAGTTTTGAAGAATTAATACACAACATTGTCATAACAGGAAACATTGACTGTATTGTGATACAAGCATAAATGCATATATATATATATATATATATATTATATATATATATATAAATAAAATGTTAAAATTAGATCTTATTTATTTGACATACAAGACTGCATTGATTTACTGTTGACCTGTCAGTGATATTTAAATAACACATTTGAAAAGATGCCTCGTGATTTTGGCTTCTTTTCAGACTTGTTGGCTGTGGTGAAGCACCCACCAAGAGGAGAAAACGCTGAGAGAAGAAAGGAGCCACTTTTGAGATTTTAAGTATTTTGCTTCAGATTATTTGTTAAGTTTTTCTGCATTGCCGCCTACTTTTGATCATTTTCTGGCTTGTTATACTTGATTTCTGTGTTGGTAACTGTATTTAGAACACAACCTAGAGCTGATTATTGAATTTCCTGCCTGCACTTATTTTTAAAATCTTTTTTTTTTTAAAACTTGCATTTTATCTGTCTCTGGCCTAGCACTCAAGTGTGGGGTCATTTACTGCACTGTTATAACTTGTTGATACCTGTTAACCTCTGCTTTCCTTAAAAAAAAACAAAAAAATCTTGCTTTTTTCCCCCACTTTTCTGAGATTTAAAAAAGTTCAGTTACAGATTTGCTGTTCTGAACTGTTTGTAAGTTTCTTGAAGGCCACTGTTTGCTTGGGCTAAGGGGGAGTCTCTGTGTTCATCAGTGGCAGTGATAAACATTGAGCAGCCTGCCTGCCCCTGTGGGAGTGGTTACTGCCTTGAAACTGTAGTTGGCCATTTTGGGTCAATTCCTAACTCCTTGATCTCCCTCTCTTAAAACCCTCTTTTGCACGTTTTTGCGCAACATCGGGCAGCGCCGTCTAATTGGGTTTAAACTATTCCTGGCTCTTCACTTTTTCCCTTAGAACTGCTCTATCTCTCAAAGTAAACACCATATTCTCATTCTAAGGCCCCTCACTGGTACAAATAAGTAATTTTACAAGTTAGCACTAATAAACCATAAGCACTACTTACTCTTATACTCTCTACGATTACCTTGTCCCCTATTGGTCCGTTTTAATTCAGTTCCCTATATTACTCTAGCATGTCCAAAGGTCAGTCAATGGTTTCCTCTCCAGTCCAGCTGGTGAATCTGGGAATTTTGAGGCAATGTTACAACTGTCTCATGTACACAGACAACCCTCTCCTCCTCCAAACAGGTTCCAATATATGTGAGAGATGCAACCATATTGCCAAACTGGAGGCTGAGCTCTCTCATCTCAAAACTGGTGTAACCAGTCAGGAGGAGAAGGTAACCTCACACAACACAATTCCAGTATCACATAGTCCCACCACAACAGTGAACTAAACACATAAAAACACAAAAACATACTCGGAGGCTCTAAATATAAATCTACCTAAGCAACAGAGACCTCCAAAGCAGACATCCAAGCAAACGCTACCCCAAAACAAAACACGTACAACACACAGCACACAAATTCAGTGTGCCAAGCAGTCACAGCCCTTAAGGCTGAATAACACACCTGATACTCTTGTAATAGTTGACTCTATTGTCAGACCCACTGACGTCCCGCTCACCAGGCTGAATAAAGACAAGGTCACAGTGAGCTGCCTGTCGGGCGCTAGGATCCGCCACATAACGCAAGCACTCAGGTCACTCCAAAGCAAATACAAATATGACTCAGTCATTGTACATGCTGGCGTGAATGACCTGAGACGTACCTCCCTCGACTACATGATAAGAGACACAGAGGAGCTCTCTGATCATGTAGCCCAGGCTGGTATTACCCTGACCTTGTGCAGCATCTTACCCTCACCTAGAATGATGCCACAGTATAAAGACAAAATGATCAATTTTAACAATTGTCTAAAATTTTGGTGTCATTCAAAGAGGATCCAGTGTCTGTCAGCCTGGGATGACATGCTCGACAAGCCACGCTGCTTCGCTAGGGACGGCTTGCACCTGTCACCCCTGGGCTTTTGGATATTGGCAAAGGCTCTTGCCACCCCCATAGTGCCTTTTTTAGGCAAGGCTCAAAAGTCAAACCCACCTCCATAGACAGCACAAGGAACAAGAAACTAAGGGTAATGCTGCTAAACGCCAGAAGTCTTAACCTCAAGATGCATGCACTCGAAGCTCTCCTCAGTATGGAGAACATCGATATCTGTGCAGTGACAGAAACCTGGTTCAACGCTCCAGAGAGCACCCCAGCACTACCAGGTTAAACCTCATATCATGCTTTTCGACCCCAAAACCAGGACCGAACCACAAAAGGAGGGGGAGTTTCCATATTTATCAAGGATATCCACACCTCCAGGTTAGTGGCATTGCACGAAGTATCGGAGACCATCCATGTGCAACTGAAAGTGGGCAAGACTGCTTTTCAGTTTATAGCATCCTACAGACCACCCTCTCAAAGTCAGAAATCCCACTCGGCTTTCCTGAAAACATTGGAGAACATGAAGATCTCTCCGAACACCATTATATTGGGTGACTTCAACTACCCAAACATAGACTGGGAGCAATTACTCAAGCCCCAGCACCTTAGCCCAAAGGTTCCATGAATTTATAAACTCAAATGCTATGGAACAACTAGTCACCACTCCCACAAGAGGGGAAAACATACTAGACCTGATAATTACCAACATGGGGACTCTATGCTCCATACCAGAAGTATATCCCTCATTGGTAAGATCAGACCATAAATTAATTTCATTGGATATCCACATCCCGACCCCACCCTCAGCCCAGAAAAGCACAGTGAAAAACTTCTCAAAAGCGAACTTCACACTTCTCAAAACCGAAGTGGAATCCTTCAAGGCCCCAGAGCCAATGGAAACTACGGCCCAAACTGCAGAATCCTATATAAACGCATTCTACGGACATCTCCAGGAAGGCATGGATCATGCTATCCCAAACAAAATCAAGACCCAATCATCCAAAGGCAGGCATCCAGTCTGGCGGACCCCAGCCATAAATAAACTGTACAACAAAAGGAGGAAGCTACTACATGATAGAGCAAAATCCCTAAAAGGGAAGGCATCTCTGATCAGTATTAGCAAAAAATTACGATCCCTCATAAAATCCTCCAAGGCCAGCTTTGAGAGAAAAATTGCACAGGACACTAAAGACAATCATAAGGCTTTTTTCAGTTATGTTAGGAACACGGGATGCAACTCCCAGACTTGTTCTGCGTTGATTCTAAATGACAAAAAATACACTGAACCCACAGACATTGCCAATATCCTGGCAGACAGGTTCAGTGCAAACTTCTCCCCAAAAGAGCAAGTATCTATCCCGGCAGAGTGCAGCCTCCCAAACATCTCTGATGCTCAGGTGAAGGCTGCCCTCTCCAAAGCAAAAAACACTGCTTCCATGGGACCAGATGGTGTCCCGGGTTGTGTCCTACATGAACTCCAAGAAGAACTAATCCCTCAAGTAAAACTGCTGTACAATCTCAGCCTCACTACAGGATATGTGCCCAAAGAATGGTGTACAGCAACAGTGGTCCCACTCCACAAAGGTGGCGCCTCTGCGGACCCTGGAAACTATTGCCCCATAAGCCTGACTAGTCTAGTCTGCAAGGCTATGGAGAGGATCATCATGGAACTCATAAACAAAGACATTGGGGACCTACAGACACTAGATCCTACCCAATTTGGCTTTGTCAAGGGCAGATCCTGCCTTTTGAACCTGGTTGACTTCTTCAAAACAGTCGCCAAGGCCATAGATGAAGGGAAGGTAGTCCACACAGCCTATCTCGACCTCGCAAAGGCATTTGACACAATACCCCACTCAGGCATCATAGATAAGCTATCCAGCCTAAATATAAACCCCTATGTCACAAGATGGGTCGCAAACTGGTTCAAATACAGAACCCACAGAGTCAGAGTTGCTGGGGCCATGTCAGACTCGAAACTGGTCACAAGTGGCGTCCCACAAGGTTCTGTCCTGGGACCTCTCTTGTTCGGTATTTACTTTTCTGAGGTACAGGCCAATGTGGGAGGACTATGGCTCACAAAGTTCAAAGATGACTGCAAACTGGGCGCCATAATTGACTCTCCAGCTGACACAAACATCCTTCAAAAAGGTCTCGCAGAGACGGATAACTGGTGCCAAAGCCATGGCCTAAAGCTAAATGCCAAAAAGTGTATAGTCATACCCTTTGGCAAAAACAATGTACCCACAAATTACCACATAGGTGGTAACCCATTAAGTACAGAGAAAGTAATTAGGGATCTGGGGACCCAAGTTGATAGCAATCTCTCCTTTGACAACCACATTGCCAAAGTGGTTAGAAAGACCTTTTACAGAGCCCACCCCATCATGAAAGGATTCACATCTAGATCAAGAGAGGTAATCGTGCCCCTTTATTTATCCCTCATCAGGCCCATCATAGAATACAATGCCCCCTTTGGGATGTAACTTACCCAACACCTGCAGCAATTAGAAAGATCCCAAAAGTACCTCACCAGGAGGATCAAGGGACTCAAACAGATGCCATATGCTGCTCAGTTAAAAAAAACTCCAGCTCTACTCAGTTGCATACCGCCTACTTCGAGGCGATCTATGCCTGACATATAAAGCTATGTCTAACCCAGAATTAATGGACACGCTCCACCTCAGTAAATCCAATTCCCTTAGAGCCACGCGCTCGAGGGACTTGAACCTCAGCACAGAAATAAATAGAACATGCTGGAGGGACAGATTCATAACCCAGAGGCTCCCTTTGCTCTGAAATAGAATTCCAATTCATGTTAGGCAGAGCACCTCACTGACTCTCTTCAAGAAGAATCTTGATGAGTGGATGGGGGATCGTATGTTTGTCCCGGGAATTACTTCCGTGTCACTATTAGACAGAGGCACAGTAAACTAAACTTTAAAAAGGGCACAGTATACTCAAATGAAGGGGTGGCATAAGCCAAACACAATCGGGCTAGGCTTATAAATGCCCCAGGGCAGATAGCCTAGTATGAACCTATGAACCTATTAGTGGCATTATTTCAAAATTAGTAGTCATGCACTATTATTTTGTTAAGAAACCAAACAACTTTTGGAATATAGAATAAATCAGAATACTGTTTTATTTTTTAGATGTACTTACACTGTTTGATCACGTTTATGTTTATATCAACAAATATGTTTTTACTGAAGCATAATATTTAATAATGAATACAGAAACACCACTAC
This sequence comes from Protopterus annectens, assembly GCF_019279795.1. NCBI lineage: Eukaryota > Metazoa > Chordata > Ceratodontiformes > Protopteridae > Protopterus > Protopterus annectens. Next base: position 936,036,357 of record NC_056734.1, read on the forward strand.
TTTTTAATGCTATTTATCTTAACAGTTTATTTGGTAGGTTATTAGATTTTAAGGAGAAAAAGAAATTTGCAAAAAGTTAAGACAAACTAGTAGGTTAACAATGAATCATTAGTACAGATTATTTTTTAAAATACAAAACTTCTTGTTTGTGAAGGTCCTCAGTGAAACACATACTGTGTAGTTAAATAGAACATATACTTTTTATTTTATACATGCATGTATATGTGTATGTATACTGTGTTAACATTTGTAGCTTACTAAATGATACATTTTTCAGACTTATATGCAGTTAGCACAAAAAAAAATAATTAAATGACTGAAGTCAGCTTACATTGTAAACACATTACAAAATTTTAGGATGCTGTTTTACAACTTAGGACTTAACTTTTAAAATACAGAGTACTTGCTAAAAAGTTACAGGCATAGGTTTTGGCCATTCACATGTATTTTATAGTACCCTATTTTTAACTAATACAGCTGTCTTACAGTATTGCTTTACACCAAGCATTTAACTTATTACTGTTTACTGAGCAAAGTATACATTACTAGATACAAAGTAGTCTAACGCAGAGTATTTGCCTTTTTTGTTAGACATGGGTGTATATGTTACTTTATCATTCTACCTTTATTATTGTTTGTTTGGTTAACAATTATTAAAATAAGCAGTACATACTTGTTATGCATATGCATATTCTGCCTAGGATTTTGAAACAGTTTACTAGTAACACAGACATATTATTTTTGCTAATTTTACTATTCAGTAGCTTATAATTATTTTTAACATGGTCAGACTTTTATATTCTAATTATGTGATGAAACTAATATTGTGCTGCATACTACTACAAAGGATTTATTTGACACCATATAAGCAACAGTTCTGTATGCATTTTAGTGCACATTAATAAAAGGTGATGCAGCGTGTTACAGTTATGATTTTTTACAACATTTTGCTTACTATATAATTTTTTTAAGTATTAAATGTATATATAAAATTAGCAAATGACTACACATGCAAATTGTTTTTTACCACATTTGGCAGAGTTTACATTTTTAAGGCTGACTTATTGGGATTTGTTTAGAAGTTGAAGGGATGGGTTTTGTGAAGATATTTGAATTAGCTGGCTGGGAACAATTTGAGAGAGGATTTGTTGTAGTTTTTTTTTTTTTTTTTTTTGAAATACACTTTTTGTTTTTAAATGAAAACACTTAAATAACTATTTACTATAGCTTTTACACAGATACATTTACTGAAGCAAGGCCTATTACACTAGCACTTGTTTATTTGTTATTACATAAATATTTTTATAAGAACCTTTATACATTAAACTTTATGCCATTACTTATGTCTTATACAGATTTTGAGTATTACTTGTATACTTGAAGCAAATATGGGTTTTAGCTTTATGGGAATGCAATTTAAATAATTTACTGCTAGTTTTAACAGAAATATATTACTGAGTTATAAATATTATACAGATGTTAATGAATTTGTTTGTATCTGGCATATCATTTTTAGTCTGAATACATTTTAGCCAAGGTCTTTATAAATTTCATAAAAAAATGTTACTAACAAGCAGATTTATTGAAAATTCACTGTGGGGTGGTAGTTATTTTTAAGCAGTTGTGCCTGGGCAAATTGTTTTATTGAATATACTTCATAAGTTGTTGTATCACTTTAAATTACTGAAAATATTACTTTAAGGCTGGTCAATTTTTTTACTTTTAATGAACATTATTGTACTACTATATGAATTATAAAATGCCTACTTATTTTAGCAAGAGGAAGCATTTTATTAAACACTGCAACTTTTAATTTACAAAGTTTTGTCTTTTTAATAATATAAAAATTAAATTACTGTTTTATATTTTGAAAAACAATGAGACAATTAGATTTATTAAAACTTATTTTGCTTTACTTATTCATGAAATTTTATTATGAACCATCTCCAGCCTTTTGGAACAACCGTCTAATGAAGTGAATACTTTTAGAAAACAAATGTACCTTTTTCAGAGACTATGGTTAGTATTGCTTACAGATTGCATTGTTAGTCTATGACAATATCTCTTGGGTATGGCTTGATTTTAGTCTTGTATAATTTGTAGGTATTGTAACAGCTTTTTATTTATTTACTGAAATGTGTATATTCATGTAACATTTTATAGTTTTTGATAAATGTATTATTTAGAAAAGTGTTTTATAACAGCAGCAATGTAGAACAAACCTGTGTAACAATGAAATGCAATAATTTGTTTATTACTAAAGTTTAGTGGCATATTTGTAGTTTTACTATTAGTCATATCTCTTTATCCTTTTTCTTCAATAATTTTGGGCAAAGTGGAAAACTACTGCCCAAATTAGGGGCACTTTTTAAATACTTTGATTTATTTAAAAAAATCAATGTAATAACAGGTTTTGCATTAATATGCACTATTTGAATAATCAGAAGTATGAAACTGTAATGTCTGACATTAATGGTTGACTGCAATTTTCAGGGACTCACCACAAAAATAAATAAATAAATAAATATAAATGCTCAGGAGAAACCCAGCACAGGACCAAAAGTTCAGCATATATCTATGCACTCAAAATATAGTCTCTAACAGTGACAATATTCGATACGTATTCCAACAGCAGCTAGATAAAATCCAGAGGCAAAGTAAAAGCTAGGGACGGCTTGCACCTGTCACCCCTGGGCTTTCGGATATTGGCAAAGGCTCTTGCTACCCCCATAATGCTTTTTTAGGCAAGGCTCAAAATACAAACCCACCTCCATAGGCATCACAAGGGATAAGAAACTAAGAGTAATGCTAGTCAATGCCAGAAGTCTAAACCTCAAGATGCACGTACTCAAAAATCTCCTTAGCATGGAGAACATCGATATCTGTGCAGTAACAGAAAACTGGTTCAAGACTTCCGAGAGCACCCCAGCACTACCAGGTTATACCTCATACCATGCTTTTCGGCCCCAAAACTTGGACTGAACCACAAAAGGAGGGGGAGTATCAATATTCGTCAAAGATACCCACACCTCCAGGTTGGTGGCACAGCACAAAGCATCAGAGACTATCCATGTGCAACTAACAGTTGGTAAAACTGCCTTCCAGTTTATAGCCTGCTACAGACCACCCTCTCAAACCCAGGAACCACACTTGGCCTTCCTGAGAACACTGGAAAATATGAAGGTCTCTCCAAACACCATTATATTGGGCGACTTCAACTGCCCAAACATAGACTGGGAGCATTACTCTAGCTCCAACACCCTAGCCCAAAGGTTCCTAGAATTTATAAACTCAAATGCTATGGAACAACTTGTTACCACTCCCACAAGAGGGGAAAACATACTGGACCTGATCATCACCAACATGGGGACTCTATGCTCCAGACCAGAAGTGTATCCCTCACTGGTAAGATCAGACCATAAACTAATCTCACTGGATATTCACATCCCGACCCCACCTCCTGCCCAGAAAACCACAGTGAAAAACTTCTCTAAAGCAAATTTCACACTCCTCAAAACCGAGGTGGAATCCTTCAAAGCCCCCGGGCCTGTGGAAAATACGGCCCAGACCGCAGAATCCTTTATAAATGCATTCTATGAACACCTTCAGGAATGCATGGATCATGCAATCCCAAATAAAACCAAGACCCAATCCTCCAAAGGCAGCCGTCCTGTCTGGTAGACCCCAGCCATAAACAAACTATACCATAGAAGGAGGAAGCTACTAAATGATAGAGCAAAATCCCAAAAAGGGAGGGCATCTCTGATCAGTATTAGCAAAAAACTATGGGCACTCATAAAATTGTCTAAGGCCAGCTTCGAGAGAAAAATTGCACAGGACACTAAGGATAATCACAAGGCTTTCTTTAGTTATGTTAGGAACCTGGGTGGGAATTCCCAGATATGCTCAGAATTAGTCCAAAATGACAAAAAATACACCGAACCCACAGACATTGCCAACATCCTAGCTGACAGGTTCAGCATAAACTTCTCCCCCCCCCTCCACACCAAAAGGGAAAATATCTATCCCAGCAGAGTGCTGCCCCCCTGACATCTCAGATGCTCAGGTAAGAGCCGCCCTCTCCAAAGCAAAAAACACAGCATCAATGGGACCAGACGGTGTCCCGGGCTGCGTCCTACATGAACTCCAAGAAGAGCTAAACCCAAACATAAAACTACTGTTCAATCTCAGCCTTACTACACGATATGTACCCAAAAAGTGGCGTACAGCAACAGTGGTCCCTCTCCACAAAGGTGGTATCTCAACAGATCCTGGAAACTATCGCTCCATAAGCCTGACTAGCTTGGCCTGTCAAAGCTATGAAAAGGATCATTATGGTATTGGGGACCTATAGACACTGTTTCCTACCCAGTTCGGCTTTGTTCAGGGCAGATCCTGCCTCTTAAACCTAGTTGATTTCTTTGAAACAGTCACCAAGGCCATTGATGAGGGGAAGGTGGTCCAAGCAGCCTACCTGGATCTCGCAAAAGCCTTCGATAGAATACCCCACTCTGGCATTATAGATAAGCTCACCAGCTTAAATATAAATCCCTATGACACTAGATGGGTTGCAAACTGGCTCAAGGACAGAACTCACATGGTTAGAATTGCTGGAGCCATGTCAGACTCCAAACCATTTACAAGTGGCGTCCCACAAGGCTCAGTCCTGGGACCTCTCTTGTTCGGTATATATTTCTCGGAGGTACAGGCCAACACGGAAGGACTGTGGCTGAACAAGTTCGCAGATGACTGCAAACCGGGCGCCATAATCGACTCTCCAGCCAACACAAGCATCCTCCAAAAGGGCCTCATAGAAACAGACAACCGGTGCCAGAGCCACGGCCTCAAGCTAAACGCCAAAAAGTGTATAGTCATCCCCTTTGGCAAAAACAAAGTGCCCACAAATTACCACATAGGTGGTAATCCATTAAGTACAGAAGAAGTAATTAGGGACCTGGGCACCCAAGTTGATAGCAGTCTCTCATTTGACAACCACGTGGCCAAAGTGGTTAGAAAAACACTTTATATAGCCCACCTAATCATGAAGGGATTCACATCTAGATCAGGGGAGGTCATCGTGTCTCTTTACTCATCCCTCATCAGGCAAATAATTGAGTACAATGCCCCTTTTGGGATGTACCTTACCAGACACCTGCAGCAACTGGAAAGACCCTAAATGTACCTCACCAAGAGGATCACAGGGCTCAAACAGATGCCATATGCTGCCCAGTTAAAGAAACTCCAGCTCTACTCAGTGGCATACTGCCTGTTCAGGGGTGATCTGTGCCTGATGTATAAAGCCATGTCCAACCCAGAATTAATGGACATGCTGCACCTCAGAAAATCCAAATCCCATTGAGCTACGTGCTCGAGAGACTTGAACCTCAGCACTGAAATAAATAGGACATGCTGGAGGGACAGATTCATAACCCAGAGGCTCCCTTCACTCTGGAAAAAAATCCCAGTCCAGGTTAGGCAGAGTCCCTCATTGACTCTCTTCAAGAGGAATCTTGATGAGTGGATGGGCGATCGTAGGTTTAACCCAGGTATCACTTCTGTGTCACTGTTAGACAGAGGCACAGTATAGTAACCTCGAAAAAGGGCATAGCAAAATTAATTTAAAATGGGTGGCGAAAGCCAAACACATTCTAGCTAGGCTTATAAATGCCCTAGGGCAGATAGCCTAGTATGAACCTATGAACCTATGAAATAAAATCCTTTTATTCCAGACACATGTGAAGGTACGCGCTTTCGCCAAGAGGCTTTGTCAAACCTTTAACAGAGCGTAAAAGCAACTACTACTATATAGCCAGATGATAATTAGATAATTGATACCAATCAAGTCAGCACTTCTCTTAAAGTCATAAGCTAAGACAGTCAAATGCATTCAAAATATATCATAAGCAAGCATATTAAAACATTGCATCCATAAGGAAAAAACTCAAAAATAGATAACTAAATAAAACAATTACCATGATTAAAAATATCTACATACTGACATAAAAATATAGTAAATATATGTCACAAAACATAATTTTAAAACACTGGTGTATTAATCCCATGGTTTACTTAGCTACCAACTTCCTGTTTTTCAAGGCAGGTTTCAGGGGAATTTTGTCATTTAACCCTGGACTAGCATGTGCTTTAAACTGAATTATCCATTTAACTTCCATTCTATGTGACATATATTTACTATATTTTTTATGTCAATATGTAGATATTTTTAATCATGGTAATTGTTTTATTTAGTTATCTATTTTTGATTTTTTTCCTTACGGATGCAATGTTTTAATATGCTTGCTTATTATGATATATTTTTAATGCATTTGACTGTCTTAGCTTATGACTTTAAGAGAAGTGCTGACTTGATTGGTATCAGTTATCTAATTACCAGCTAGCTATATAGTAGTAGTTGCTTTTACACTCTGTTTGTTAAAGGTTTGACAAAGCCTCTGGGTGAAAGCGCGTACCTTCACATGTGTCTGGAATAAAAGGATTTTATTTTTACTTTGCCTCTGGATTTTATCTAGCTGCTGTTGGAGTATGTATCGAATATTGTCACTGTTATTGACTATATTGTGAGTGCATAGATATATGCTGAACTTTTGGTCCTGTGCTGGGTTGCTCCTAAGCGTCTATATTTATCACAGTTACTCTGCACTTTTTTGGCTATGGAGCATTTTTCCCTTGGTGGGTAACGTGTTCATTTTTAATTTAAATAAATAAATACATTCATGAGAGGGAGGGAAAAAAATACGATGCAAAGGCACGGCCAGTTGAAAGGCATGTTACTAACAGTAACTGCAAACTACATTACATACAAATTGTGTGCAATGGAATGGCATTTTATATCTTTTTTTTTTATTACTGCACTCAAGGGTAAAGTTTTTTGTCTATGCATATTGTCAATAAGTAACTGAGAATATGAATGCCCATTGCAGCATGACCATAATATGTATTAGATTTACTTAACATTTTGAAATTCTTGAACATGATTAATAAATAAGCACATTTTTAGCTTTTCTGAACCTTTTTTGACTTTGGGTAGTTTTGCTTAGCATAAATATTTGTTACTAAACATAATACATTAGTATTTTTTTATAGTAATGTTATACAATAACTTGTACTTAATTAAATGCATATTATTTTACTAACATAGCACTATCAGTAAGTTTTATTTTTTTTTCTTGACTGCCTTGTTTTACTTACTGTAGTGATGTTTAGCAGGACTGCCAACATACTTTGCCTTACTATATATATATATATATATATATATATATATATATATATATATATATATATATATATATATAAAATTTGTTTTTTTTTTACACAGGCTAATGAATACATATTGAAAACATTAGAAACCAAAATGCCAAATTATTTTGCTGTTTTTTTTTTTTGTTTTTTTTTTGACATAAACACAACTTTTACAATTAAGAATATAATACAGCAAAACTTTAAATAGTACACAACAAATGTAAACCATCATAAAACCTAAAGGAATGATTATTTTACACGTTGCACTGATTTTTTTAGCCTACAGCATGTGATGTATTTTACAAACAGTGGATGCTTGTTTGCAGTTCCTTAAGCTCACAATATTGTTTAATTCATTTTGCTAAAATGTCAGCTCCTTAATATATTTCTACTGTATTTTTTATTTTATTTTATCTAGCTCTAACTGAGTAAGTTTGCTGAGCTGGACATAAGTGTCCTCTTACAGGAGTGACTCAGGAGCACTGCCTGGTTGAACGACTTGCTCAGAGTCACACAGTAGACAAATAGGGGGGAAGGAGTAAAGCCTTGTACTTTTGACTACAGGAAGCAGCTCATTAACACTTAGCAGTTCAACAAACAATATTTGATTCTCTTCTTCAGAAATACTAAACCAAGTTATAAATGGTCAGGGACATTTATACCGTGGATCCTGGATTGACAGACTCTACACTGTGTCTCTGGGACAGAATGGAGATTCCCTATCAAGCATTTAGGGTATTTATTGATCCTTTCCCCACTGCGGTGGTGGTGCTGCATTAGCGTTGTCGCCACACAGTAAGACATTGTCCTGTTCGATTATCAGCTAGAGCGTCTTCAGTGTGGAGACATGCGTGAATGGGCGTAACTTCGTTGAAGGTTGTGCGTCACAGCCGGCAACTCGGCACGTAAAAATCTACTGCCAATCATTAGCGGACTGGAGTTCTGCTGTGGCGACCCCTAACCGGGAAAAGCCGAAAGACACAACAACATTAATGCTTCCCCCCACTGTGGTGAATCTTGGAGTTGGTATATATAATTAACGGAGACTGTGGGGGTATGGGAGGGCTTGGCTCCTGCAAAAACATTGCACACTTTGAGCTTTTTGGCTCAGTAATGTGGGCTTCAATAATGACAGCATTCACTTAGCTTTTATGGAACCAAAATGGGAGGTGTCAAACTACAGTACAAATAAATGCATGACTCATAAATAGAATAATGCATCTGTCTGCTTGTGCTTCCTGTACTGCAGTGTGAAGTGACCAACAGCTCAGTACAGTATCATGTTCACACATAATCACGCAAAAACATACTTGGAGGCTCTAAATAAAGATCTGCCTAAGCAGCAGAGACCTCCAAAGCAGACACCCAAGTAACCGCTACCCCAAAACAAAACATGTGCAACACATATCTCACAAAGCCAGTGTGCCGAACTGTCACAGCTCTTAAGACTAAACAACACACCTGATACACTTGTAATAGGTGACTCTATCGTCAGGCACACTGACGTCCCGCTCACCAGGTTGAACAAGGAGAGGGTCACGGTGAGCAGCCTGTCAGGCGCTAGGATCTGCCACATAACACAAGTACTCAGGTCACTCCAAGGCAAGTACAAATATGACTCAGTCATTGTCCATGCTGGTGTGAATGACCTGAGACGTACCTCCCTGGACTACATGAAAAGAGACATAAAGGAGCTCTCTGAGCATGTAGTCCAGGCTGGTATGACCCTGACCTTGAGTAGCATCTTACCCTCACCAAGAATGATGCCACAATATGAAGACAAGATGATCAATTTCAACAATTGGCTTAAGTACTGGTGTCATTCAAAGGGGAACCAATGCCTGTCAGCTTGGGATGATCTGCTCGACCAGTCACGATGCTTCGCTAGGGACGGCTTGCACCTGTCACCCCTGGGCTTTCGGGTATTGGCAAAGGCTCTTGCTACTCCTATAGTGCCTTTTTTAGGCAAGGCTCAAAAGACAAACCCACCTCCATAGGTATCACAAGGGATAAGAAACTAAGAGTAATGCTACTCAATGCCAGAAGTCTAAACCTCAAGATGCACGCACTCAAAACTCTCCTTAGCATGGAGAACATTGATATCTGTGCAGTAACAGAAACCTGGTTCAGAGCTCCCGAGAGCACCCCAGCACTACCAGGTTATACCTCATACCATGCATTTCGCCCCCAAAACTTGGACCGAACCACAAAAGGAGGGGGAGTATCGATATTCATCAAAGATACCCACACCTCCAGGTTGGTGGCAAAGCACGAAGCATCAGAGACTATCCATGTGCAACTAACAGTGGGTAAAACTGCCTTTCAGTTTATAGCCTGCTACAGACCAGCCTCCCAAACCCAGGAACCCCACTCTGCCTTCCTGGGAACACTGGAAAATATGAAGGTCTCTCCAAACACCATTATATTAGGTGACTTCAACTACCCAAACATAGACTGGGAGCATTACTCTAGCTCCAACACCCTAGCCCAAAGGTTCCTAGAATTTATAAACTCAAATGCTATGGAACAACTTGTTACCACTCCCACAAGAGGGGAAAACATACTGGATCTGATCATCACCAACATGGGGACTCTATGCTCCAGACCAGAAATGTATCCCTCACTGGTAAGATCAGACCATAAACTAATCTCACTGGATATTCGCATCCCGGCCCCACCCCCTGCCGAGAAAACCACAGTGAAAAACTTCTCTAAAGCAAATTTCACACTCCTCAAAACTGAGGTGGAATCCTTCAAAGCCCCCGGGCCTGTGGAAAATACGGCCCAGACCGCAGAATCCTTTATAAACGCATTCTATGAACACCTTCAGGAATGCATGGATCATGTGATCCCGAATAAAACCAAGACCCAATCCTCCAAATACAGACGTCCTGTCTGGTGGACCCCAGCCATAAACAAACTATACAATAGAAGGAGGAAGCTACTAAATGATAGAGCAAAATCCCAAAAAGGGAAGGCATCACTGATCAGTATTAGCAAAAAACTACGGGCACTCATAAAATTGTCTAAGGCCAACTTCGAGAGAAAAATTGCACAGGACACTAAGGATAATCACAAGGCTTTCTTTAGTTATGTTAGGAACCTGGGTGGTAATTCCCAGATATGCTCAGAATTAGTCCAAAATGGCAAAAAATACACTGAACCCACAGACATTGCCAACATCCTAGCTGACAGGTTCAGCGCAAACTTCTCCCCCCTCCCCACCAAAAGGGCAGATATCTATCCCAGCAAATTGCCGCCCCCCTGACATCTCAGATGCTCAGGTAAGAGCCGCCCTCTCCAAAGCAAAAAACACAGCATCAATGGGACCAGGCGGTGTCCCGGGCTGCGTCCTACATGAACTCCAGGAAGAGCTAAACCCAAACATAAAACTACTGTTCAATCTCAGCCTTACTACAGGATATGTGCCCAAAGAGTGGCGTTCAGCAACAGTGGTCCCTCTCCATAAAGGTGGTGCCTCAACGGATCCTGGAAACTATCGCCCCATAAGCCTGACTAGCTTAGTCTGCAAAGCTATGGAAAGGATCATCATGGACCTCATAAATAAAGATATTGGGGACCTACAGACACTGGATCCTACCCAGTTCGGCTTTGTTAAGGGCAGATCCTGCCTTTTAAACCTGGTTAATTTCTTTGAAACAGTCACCAAGGCGACTGACGAGGGGAAGGTGGTCCATACAGCCTACCTGGACCTCGCTAAAGCTTTCGATACAATACCCCACTTGGACATTATAGATAAGCTCACCAGCTTAAATATAAACCCCTATGCCACTAGATGGATTGCAAACTGGCTCAAGGACAGAACCCACATGGTTAGAATTGCTGGAGCCATGTCAGACTCCAAACCAGTTACAAGTGGTGTCCCACAAGGCTCAGTCCTGGGACCTCTCTTGTTTGGTATATATTTCTCGGAGGTACAGGCCAACACGGAAGGACTGTGGCTGACCAAGTTCGCAGATGACTGCAAATTGGGCGCCATAATCGACTCTCCAGCCGACACAAGCATCCTCCAAAAGGGCCTCAAAGAAACAGACAACTGTTGCCAGAGCCATGGCCTCAAGCTAAATGCCAAAAAGTGTATAGTCATCCACTTTGGCAAAAACAAAGTGCCCACAAATTACCACATAGGTGGTAATCCATTAAGTACAGAAGTAGTAATTAGGGACCTGGGGACCCAGATTGATAGCAATCTCTCATTTGACAACCACGTAGCCAAAGTGGTTAGAAAAACATTTTATATAGCCCGCCTAATCATGAAGGGATTCACATCTAGATCAGGGGAGGTCATCGTGCCTCTTTACTCATCCCTCATCAGGCCCATAATTGAGTACAATGCCTCTTTTGGGATGTACCTTACCAGACACCTGCAGCAACTGGAAAGACCCCAAAAGTACCTCACCAAGAGGATCAAAGGGCTCAAACAGATGCCATATGCTGCCCGGTTAAAGAAACTCTAGCTCTACTCAGTGGCATACCACCTGTTCAGAGGCGATCTGTGCCTGACATATAAAGCCATGTCCAACCCGGAATTAATGGACATGCTGCACCTCAGAAAATCCAAATCCCATCGAGCTATGCGCTCGAGAGACTTGAACCTCAGCACTGAAATAAATAGGACATGCTGGAGGGACAGATTCATAACCCAGAGGCTCCCTTCACTCTGGAATAAAATCTCAGTCCAGGTTAGGCAGAGTCCCTCATTGACTCTCTTCAAGAGGATTCTTGATGAGTGGATGGGAGATCGTAGGTTTACCCCGGGTATCACTTCTGTGTCACTGTTAGACAGAGGCACAGTATACTAACCTCGAAAAAGGGCATAGCAAAATAAATTTAAAATGGGTGGCGAAAGCCAGACACATTCTGGCTAGGTTTATAAATACCCTAGGGCAGATAGCCTAGTATGAACCTATGAACCTATGTTGAGTGGCACACTACACCTAACATACCAGATCATACAGCAGCAGGGGGTGGGAGACCAGAGGTGTATGATGTGAGAAATATGGAGTGAGCTGCCCAATGTCAAGGTCTAGGAAAATGTACACATGCCCATTCAATTAGCTTTTCACACAATGGAGATCCAATCATACATAACAGAATACTACTACAATACTGCCTGAAGCGAAGTATAGCATACATAAATATAAGTACAACATGGAGCTACATCACTATGGTTGTGGAAGAGGTATTATGCACATCATTGTACAAGGACTGTCAGAAATACAACATATGAAGCAGATAGTCTCCAGAAGCATTGATCCACACCCTCTTCTGGCATAAGGCTGCACTCTGGCAGAGGTTATGCTTTGGTTAACACAATATCAAGTGCACCCCAACTTGTGATAGTTTCCTATTTTCCACAATGGGGCACACACCCACAGCATTGTACACTCTGTGCCAAGTACGGCTTGTCCAAATAAAACACTTCAGCAGTAATATCATATACCTAAATAGGTATACAGAAACAAAGTCTGGACACCCAGCACATATGTCTGTAGATAAAACTTAACAGTGGTAATTCATATTCCAGTGAGTGCACATCATTACACCCTGTGTCAGCATATTATGTACATATTTACTGTTGGGAGGCATACCACTGGAAATGAAGAAGAGGTGTCCTGCCCTTTTTTGACTAATCAAACCATATGTTTAACATATATAAACTGACAGTAGTTGGCATATCACACTGTCTCCATATACATGGTGAAACTGAGCAGTTATGAGTGGTTTTTTTTTACGTCATCACTATGACATATGAAACATAATCCCAGCACTGTTTGGATTTTGATCACAAGTGTCAGTGCTCCAGAGCTTTGGATTACATTGGACATCAGTAGGACAACCTAATCTGGAATACTGAGCTCTACTTTGAAAGGAGGTATATGTACTAACCATAATAGCTATGGACATGTTACACAGCAACAGCAACCCTGCTGATATATGTGGTGCATACAAGTATGCTTTATGACAAAGGTTGCATGTATCACCTACAGAGGATTTAAAGTTATTGCTGCAGCAGCAGATAGCCCACATAGCTGTTCAGCTTATCTGTACATCCAAGTTACATGAGAGAAGCAGTGGTGTCACTGATGCTGTTGGGGTTCCTATGGAGAGTACAGAATAGACTGCATACCGATGGATATCAACATACAGGAGCTGTGCAGTAATATTCTGGTCCTAAATGGCAGGTGATATAAGGTATTACAAATATTCCAACCTAGATGGGGGACCATGGATTGAAAACAACCTAGGGTTCAAATTACACGTAATCTGACACTGGTTATTATTTAACATACGTACTACACTCTCACAGTAAAAACATAAAGGCACGTATAATACTACAGCAGAGAATTACAAAACACAGGGAGCAGTGCCAACAAAACTCAAACCCACAACTCAGAATAAATGCTTCAATATGCTTATCAGCTTCAGTCATGAGAAGAATCACATCCTTGTGAATGTTCTGCATATACAAAAAACATCTTTTTTGTAAAAATGGTGCCAAAACAGGCAGACATCTAAGGTGTGGAATCAAATAGTGACATTAATGCATTAAGGAGAAGGAACCACACCTTGATACAGTGTAGTGGAAGAGCCAGTGATATGGTGGGATGTGCCAGGAGAAAAGCTAGGCAGAATGCAGCTACCCTTAGAAACCACAGTGGTGGCCCTTCCATACTCCAATCTTTAATACTAGATGACGAATACCTTCTGTCTGTAAGGGGGTAATAATTTGGATGCAGATGAGGATGCTGCTGGAATCATTAGAGGTGGTTTGACACCAATAGTTTCAGACACCTGCAACAACTATATGCAGGCAGTATCAAAGGTTAGTAAGTAACTAATTTTGCTACATTAAGCTAAGATGCATCTGGCATGACACATACACATATTTTCTTGTATGTTTCATAATCGGGTGTCATTACTGTCGGATGTGACACATAGTCTACAGACAATATACAGTTAAGTGTGGTACATGTAAAAATAATTCCACCTGTAGCAAGTCACATTAACCTTATCTTCACATATTTCTTCATAGAGTCAGTAGCAGAAACAGCTACATCCTGTGCCTTAGCATGGCAGGCTGATGTTGACAGTAGAATGGATGTTGGCAATGATGCCATAACTCTCATACTAATGACACAGCCTGAGGGCAATGACTGGATAAATCTTTAGAATGTGACATGAGCTTATACACTCAGTATAATAAGGACATTTAATAACATTGCGGTAACACCACACAGTTCAACACCTGCTCTTGTGCACAACCCGAAACCCTTAATGAACAGACTACCTTTCAGAGATAGCAGTTACTTACTGTCTCACCTGTAGATAGAAATGCCAGCTCCAGCATAAGATGTGCTGTTGCATAGTTCGAGCCAAATCTGAGAGTCCGGTAGAGAGTATTGCATGGTTTATGTGAGGATTTTCACCAGTATATGTGAATGGTGCAAAACAGGGAGGAGATACAACAAAAACGGTGGGGTGATTACCAATAAAATTTATTTATAGGTTCATAGGTTCATACTAGGCTATCTGCCCTAGGGCATTTATAAGCCTAGCCAGAGTGTGTTTGACTTTCACCACCCATTTTAAATTAATTTTGCTATGCCCTTTTTTGAGGTTAGTATACTGTGCTTCTGTCTAACAGTGACATAGAAGTGATACCTGGTGTAAACCTACGATTTCCCATCCACTCATCAAGATTCCTCTTGAAGAGAGTCAATGAGGGACTCTGCCTAACCTGGACTGGGATTTTATTCCAGAGTGAAGGGAGCATCTGGGTTATGAATCTGTCCCTCCAGCATGTCCTATTTATTTCAGTGCTGAGGTTCAAGTCTCGTGAGCGCGTAGCTCGATGGGATTTGGATTTTCTGAGGTGCAGCATGCCCATTAATTCCGGGTTGGACATGGCTTTATACGTCAGGCACAGATCGCCTTTGAGCAAGTGGTATGCCACTGAGTAGAGCTGGAGTTTCTTTAACCGGGCAGCATATGGTATCTGTTTGAGCCCTTTGATCCTCTTGGTGAGGTACTTTTGTGGTCTTTCCAGTTGCTGCAGGTGTCTGGTAAGGTACATCCCAAAAGGGGCATTGTACTCAATTATGGGCCTGATGGGGGATGAGTAAAGAGGCACGATGACCTCCCCTGATCTAGATGTGAATCCTTTCATGATTAGGTGGGCTATATAAAATGTTTTTCTAACCACTTTGGCCACGTGGTTTTCAAATGAGAGATTACTATCAACTTGGGTCCCCAGGTCCCTAATTACTTCTTCCGTACTTAATGGATTACCACCTATGTGGTAATTTGTGGGCACTTTGTTTTTGCCAAAGTGGATGACTATACACTTTTTGGCGTTTAGCTTGAGGCCATGGCTCTGGCACCGGTTGTCTGTTTCTATGAGGCCCTTTTGTAGGATGATTGTGTCGGCTGGAGAGTTGATTATGGCGCCTAGTTTGCAGTCATCTGCGAACTTGGTCAGCCACAGTCCTTCCGTGTTGGCCTGCACCTCCGAGAAATATATACCGAACAAGAGAGGTCCCAGGACTGAGCCTTGTGGGACGCCACTTGTAACTGGTTTGGAGTCTGACATGGCTCCAGCAATTCTAACCATGTGGGATTTGTCCCTGAGCCAGTTTGCAACCCATCTAGTGACATAGGGGTTTATATTTAAGCTGGTGAGCATATCTATAATGCCCGAGTGGGGTATTGTATCGAAGGCTTTTGCGAGGTCCAGGTAGGCTGTGTGGACCACCTTCCCCTCGTCAATGGCCTTGGTGACTGTTTCAAAGAAATCAACCAGGTTTAAGAGGCAGGATCTGGCCTTAACAAAGCTGAACTGGGTAGGATCCAGTGTCTGTAGGTCTCCAATATCTTTATTTATGAAGTCCATGATGATCCTTTCCATAGCTTTGCAGATCAAGCTAGTCAGACTTATGGGGCGATAGTTTCCAGGATCCGTTGAGGCACCACCTTTGTGGAGAGGGACCACTGTTGCTGTACGCCACTCTTTGGGTACATATCCTATAGTAAGGCTGAGATTGAACAATAGTTTTATGTTTGGGTTTAGCCCTTCTTAGAGTTCATGTAGGACGCAGCCCGGGACACCGTCTGGTCCCATTGATGCTGTGTTTTTTGCTTTGGAGAGGGCAGCTCTTACCTGAGCATCTGAGATGTCAGGGGGGCAGCACTCTGCTGGGATAGATATTTGCCCTTTTGGTGGTGGGGGGGGAGTTTGGCAATGTCTGTGGGTTCGGTGTATTTTTTGACATTTTTGACTAATTCTGAGCATATCTGGGAATTCCCACCCAGGTTCCTAACATAACTAAAGAAAGCCTTGTGATTATCCTTAGTGTCCTGTGCAATTTTTCTCTCGAAGCTGGCCTTAGACGATTTCATGAGTGCCTGTAGTTTTTTGCTACTACTGATCAGAGATGCCTTCCCTTTTTGGGATTTCTCTATCATGTAGTAGCTTCCTCCTTCTATTGTATAGTTTGTTTATGGCTGGGGTCCACCAGACAGGACGCCTGCCTTTGGAGAATTGGGTCTTGGTTTTATTTGGGATTGCATGATCCATGCATTCCTGAAGGTGTTCATAGAATGCATTTATAAAGGACTCTGCGGTCTGGGCCGTATTTTCCACAGGCCCGGGGGCTTTGAAGGATTCCACCTCGGTTTTGAGGAGTGTGAAATTTGCTTTAGAGAAGTTTTTCACTGTGGTTTTCTGGGCAGGGGGTGGGGTCGGGATGTGAATATCCAGTGAGATTAGTTTATGGTCTGATCTTACCAGTGAGGGATACACTTCTTGTCTGGAGCATAGAGCCCCCATGTTGGTGATGATCAGATCCAGTATGTTTTCCCCTCTTGTGGGAGTGGTAACAAGTTGTTCCATAGCATTTGAGTTTATAAATTCTAGGAACCTTTGGGCTAGGGTGTTGGAGCTAGAGTAATGCTCCCAGTCTATGTTTGGGTAGTTGAAGTCGCCCAATATAATGGTGTTTGGAGAGACCTTCGTATTTTCCAGTGTTCTCAGGAAGGCCGAGTGGGGTTTCTGGGTTTGAGAGGGTGGTCTGTAGCAGGCTATAAACTGGAAGGCAGTTTTACCCACTGTTAGTTGCACATGGATAGTCTCTGATGCTTCATGCTTTGCCACCAACCTGGAGGTGTGGGTATCTTTGACGAATATTGACACTCCCCCTCCTTTTGTGGTTCGGTCCAAGTTTTGGGGCTGAAAAGCATGGTATGAGGTATAACCTGGTAGTGCTGGGGTGCTCTCGGGAGCCTTGAACCAGGTTTCTGTTACTGCACAGATATTGATGTTCTCCACGCTAAGGAGAGTTTTGAGTGTGTGCATCTTGAGGTTTAGACTTCTGGCATTGAGTAGCATTACTCTTAGTTTCTTATCCCTTGTGATACCTATGGAGGTGGGTTTGTCTTTTGAGCCTTGCCTAAAAAAGGCTCTATGAGAGTGGCAAGAGCCTTTGCCAACATCCGAAAGCCCAGGGGTGACAGGTGCAAGCCGTCCCTAGCGAAGCATCGTGGCTTGTCGAGCATGTCATCCCAGGCTGACAGGCATTGGATCCCCTTTGAATGACACCAATACTTAAGCCAATTGTTGAAATTGATCATCTTGTCTTCATATTGTGGCATCATTCTTGGTGAGGGTAAGATGCTACTCAAGGTCAGGATCATACCAGCCTGGGCTACATGCTCAGAGAGCTCCTCTATGTCTCTTTTCATGTAGTCCAGGGAGGTACGTCTCAGGTCATTCACACCAGCATGGACAATGATTGAATCATATTTGTACTTGCCTTGGAGTGACCTGAGTGCTTGTGTTATGTGGCGGATCCTAGCGCCCGACCGGCAGCTCACCATGACCTTTTCCTTGTTCAGCCTGGTGAGCGGGACGTCAGTGTGCCTGACGATAGAGTCACCTATTACAAGTGTATCAGGTGTGTTGTTTAGCCTTAAGGGCTGTGACTGTTCGGCACACTGGCTTTGTGAGCTATGTGCTGCACGTGTTTTGTTTTGGGGTAGCAGTTGCTTGGGTGTCTGCTTTGGAGGTCTCTGCTGCTTAGGTAGATTTTTATTAAGTGCCTCCGAGTATGTTTTTGCGTGTTTATGTGTTTGGTTTGCTCTCGTGGTAGGTCTTTGTGAGACTGGAATTGTAGTGAGTGTGGTTTCCTTCTCCTCCTGACTGGTTACACCAGTACTGAGTTGAGAGAGCTTAGCCTCCAGTTTGGCTATATGGTTGCATCTCTCACATGTGTTGGAATTTGTTGGGAGGAGGAGAGGGTTGTCTGTGTACATGAGGCAGTTGTAACATTGCCTCAAGACCCAGATTCACCAGCTGGACCAGAGAGGAGATTGACAACTGACCTTTGGACATGCTAGAATAGTATTGGGAATTCCTTTATAATTGAAAAAAGGGCCAAAGGGGAGTTTGTGAGGGTGTAGTGCTTTTAATTTTTTAGTGCTGACATATAATAACTTTAGTGAGCAAGTGCCAGGCTTTAGAGTAGGAATAGAGTGTTTATTATGAGAACTAGATCAGTTCTAAGGGGAGCCGAGAATGGTTTAAACCCAATTAAGTGGAGCTGCCCGATGCTGCGCTATGCGCAAAATCGAGCAAAGCCACGCCAAAGCGGGTTTTATACAGGGGGACTTGAAAGAGCTAGAAATTGGCCCAAAACGGCCAATAGACTACCAGATTCTTGTGCTGGGAACACTCCTCCAGGGATAGATAGGCTGCTCTAAGCTCCCCACTGCCACTGGTGAACAAAGAAGACTCCCTTTATCCAAGAAAGGAAATGGGCAACATAGGAACTTTCCAAAAGTCCAGAATACAGCAAAGCCTGTATTTGGACTACTCTAGGTCAGGAAAGATGGGAAACAATGATAATTGTTTTTTTTTTTTTTTTTTTGCAACAAACTGCAGGAAAATGCAATAAATATGTAACACAGGCTAGCACACTTGATGGTGTGCCTCAAAAGGTATATGCAACAAACAGGACAAACTTTAAAAGTTCAAGTGCAAAAACAACTTTAAACAGTTCAAGAAGCAGAAATCCTTGCAGTTTAGCTAGATCGGAGAGTCACCCCGGTAGTAGCAGGAAAAAAAAAAGTACAGTTTTGTACCTACCATAAATGTAGATGTTCGAAGATCCACATTGCTGCAGTCATAACCTGTGGGTAGTCCGCTGTCCTCGGTCGGCCCGAATACCAAAGTGTTAGGCTGGCGTCGGTCATGGTCGCTTAGATCTGATGTCAGTACGCCATGGTACTAAAGCGCATGACCGACGTCATATCCTCAGTCTTTCTTGCCCCACATGTCCAGAAGGCCCTAAAAAGAAAGGCCATAACCAAAAAACAGGAAAACATCCAACCACCCATGCACAAACAATATTTACAACCCAAACCACACAACCACCCCAAACTACAGTGGGGAAGGAGGGAGGGAAAATTGGACTGCAGCAATGTGGATCTTCGAACATCTACATTTATGGTCGGTACAAAACTGTACTATGTTCTTCATCTCACATTGCTGCAGTCATAACCTGTGGGTAGAATCCCAAAGCAAAGGTAAAGGGAGGTTGGCAAAATCATAAAGCATTGGGAGCTGCTAACATGCCCTGCAAAACTGCAGTGGCAAACCCAGCCCTAGATTTTGAATAAAGAGGGAGATGATAATGTTTAGAAAAAGTGTGCACTGAACTCCAAGTAGCTGCCTCCAAAATATCTTTAGTAGCTACACCCCTCAGAAAAGCAGTAGAAGTGGCAGTAGCCCTAATGAAATGAGGTCTGATTCCAGACGGAATCTCCTTACCATGATGAGAATAACAAAAAGCAATACAATGGCCAATCCACTTAGAAATAGTTTGTTTAGAAACAGGTTTCCCCTGAGAACCCAAAGCAAAAGAAACAAACAACTGTTGAGACTGTCTGAACCCTTTAGTTCTGCTCAAATAATAACGCAACTGCCTGTGAACATCCAAAGAGTGCAAAATCTTTTCCCCTTTATTTTGGGGATCAGCATAAAAAGTAGGCAAATGAATAGACTGGTTCAAGGCCACATTTGAGACCACTTTAGGCATGAAAGTAGGGTTAGTACGCAAAGAGACCCTATCCTTATGAAAAATTAGGAAGGGTTCAACTGCCATTAGAGCCTGTAATTCAGATACCCTTCTAGCAGACGTAATGGCCAACAAAAAAGCTGTCTTCCAAGACAAAAACTTCAACTCAGCTGTAGCTGCAGGTTCAAAAGGAGATAAAGTGAGTTTCTCCAACACAAAATTGAGATCCCAGGAAGGAGTAGGAGCTCTACGTGGGGGTCTTATGTTCTTTGCCCCTCTAAGAAATTGCTTAAACAAAGGATGAGAGAATAAAGGTGGGTCACAGTCATAGTGAGCAGAAATGGCTGCAGCATGAACTTTTACAGAGGAGAAAGACAAACCTTTGTCTAGTAATTCTGTAAGATACTGAAGTGAAACACTCAAATTAGGTACTGAAACATCAAAGCACTTTGCTTTGCTCCAAAGAAAAAATCTCCTCCATTTATCAGCATAAACCTTCCTTGTACTAGGCCGTCTGGCCTCCAAAATAACATTCAAAACTTGTTGAGGAAGCTGCGACCCTCCAGGGTCTAGAACAGAAAATGCCAGGCTGTCAGATGCAGGGACTGTATCCTGACATTGATGAAATGATTGCCTGCCTGGGACAAAAGGTGTGGACTTGCTGGCAAAGGCCAAGGAGGCTCCCGTACTAAACTCCTCAGCAGAGGGTACCAGTGCTGACGTGGCCAATCTGGAGCTATAAGAATCATGGAGGGCTTGTCCTGTCTGACCTTCAAGAGCACCTTGGGAAGGAGAGGCAGAGGAGGAAAGGCATAGATGTGAAGATTGTTCCAACTGAATGAAAGAGCATCCACTTTCCAAGCTTCTGGATGAAACATCTTTGTGCAAAACTTTGGCAGCTGGAAATTTAGTGGAGAAGCGAACAGATCTATGTCTGGAGTCCCCCAAAACTCTGTCAACTGTCAAAATACATGAGGATCCAATTTCCACTCGTGGGGATCCACCATCTGTCTGCTCAAAACATCCGCTAAGGAGTTCTGTGCCCCTGTCAGAAACCTTGCCTGAAGAGTGAGGTGCAAACTGAGAGCAGTCTCCCACAAAATCATAGCTTGTCTGCAAAGTGGGTACGAATGGGTTCCCCCTTGCTTGTTGATGTACCACATGACAGTTGTGTTGTCTGTTTGAATCAACACTTGTCCTGGGTGAAGTAGATCCTTGAAGGCCACCAATGCAAATTGGACTGCTAACATCTCCTTCATGTTGATATGCAAATGTTGAAGTCTGGCAGGCCACGTGTCTTGAACCCATTTTCCATTTAGGTGGGCTCCCCAAGCCTTGTCCGAGGCATCTGTCGTTAAGATCTGACTCGCCTCTGGTCGGGTCACAGAGAGTCCCTTGTTTAGGTGACATTCCTGAGCCCACCACAAAAATTCCTTTTGAATGCAAGGTATTATCTGAATGACAGTGTCCAAATCGTGGCAGTGTTGAGTCCATACACTTTTGAGATACCATTGTAGCTTCCTCATATGCAGTTTGGCATTGGGAAGCACCAGAATACAAGATGCCATGAACCCCAAGGCTTGAAGGACTGTCCTTGCAGTCAGCCTGGACAGGAGAGACAATTGCTGGAAGTAAAGGGTAAGATTTCTTTGCTTGTCCGGGGTCAAAACGCCATCTGAGAGGCTGTATTCAGTCTCACACACAGAAAGCACATGTCCTGAGAGGGTACTAGACTGGACTTTATTTCGTTCACAGAATACCCTAGGCACCTTAACACTGCCATAACATACTGAAGATGGTGAAGTAGCTTGTCTTTGTCTTGAGCAAGAATCAGGCAATCGTCCAAATAAGGATAAATTTGTATCCCTCTTAACCTTAAGAAGGCTATCACCGGAGCCAGAACCTTTGTGAACACCCTGGGCGCAGTAGATAAGCCAAAGGGCAATGCAGAGAACTGATAATGTAAAGTCCCAGCCCGAAAACGCAGGAATCTCCTGCAGCTTGGCCGGATAGGGATATGAAGATAAGCCTCCTTGAGATCCAGAGTTACCATCCAGTGATCTTTGCCTAGCATAGGTAGAAGTTGTTGCAAAGTCAACATTTTGAATTTTGGAATGTCCAGGTATGATATGAGAATAGACAAATCCAGAATTGGCCTTCAAGTGTTTCCTTTCTTTGGTACCAGAAACAGGCGAGAATAAAATCCTAGGCCCACCTCTGACGGAGGGACCTGCTGGATAGCTCCCATTTGAAGAAGTAAAGAAATCTGTTTGTGAGCCTCCGCCTTTTGCTGAGGAGGAACATCTGGCATGCCTTTGAAAGGGGGCAATGTGTGCAAATAAAACTTGTAGCCTCGGTTTATAATGTCCAACACCCATTTGTCCTGGGTGACTAAAAGCCAATTTTGCCTGAAAAGTGCCAACTTTCCTCCCAGAGGAGCTGCCAGACAGGAAGGATCGGGCAGCTGAAAATGCAGGTCATTGGGTCTGTTTACGAAAGGACTGGCCCCTGCCCTCACCTGTAGACTGTGCAGGAGAACTCCACATCCTAGGCCTAAAAGAACCCTGTGCATGAGCTCTGCCCCTACCACGTCTAGATCTGCCCCTAGACTGTAAATCAGAAGAAGGGTAAGCCCATCCCTTAGTAGGCCAATTTCTGCTAAACTTAGGGGGCTGCACCTGCAAAAAATCTTTAACAGTCTGCATAGACTTAGCTTTGTCCTCCATTTTCTTCAAGACTGACTCCACAGGAGAACCAAACAAAACTTCAGACTGAAGGGGAGCATCCAAAATTCGAGCTTTAACATGCTCTGACAAGTTCTGATCCTTAAGCCAGGCGTGCCTACGAATAACTGATCCAGTGGCAGCCACCCTGGAAGAGGCCTGCAACGCATCAAAACCACACTGCAAAGAATGCTTACCTACCTGATCAGAGGCATGAACCAAATCCTGTAATTCTTTACACTCTATGCCCTCTGCTAAAGCATCCACCTTAGATTTCAATTGACTAAGAAGAAAATTCTGGTACTTCAGCATATGAAACTGGCAATTTAAAGCCCTCATTGCAAGAGTGGAAGAGGTATACACTTTTTTACCCCACCTATCCAAAGCTCTAGCGTCCTTATCCATGGGAACTGGATTCTTTACAACAGAAGCCCTGACACCCTTAGGTCCCTGGCTAATAGTTTCTGGGTCAGCCCTAGGGCTCTTATACAAATATTTATGAGCCTCTGGCACCCTGTAATACCTGTCTGGCTTAACCGGGGCAGGAAGCAAAGAGTCTGGATTAAGGGAAGCCTCAGAGAAAACATCCTGTACAACATCCAAAACCGGAGGTATAGCCAAGGGCCTATGTTGTGGTAAAAACAAGAATTCCCTAAGCCTCTTTCGGGAATCTGAGAAATCCTGACCTTCCCATTTAAAATGCTCCCTCATAGAATGCAGGGTTTCTGAAAAAGAAAAATCCTCTGGAGGGGAAGCAGAAGGACTAGAATCCTCTGCGTCAGAATCAGAATAAGGGGGAAAATCCTGAATGTCTTCAGCCGAAGACTCTGAATAATCTGAAGAATGTTCCAACCCTTCCACCTCTGGCTCCACCCTAGGCCTTTTATCTGGAGGGGGCATAGAACCTCTGATCAAGGTAATCAAATCTTCTGCCATTTTAAGCATGTGTTTTTTAGGCACTGAACCTGCAGAACTAGGACTAACGCCAGAGGAAGACAAACCAGGCCTGGCCTTTGAAGGTACCTTAGAGACAGAGGGAGAAGGCCTAACCACCTTATGCAAAGAAGGGAGCACCGCAACCTGAGAGGCCCCCTTAGCCTGACCCGACTCCTGAGAGGCCACATCTTGCAAAACTAAAGGTTCCCCCCTGAGATTCAACTGAAACCTCGGCCGGATCCACAGATTCCACCGTGGTTTCTAAAGAACCGGCGTCCAGAACGGACGACTCATCCTGCTTGGATTTCATTGATTTCTCTTTACGCTTCTTCGCGGTAGCGGGCGTCGGAGGATCTGACAGCATATTGTAATTACACCGCTTACCGAAGACAAGCCTAGCACAATCTAACCTACGTTTAATGGTGCGCTTATTAAATTTAGCACAAAAGCGACACCCGACTACGTCGTGCTCAGGCCCCAAACAAGGAATACAGAGAGAGTGGTAATCCCTATGAGGTATCTGTTTCCCACAAGAAATACAATTATTCACTTTTTCTGACATCCGGATTAAACTGAGGCAAGAAAAGACAAAAATATTCCCCAACGGGGTACTTCGCCCAACTTGGTCTTCGGTCTGAAACTCAGAATACGAAAATTTCAGGACGCCGAACGGCACTTGCAAACGCTGCTTCTGCTTCGGACCATGCGGCAAGAAAGACTGAGGATATGACGTCGGTCATGCGCTTTAGTACCATGGCGTACTGACGTCAGATCTAAGCGACCATGACCGACGCCAGCCTAACACTTTGGTATTCGGGCCGACCGAGGACAGCGGACTTCCCACAGGTTATGACTGCAGCAATGTGAGATGAAGAACATCACTTTTATCATTGCATTTGTTGACAGGGAAAGTCCACTGGGCCTAGGAAGAGCTCATTTTCAGTGGAGGCCCAGGGAGAAAAGCTCCACAGTATTACATACATAACCTCCACTGTAATACATACATAGGTAATAGAACAATGTTGATACAGGCAAAAGTAAAAAATAAAGTTGAAACATAGGACAATGTCATTCCATTAATTACATACAAAAACCCTTAACTATATGCAAGAGTAAAACTGTGTTAATGTGTAGGATCAAGCTTTATGGGCAGTAGTGTGACATAGGAGGAAAAGTAGTGGCAGAAGTGGCAATAATGTATTACAGTCAGCTATAGCTGTGAAAGTTAAGTTATAAGGTGAGCAGAGTTGACTTCTGGGTAGAAAGCTGGTGAGAGGTCAGAGTTAGTCCTGGTGAGAGAAATGAGTCAGAAAGGTACAGAGGAGAAGTGGGGAGTGAGAAGGAAATCAGATGCTGGGGATATTTGGTGAGGTACAGGAGCATAGCTAGTGAGAGGAAAAATGTAATTTGAGGAACTTTTTGAAGGAAGCAGGATTACTGACTGTCCTGAGTGAAGGAAGAAGATTATTCCATAACTTACAGAGACAGGATGAGAGTACAGCATTTGGCCAGCTGACAGTTTAGGTTTCTCAGTGGATAATAACATTTTGTTTTCAGACCCGAGATGGCAATTGGGGTAGTACATGGTCAGTATGGATGTGAGGGAAGGGCAGCTTTCAGGTTGAACGATTATCTTGTGGGCTGCAGTTAATTGTAGGTAAGTAAGGTGGTGGGGGAAATCTAGCCACTTTAGTTGATGCAGAGATAAGCAATGGTGGGTAGAATATTTTGTGCTTGTAGCACATTTAGCGACTTTGTTGTAACAAGAGATTAGCTTATTATTTAAGAAGGATTGTAGGTTGGTGAAGATGGGGGGTTCCGTATAGAAGGGTTGGAAGTAGGAAGGATGAGGCTAAGGCCTTTTTTGCAGAGATACTGAGGAAATTGCTGTGCCTATACAAGGCACCCAGCTTTTGATGTTTTTTTTTTTATGTTGTTGTAGATGTGAAGGTCAAAAATTAGTTTGTCATCAATGATGACACCTAGCAACTTGGTACTAGGGACAACTTCAATGACAGTGTTATTATGGGAACTAACAGTAAATAAAGTCTTGTCAACAGCGCTAGATTTTGTGGGAGTAAATAATAATAGTTTTGTCTTATTGGGGTTAAGAGCAAGGTGATTCTGGGACATCCAGTGCTCAGTAGAGGTAAATGCTTCTTGGGTAAGATGCTGTAATTCAGTGACAGATTTTGAGGAGCAGATGATGGTTGAGTCATCTGCATATTGGTTGACAGTACTGTGTATTAAGAGTATTATGAAAGTTATTGACAAATATACTGAAAAGGAGGGGACCTAGAATTGAGCTTTGAGAAACACATGTATTAGTAGTAATGAAAGGGGAGGAGGAGTGCTACCATCTAGTAGATTGCTGCCTAATGCTGAGATAGTTGGTAAACCATTGCACGGTGGAAGGAGATATGCTAAGGCTAGAGAGTTTAGTAAGCAGTAGCGAGTGGGAAATGGTGTCAAATGCCTTTGATAAATCAAGAAAGAGTGCAGAAACTAAACAGCCTGCATCACAAGCTCTATTTACTGTGTCTAAGAAGGAGATGAGGGCTGTATTAGTTCTATGTCCAGGGCTGAAGTCATGTTGAGTGGGGGAAAACAACTGGTGTTTTACTAGATGACTTATGAGCTGTGTATGGATGCATTTCTCTAATATTTTAGAGATGGGGGAAAGAATGGCGATGGGGTGGAAATGAGAGATATCAGAGTTGTTACCACCTTTATGAAGAGGGATGACAAATGCTTTCTTCCAGATATCTGGTATACAGGATTCTTGAATGGACCTGTTAAGGAGAATGCTGACAGGATAAGCAATGGAAGGGGATGCTAGATGTAGGCATGGCAAGCCTTAGGCATAGGCGAATTAGGCGACCGCCTAGGGCACCATAAAGGCCAGCCTGTTAAAGGGCGTAGTTCTTATTTATTTGTGCATTTATTTTTTAAGAAAGCCTGCGCTCTTCTCTGCGCCCTGTTGAAGTGTAAAGCGCCATAAAGGACAGCCTCTTAAAGGGCGCAGTTTTTATTTATTTGTGCATTTATTTTAATTAAGTAAGTGTTGCTGCTGACATCATCACATGTGGGGGGCATGAGTGCGTCATGACGTCTGCTTCGTGAGGCAGACTGTCAGCCTGTTAGAAAGTGGAATTTGGCTGAAGGGTGGGCTCGGACTGTTGTGTACTCTCTCTCTCTCTCTCTGTTTACTTCCTGTTCTCATTCTCCAACTGCCATGGTGGTTGAACAGTGAGTGAATGAGTGAGTGAAGCTGAACTAAGTGCTTCAAATGTGTGAACCCCCAGGTGAACCTGAACAGCTGGAAAAATAATTTCTTTAGCAGGCCGGGATGGGCACGGGTGGGCAGCACAGCAGTTCAGTCTACAATCTAAACTTCAAAATAAATGAATGAGATTTCAGCAAGGAGTGTAGATCTTCAAGTAGGAATCACAGTATTAAAACCGGGATATTTCTTTCTGAAAAGGTATTAAAAATTAAGATTATCATTGGTGTACATTATTTTCCTATGTAGAAAAAAAGTTTGCATTTCCCTTTTGTTTCTACCAGGGAATTGTTATTGTAGAATCTGCTGTGTGTTGCAAGTTTGTTTACTTTATCTAAAGTTAATGCCTTACTGCACTCGCATCATTCTCAGTACAACAGAATGAAGTCTGGAAACGACTGCATTGCTACCCCCTTCTCACTTGTCTGCAAGTCCACACGTTTAAAATTGTGCTCCTGACCTTGTACAATTAGTTTGTTGCAACTACAGTATACGAAGGTGACTTTTTGTGATATGTTTCAGTGTGCTTTTGTTGTGTGTTGGTCTGTTTTGCAGAATAACGTACTTTAGTGCTATAAAAAGATGCAGTTTGGTTCTGACAGTTAGGCAGTACTTGCACTTTTGATGTAATTGTTTTCCAGACAACCAGTTCCATAGTAGTTCAAAAACTTAAAAGGCAATCGTGAATTTCTTTTACACACCCCATCACAAATGTGGTTACAGCTGTTTGTTGTTGTTATGCCAAGCCTCTTTCTGCAGCAAACATAGGAACTGGGAGAAAGAAATACAATTCCAAAGAACCACTAATCTCCCCTATCACCCCTGTTTTTCTCTGTGCATCTTTGCTTTGTATGTGTCAGTAATATTTGTTAACAGCATTGAAATATTGATTTATTTGGTGATCTTATAATTGATTTTGACTTACTGTCATTACTTTAGTGTCTCATACAGATGCTCACCATACTTAGAAGGTCTTTTGTCATGTAAAAATATATAAAAAGATTTTGTTTAACTTGGCTTGCACTTTTCCTGCTGGCCCTTTAGTACTTCATGTTGACTGTTAAACATCACAATAGGTCCTACATCAAGCAGTACAAAAAGCTGTTAATTGCTGTTCTTTGAAAAGCAAATGAAACCTGCTGTGTTGTCATCTTCTCTTATCAGTTAAAGTTTTCGGTTCAGTATGCAAATTAAAAATAGTGGCATGAGAAAGCCAAATGATAAGTGATGCTTGCAGAGACTTGATTTGCTAATAATATAATTGCAAGTCAGCAACAACTTAATAACTGCAAGTACCAGTTTCAGCTTTAGAGGCTTGAGTTGTTTACATATGCAATGTTATTTCTGAAGGTCTTTGGACATAAAATGTCTGTACTGAAGTGTAATGTCCCAATTAAGGGCCCAATACTTGTTATGACTGGGGATTGGCAAGCAATATGAAATAGTGCTAGCTTAACACCCCCATGCGTTTGGTTTAGAAAGGCTCTGTTCCCCTCCTTCCCTCCACTTGGTTTGAGAAAAGTAAGTAACTGTAAGAGTGGCTTTTGTTGTTATTGAAAGGAGTTACGATGAAGTTGTTGCAGGGTCAGTCTATGAGGCTAGTAAGTAGGGATTAAAGCAGATGCTTTTGCCAACGTTTTCTGTAGGGCCTGCCAGGTAATATAAATAACAGAAAGGGTGACTTGTTAAGTTAATGCTTGTCTTCACCAGGCATAAGATAGTTTGGCAAAGGAGAAATCTTTGAGTAGCATGAACAGTCAAGGCATTTTGGAAGCTAGACCGTATAGAAAGAGTGGAGGCTTTGAAAGAGTTTTGTTTTAAATCTTGTCATTTAAAT
Source organism: Protopterus annectens (assembly GCF_019279795.1). Taxonomy (NCBI): domain Eukaryota; kingdom Metazoa; phylum Chordata; order Ceratodontiformes; family Protopteridae; genus Protopterus; species Protopterus annectens. The sequence continues at coordinate 936,065,490 of NC_056734.1, forward strand.
TGACTTCCAGTCATTCTATTTCTAGATTGCATAGTATGGTTCTGTTAATAATCCTGAAATAATATTACTGTTGGAGATGGGTTTGTAACTAGGGAATATCAAGAATGTGGAATCATTTACTGCAAATATTTGGTCTTTTAGTAATCTCCAGATCTTTATGTACAATTCTGGATGCATCTCATGGTTTGGGTGAACTTGCTGTAGTTGATCACCTGATGGCCATCTGTGGTGTTTGTGAGTCTGCAAGTGAGACTTATTTCTGCCAATGGTGTGAATTTGGTTATCTCTGACAGTTCACACTTTATAAAAAAAATGACTGGACAGTTATTTGTGGGAAGTATTACTAATCTGACTACTTTTTTGAAGTTGTAAATTGTGCTGTTCCCTATTTATTGACTTATTTTAACCACAGAGTATGTGTACAATGTAACATATAATGACTAATACCAGAAAGAAATAATGCAGGATCTTTGAAAGCCACAAGGGAATACTGTAGAATCAGACACTGATAAGAAATGGGTAATGCTTAAGTCACATCGTCTTTGTAGATGTTACTTTTTGGAGTTGAATTAGTTAGGTAGATTGAACTGTGATAGCATTTTTCAGCCACAACTTTGTTTCATGAAAGAAAATACAAGTTGTAAGCGAATAGAACAGCACAGAATTATGGAGCAACATTTTTAAGTGCTGACAGTAGTTCTTTATTGAAATGTATTTATATTTGTTTGCTGTGGTATTTATTTATATTTGTTTACTGGGGTAGTGCACTGATCAGTACTGAGCAGTTTCAACCTGGGTGAAATGCAAACCATTTCACAAACAAAAATATAGAAATATAAGCAGTAGCATAATAGTTCAGACTAATTGTATAGAAAAAAAACGATGTATATATGCATTCCAGTGAACAAGCACAATGCATTGTGTAATCAAGGATAGTGGAATGTACTGTATGTATGTATGTGTATGTATGTATATTGTTAAAATGTTCTGAAGTGGGTAGTTTGTCATTATTGGGTTATACATTTTGTTCCATTGCTTACTGGAAAAATGTTCAAAACTACAAATGTAGAAAAGACACTAACAAGTGGTGGTGTGTTATACAAGGAATATAATTTAATACAATCAGGAAGGTGAATCAAATAACACATACATGTATGCATGGCCATAAAAATGTGTTCAAGGGACCTGTGGTTTGAAAGTAGCCCTCTCCACTGGTCATGTGCATTTTATTCGAATGTAGGTTTTTATGCTGTTTCAATGAATGTGAGTTTCAGTTGCAGAGAAGTTTACTGCTCATGCCAAGTCTTTTTGGTGTCAGACTGTATTGTTTAGCAAATGGCTATTGGTGCTTGTGCATTTTATTTCAATATCTGTAATCATTGCAGAAGTAAATAAGAAAACAGTATACACACTGATAGGTCTGAACAGTGTTCATGGTAACTAGGGAGAAATAGCCAAGCAATGGAACACTGGTATGGCTGGGGAGGAGACTGCTACAAGAGGGGCTACTTAGGGGGGCCCGCAATCTATTTCACTGCCTACAGCCCCATCTGACTATAATGTGGCTATGCTAATAATTTAAAGTATGAGAGTAGTTTACATGGCCCCTTTAAACACCGAAGAAATACTCACTGGTGGCAGCGTCTCCTCCTTTAAGGAGGACCATGAGTGCTTCACATGCACGCATGCTGACGTGAGTACTGGGTTGTGAAAAATTACTGTTTTCAGAAGTGTGTCTAGGTCCATGAAGGTTTAGGAACCACTGCTCTACACCAACTACCAGACTGCTGACAGAAATGAGTTTGAGTTTCAGTGCATTTTCAAGGTATTAAGAGATTCAGTGCATTTTCAAGGGATTATGAGTTTTAGTTCATTTTCATGAAATTGTGAGCTTTAAATGAAGAACATTTACTGATTCTCACGCTAAGTCAGTTTTCAGTGTAAAACTAACTGCTTTGTTTATCAAATGATACACTGTGTTGTAGAATTTGAAAGCAGTGTTAGTAGCATCATTGTCTTTGGTGCAGAAGGCTGTGGATTCTACTCCCACACCATGTAGATGGAGAGCTAATATTGCAGCACCCTTTCATTTGCTGATTATTTGGTGCATTCTAAGGGGAGATAGGGGTTCTGCACTCCTGAGTATGTCCTCCTTTGTATGAGATGCCTAGCAACTATGAACTTGTCAATTTTAGTCATTTCCTATTGCAATATTACCAGTTTACCAATTTTTTAATGTAACATAGGCAATTAATTCTTCAAGGGCAGCAGGTACTGAATTTGTAGATGTAAAGTTGTTTGCCAGTGGCAATCTCTTCATTAGTTACAGATGTCTTTAATGTGGAATTGTTCAGATGATTTCTCTTCTGCAGAGATTGTTTGTATTGAGTGATATTGGTGGATTGTAATGACAGAAGTCTGAGTAGTATTTTATGGTTGAAATTTTCTGAAATGGGTATTTTTGTCATTATTGGTTTATACATTTTGTTTCTTTGCTTATTAAAAGAATGCTTAAAACTACAAATTTAAAATACATTATAACAAGTGGTACTGTATTGCATAAGGAATATAATTTAATGCAATCAAGAAGTTGAATCAAAGAACAAATACATGTATGCATGGCCATAAAAATGTGTGCAATAAGTCTGTTTTGAAAACAGTCCAAATGTAAACTTAATCCTCCACTGACCAGATGCATTTTCTATAAATATGGGTTTTCATGCAGTTTCAGAGGCAGAGAATTTTACTGTTCATGCTAAACCTGTTTTCATTGCGAGACTGTATTGTTTAGCAAATGGCTATCTGTGTTTGTGCTATTCTATCTTAAGCTTCTGTACACAGGGAGGAGAAAGGTTGCTATTCTACTTTCCTGAGCTGTAAGGTTTGCTCTCCTACCCCACAGTAAATTAAACTGTTTAGATTAACCTAAGCAACCCTTTGAACCCAAGGCACATGGGCTTCTATTTTCTGAAGACATGACTTTTATAGTAAAGTATGTGTGAAGGAGAAACAGATTAAAGTAGGTTTATTAAAGGAAATTCAGATTAAAGCAGGTTTATTAAAGGAAATTTCTACCTTCACTTGCAGTTTAAACTACATTACAAGGTATCCTTTCTTCTATGCATTTAAATAATTAAAGGAAATGACTGGATTGGCTTTCTTGGGGAGTGAATGACTGGAGTGGCTTTTTTGGGGAGTGGCCTACCTGTGAGCATGGCTCATAGGGGTGTTTCATGAGTATGGTGTGGGTGCGGCATAAGGGGCGCCAGAGCATTACTTCGCCTAGGGCGCCATATCAGATAAAGCCGGCCCTGGTTGTAGGTACTCTGTAAGTAGCTTATCTGGGGTGTTTCTACATGGTTTTAGTTTATATAGAAGTTTTTGAATGGTGGATTTGGGAATGGGTGATGGTGAAAAGGTGGATAGGGGATTTAAAGGGTTATGTGTTGATGGTTGGGAAGGTAGTTGTAAGTTTAGTAATGGTGTCAATAAAGTATGTAATGAAGAGTGAAGCTAGTTCAGAGGGAGTTTTTTCTGGGTTTGGGCATGGGGTACTGTTCACTCCTGGGTGGAGCAGGGAGTTAACTGCTCCCCAGAATTTTTTGGGATTTTGTTTATGCTGGTCTTGAATAATTTGGATGTATTCTTTTTTGTTTTTAACAACTAAGCGTTTAGCCTGATTGCAAAGTCGTTTATATTCCATGAGATTGGTAGGAGGTTTGTTTTTTTGCCAGGTTTTTCAAGCTTTGCCCCTAGAGGACATGACTTGCTTTGTTGTCTTTGCAAGCCAACAGGCATGTTTTGCACCGACTCTCTTTAGTCTGATTGGGGCAAGACTATTTAGAGTCCTGAGGAAAGTAGAATTAAAGAATTCCATAGCTTCGTTAAGTGAAGAAATGTCAGTGGGATCCAGTTTGTTATCTGCAGGATGTCACTGAAGGTATTTTGGGAGAAGTAGGATAGATTTCTGGTATTTCTAAACTAGTGATTAGTAGGTATAGAGATGGGCTTACGGGTTATGAATGCTGGAGAGTAGTCATTAATACTGTCAGGGAGAGTGCCAGAGGAAGAGATTTTATCAAGATCAGAAACTAGGATCCAGTCCAAAGTGGAGCCTTTGTTTCTGTTATTGCCACATCTGGTAATATCAGAGATTAGTTGGGAGTAAATGTGAAGGTTGATATTTGTAGAGGGTTTTTTATTGGAGATGTCAACCCAGTTGATAGTAACATCGCCTAGAATGATAGTTTCATTTTTTATGTTGTTGCTTGTCCAGGCTAGAATGTCTTCAAGAACTGGAGGATTGTTGCCTGGGGGATGTATATAACTATGATACAAAGGCTTTTACAGTTATTGAGTTTGAGAAAGGTAACTAGTAGGTCTACAGAGGGAAAGGAAGGAACTGGTTTAGAATATGGAATGACAGTGAAGGTGTTAGGGAATAGTAAGGCGACACCTCCACCTTTTTTGTGGAGTCTGTCAGTTCTGAGGCAGGAGTAGTTTGGGGGTAGAAATTCAGAATCTTTGATATATGGTTTTAGCCATGTTTCTGTGATGGCAGTAAAATATGGTTTATATTGACTTAGCCATGCATGCAGTTGAAGAATTTTGTTTCTAATGCTTTCCAGGAGAGGGTGGAGAAGAGTGTCAGGAGTGATTTGTGACAGACGAGTACTTGTAAGAGTGAAAGGAAAGGTCTACAAGAGGGTAGTGAGACCAGTTTAGGCATTTTGTGGAGTAGGGAGAATTATGAGAAGGAGGAACGGGCCTGGGTTAGGATATACAGCACCACAAAGGACTAGGTTACAGAGATTAGAGAAATTGCTATGGAGAGGCTTTTTTTTTGGTGTTGCTGGACTATTTATGTACATGGTAGCAAGGAGGGTTATGTTGTGTGGAGAGCAGGGTCTGTTTCTTTTTTAGGATTATATCAGTTTGATACAGACTAACAGATTGTAGTATAACTGGGGAGGGTGTGAAAATTGGGTGATGTAGTGGGAGAAAGTCGGGTAGGTAGATGGGTTGTATGAAATGAGGATAGTCTTGATAGAGAGGTAGAAAGTAAATGTGAATAGAAAGATATTGAAAAAAAAGAGACATAGATGTGTAGTATTAAATATGGGTGGTCAAAGTGAAAGTTGAGTATGAGTGTGAGTGGGGTGTATTGGTAATGTTGCAGGAGTTTAAGGCAGTGCAGGATGTATGAGGGTATAAAGGTGTATTTGGATTTCTGAAAGGAGAGTTCAGTTATGTGTTGTGAGAGGTGGTAATTCGGATGCTTGTTATCAGAGAGGTGGGCTGTGTTCGTCAGAGAGAAACACTTATTAAATATAATAGGCTGGAGAGACTATATTCCCCTAATGTTAAGGTTTACATGCATATGATTTCTCTTTGGATGTTTTATCAGCTTTCTTACAATTCACCACTTAAATTAAGAGGGATAGGCTAGACAGTGTGACCAAGCTAGGAAAGATGTGCAGCAGGTAAAGGTGATAAAGGATAATGAGGGAAACATACTCACAAGCGAGGAGTGTGTGTTGAGGAGATGGAAAGAGTACTTTGAGGGGTTGATGAATGAAGAGAATGAGAGGGAGAGAAGGTTGGATGATGTAGGGATAGTGAATCATGAAGTACAATGGATTAGCAAGGAGGAAGTAAGGATAGCTATGAAGAGAATGAAGAATGGAAAGGCTGTTGGCCCAGATGACATACATGTGGAAGCATGGAGGTGTTTAGGTGAAATGGCAGTGGAGTTTTTAACCAGATTGTTTAATGAAATCCTAGAAAGTGAGAGGATGCCTGAAGAATGGAGAAAAAGTGTTTTGGCACCGATTTTTAAGAATAAGGGTGATGTGCAGAGCTGTAGTAACTACAGAGGGATTACAATGATCAGTCGCAGCATGAAGTTATGGGAAAGAGTAGTGGAAGCTAGGTTAAGAAGGCAGGTGATGATTAGTGATCAGCAGTATGGTTTCATGCCGGGAAAGAGCACTACAGATGCGATATTTGCTCTGAGAGTACTGATGGGGAAGTACAGAGAATGTCAGAAGGAGTTGCACTGTGTTTTTGTAGACTTAGAGAAAGCATATGACAGGGTTCCTAGGGAGGAGTTGTAGTATTGTATGAGGAAGTCAGGAGTGTCAGAGAAGTATGTAAGAGTGGTACAGGATGTGTACGAGGGTAGTGTGACAGCGGTGAGGTCTGCGGTGGGAGTGACAGATGCATTTAAGGTGGAGGTGGGGTTACATCAAGGATCAGCTCTGAGCCCTTTCTTATTTGCAATGGTGATGGACAGGTTGACAGACGAGATCAGACAGGAGTCCCCGTGGACTATGATGTTTGCAGATGACATTGTGATCTGTAGTGAGAGTAGGGAACAGGTGGAGGAGACACTGGAGAGATGGAGATATGCTCTACAGAGAAGAGGAATGAAGGTCAGCAGGACTAAGACAGAATATATGTGTGTGAATGAGAGGGAGGATAGAGGAATGGTGAGGATGCAAGGAGTAGAGGTGGCGAAGGTGGATGAGTTTAAATACCTGGGGTCAGTAGTTCAGAGTAACGGTGAGTGTGGAAGAGAGGTGAAGAAGAGAGTACAGGCAGGAAGGAGAGGGTGGAGAAGAGTGTCAGGAGTGATTTGTGACAGACAAGTACTTGTAAGAGTGAAAGGGAAGGTCTACAAGAGGGTAGTGAGACCAGCTATGTTATATGGGTTGGAGACAGTGGCATTGACAAAAAGACAAGAGTTTGAGCTGGATGTGGCAGAGTTAAAGATGTTAAGATTTGCACTGGGTGTGACGAGGTTGGACAGGATTAGGAATAAGTACATTAGAGGGTCAGCCCAGGTTGGAAGGTTTGGAGACAAAGCCAGAGAGGCAAGATTACGTTGGTTTGGACATGTGCTGAGTACGGATGCTGAGTATATTGGGAAAAAGATGCTAAGGATGAAGCTACCAGGTAACAGGAAAAGAGGAAGGCCTAAGATAAGGTTTATGGATGTGGTAAGAGAGGACATGCAGGTGGTTGGTGTGACAGAGCAAGATGCATAGTCAGATAAAATTCCTGTTATGCCTAAGGTGCAATGACTATGAATGCCATCCTTAAACTTTGGTTAGTGTGCATCTACCGAAGTTAAGAATGCACATTCAATGGGTCATATCTAATAAACCAGGAAGATTACTGTTGTAGAATATAACACTGTGTTTTGTAGCTTTTAAACAAGCTACCTGAAATAACTTAAAATAGTAAACAGGATTCCTTATTAGTAAAATTAAAGACATGGAAGACTGTCTACTTAGAAAGGTGTCAGGAAATGTAGTTATATTCCGATCATTATAGTCTGTGTTTAGAAAGCACAGCTGGATGGAGCTACAAGTAGATTAGGGAACCAAATATTTATAAATGAATAGTACTAAAAATGACAGATATACTACACAATGCCTCACAAATTTATGGAGTAAGTTTCTACTTATTATCAGACAATCATGATCTTCCTTCAAAAATAGTGTGTGTGTGTGTGTGTGTGTGTGTGTGTGTGTGTGTGTGTGTGTGTGTGTGTGTGTGTGTGTGTGTGTGTGTGTGTGTGTCTGTGTGTCTGTGTGTGTGTCTGTGTGTGTGTGTGTGTGTGTGTGTGTGTGTGTGTGTGTGTGTGTGTGTGTGCGTGCATGTGTGCGTGTGCATTTACAAAGCAGGATTAGCAACATGAGCCTATGGCAAGCAAGCTGCCTGGATGCCAGTAACTCGTAGGCTTGACAACAAACATATGAACTTAGGAAGAAGACAGAATTCTAGAAGCATAAATGCATAAAGGTATACTCATCTGTAGTTTAAAAAAACATTTTATAGATACACACACACACGCCTGCGCACGTGCACCTGTTCTCATTTCCATTTTCAGTTCTGACCATGGGTGACAAGTTGGGGGTATGGACAAAGAAAGAGCACAGTATGATAAACCATACAAGCTATATACTGGGGTAGGCCCTTGGATCAGTTGTACATAACACAATAACTTTAACTGTGCATCTTTGGCACTTAGTGCAAGCGGAATGCATGCTATTGTACTGTATTTTCTTAGAGATTCTAAGCTGTTCAAGGTGCATCTGTGTAAGGCAAGCATATGATTTATGGCACTCACTCACTTTCTAGAACATTCTTAATTGAGCAGTAGTGTACATTTTCATTGTTATTGTTACCCGAGAGGACTGTGACAGTTATGGCACAATACAGACAACTTAGCAGATGTCAGTTACTGTTTGCAGTTCAAGAGACAATGTAATTGGCCTCATTGTCATGTACACACACACACACACACACACACACACACACACACACACACACACACACACACACACACACACACACACACGATGGGGGCTAGCCCCCATCAGCTCTCTTAGAATTGACATAATCAACTCTGAGACAATATTTACCTCTGAGTAAGTGTTGCTTTTGACTGAGCCACACAACCATCATGCACCACACTTACAATGATGTACTCTCGATAAGATGGATAGCTGCATGGCTTACAAATAGGACATGGCAAGTATCATACAGCAACTGGACAGGTGAAATTCTTGGTTACAGTCAGGGTGTCCCACAGGGTACTGTCCTAGCCCCTTACTTGTTTAGGTTGTATCTTTCAGACCTAACATTTTCACCTGAGGTGTTCTACAGTCTATATGCAGATGACCTGAATTTGGATAAACTGATTACAAGTGTTATAGATAAGGCATGTCTGCAAAATAACTTCACTAAATTGACCATTTGGGCACAGGAGAACAATATTCTGATAAATACATCAAACACTAAGCATCTGAGAACTTAGACATAAACTGAAAGGTGAATATTTAATACAGAACACAGTGATTGAAACTGTAGACTCATTTAACGATCTGGGTAGATTCAGCTATGAGGTTTTCTAATCATGTCAACCAATTGGTTAATGATAGTTATAGAACTACAGGTTGTATAAAAAGATATATAAAGTCTAGGAAATAAAAATAATGAAGTCATTGTTTGTTAGTTACATTAGACCCAAACTTGAGTATGGAATAACAATATGGAAACCCTATAAGAAAACAATCATGATTAAACTAGAAAGAGTACAGCAGAAATATACCAAAGGCATCCATGAATGTGAAAATGTAAATTATTAAGAAAGACTAAAATATCTGAACTTGTACAGTGTCTCTTACAGATATCTAAGAGGAGATCGTATTCAGGTATATAGGGCATTTAGAGACCACTATCTCTGGGAATGTTTGGGGTCAAAAGTACTAGAGAATCATCAGACAACCTATGTGGAAAATTCTATAGGAATGAGAAGTGTACTAATTGGTTATCTGACAGAGTAGCTGATGCATGGAACAGACTACCAAATTACATTAAAGCAAGTACTACTTTAGATATTTTTAACAGCCTGGACACTTACTATGGGAACAAGTGTTTTGGCATATTGGCAAGCTAGAAGGGTATTAATGCTCATGCTTGAAATATTTGTATGTATGTATGTATGTACATCACACACAAAGCCAATCAAACAAAAGACACACAAACACAAGGTGCAGGGTTTGGGTCTCACAAGGGATAATTGGCTAGGCTTAAAATGGCTTGCAAGGGCAGTTAGCTTAGTAGTAATCTATGAACCTATGAACCTACACACACAACCACCAACACTCACACACCAAAGGAGACAAACCTTCAATTATTCACCAACTCACTCACTGCAATCCACACAACCCCTCAAGAAACCTGCATGATAACACAAGCACCAAACTACAGAAACTTTGAATCACTCATCCATTCACTCAGATGCATACAAAGACACATACACAAAACCTATGCATACAGCACCCTCTTGATCACACACACACACACACACACACACACACACACACACACACACACACACACACACACACACACACACACACACACAGAAAACCACACCAAACTCCGATCCCCACACAAACTCAAACTCAGCAACACGCACATGCGCGTGCATGCGTGTACACACATTCATGCCCACAGTTACAGCATCCTCTTGGTCATACACATCCTAGACAGAAGGATGGGAAATCTTCATTCTTTCTTGAAAGATGAGCATATCTACACAACATTAAAACATTGTTATTCTGATGCATTAATCCCTGCATCAGGAAAATATCTTACAGTACATTTAAACAAAGGTAGGCAACATGCTTCTACACTGCCTCTTTCAAAAGCATGCTCAAACTCTTGCAAATGTATGTTGCTCTGGGTAAAATAATGCACATCATCCAATGATCCCATGGAAAAATTAAGTCATCCAGCCAGTCTGTCTCCATAAATGTATTTGTTTTTCTCTCTCTCTTACCTCCTGCACTGGTTCAATAATCATTCCAACATAACAGCCAACTGATCCACAATTCTGAAGACTGGTGGCTTTAGAAACAATGTTTAGCGGCATCCAGCTTAATTTCTAGATTAGGAGAAATAACAAACATAGTCAATGCTTTTAGAATGAGCCACTATACTATTGCATAGTCAAAAAATATCTAATACATAAAGTGTAAAAACTTTTTTGGGGATTCAATAACAGCCCCAGTGAGAGCTGTACAGCTTCCAAGGCCTTGCTCCCAAGATGCACTATATTGCCATTCAGAGATATGTTAGCCTTAAAAAGGAAAGACCTCATTATTCACTAATTTGCATGTCTCTGTGAATCGCAGTTAACTACTGTGAAGTGCAGATCAGTACTGCAACGTCCACATCATATAGACAAAGGCATGCCTCAACTTCAGTCACACACACACACACACACACACACACACACACACACACACACACACACACACACACACACACACACACACACACACACACACACACACCACAGTCCCCATACCAGTTCCTGAATTGTCTGCACATCCCCGATATCTCTTTTACTGGTCCTAGGCTTTCACAGAAGGTTGTAGTCTCATATTGTGTGTCATATCCCTGGAGTCTAGTGGTTCCCTATTCCTCCAATCCCAGTAGTTGTTTAAGTGCTGTCAGGGCAAAAAAGTAGTATCCATGGTGTCTATTATTCTCGCCCACCCTGATCTCTGTATACTGCTATAAATATCATTAAAACACAAGGTTTATGATGTAAAACCTGGTGGCAAATGGTCCCCTCACACAATGTTGTAGATGATGCTCAATTGTCTAGGAGTGATGTGGAGGTATGACAGACACCTCAACACACACAGACACACACACGCGCACACGCACACACCTTCATACTCACCTGATTGTAAACACACACACAAACATTCAGCTTCTCAAATACACTCACTCACACACCTCCTGACCCATACTTTACCACTAAAATACCAAGTAATGATCTCATCTGCAGTTACTGAACATAGTCTTTTGTCCGTGCTCACTACCATGACATTACCAACAACCACGCTAATGTACATGGCTGAGCGAGTCTCTGAATTATCAGGTGTTCATCTTGTGATAAACTTTATGAATTACCGCATTTATTAAAGCATAAGTTAGGGTTGATTTCAGAACATCAACAGTAGGAAAATGTCACATTAAGGTTTGAGAGCAACTTTTTTGCCTCTTCCACTTTGTGGCATGTAATTGTTTTAACAGATCACAATATACAACATTGTGTTTGACTAACTATGTGAGCATACACACATATAACATCAGTTGACACTGTGTTCAGCTACTTATTTGTGTTCGCATACATACTACAGTCTTAGAGTAAACTACATACTAAATTGATTATTTTTTTTCTTCATATCTTTAGGTAGCAATCAGTATGACATGACTGCAACCCTAATTTTTCTAACACTACCAGCTTCTGTTAGGTCTTTGTGACTGTTTTTGCAGCTTAATCTTGAGAGAGGAGGAGGACGTGCAGTATTCTGAAATTTTACTTGCCGTTACTGGCATCACTACTTCAATGTTCACTGCTCAATGTTTGGTGAGTTTCCAACTTACAGCTTCAATACAGACATTAAATGACTTTGGTAACTGTTAGTAAGGACTAAAAGCCCTATTGATGACGGTCAATAACCTTTCTGAATATATTGAGACTGGAGGCCTTCTTGATATCTAAAGGAAGGTCATTCCACAATTTCTCATCCCTGAGATGAAACAATATTTTCTCCAAACAGTGCAATACTGACACATTAACAAAAAAAAAATTCAAATTCAGGTACCCCGACTGACCTGAATGAATTTGAGACCCAAAGTGGCTGAAATAAAGTACTATTTATTTATATATAGAAGGATCAGGTCCCCTCTATAACACAAGGAATACAGACAGAGATGTTCAAGTCTATTTTTGTAACTATAATTCTTAACACTATCAGTCTGTTTTCTAAATACTTCTGAATTATTTTCGGTCTGGATATTTAGGCACAACTGTAAACACAGGCAGCACCACAATATTCTATATGTGCTTTACTACTACAGCCTTGTAATGGTGTATTAAAACTCTTCCATCATGACTAGAGATGCTATATAATGAGAATTTCTTGTTCCTCCAATTCTGAATGATTAAAATTAAGTTGTCCCTAATTTTATTTAAAGTCCTATCAAGGGCTCTTCTTCTGTTCTTCTTAACCATTTCCGAACATTCATTATCAGTTTCCAGAATTTTATTTTCTATGAAACACCTTTGTTTTTTTTACTTGAGAGTCTTCTTCTTCTTTTGGCTTTTCCCGGTTAGGGGTCGCCATAGCAGATCACCTGTCCGCTCATGATTGGCAGTGGAGTTTTACGGTGTAGAGTTGCCAGCCCGGCACCCAACCTTCCACTGAAGGCACACACAAGCACACACTCACACCTAGGGCCAATTTGGAGTGTCCAATCTACCTACAGCATGTCTTTGGGATGTGGGAGGAAACCGGAGCACCCGGAGGAAACCCACGCTACCACAGGAAGGACATGCAGACTCCACACAGAAGGCACCCCAGCCGAGGATCGAACCGGAGAACCTCTATGCTGTGAGGCAACAATGTTAACTACTGTACCACCATGGCTGTACTTGACAGTCTGCTTCCTTATCTAAACAATTCAAACTGTTTAAATAGTTTCCATTATCTGAATCTCTTGCCTGGTTTAAGAAACTGTTACATTTAAAATTATCTACAGTAAAAACAGGAAAAATATGACTGGTTTCCAGAAGGTTGTCAGTTTAGTACTATTACTACTAACAACTTCAGGATATTCATCCGGTACTTTCAAATATGTAACACATATTTTTTCTATCCATGTTCCAGACTTCTAAGTTTATACCATTCATTTTACACAAAAGGTAAAGTTTTACAAACCCAGTAAATCAAGAAGTCAGAAATTATCCATTTCATCCATAATAGGATACTTCTGATATGAATGACTATTAAAACAATAAACCAAATAAACTCTTAAATATTAATAACAGTGAACAGTCAAACAGGAGTAAAACCTAGATTACTACTTACCACTTGACCACCTTGTGCAAGACGCTTAACACACAAAGGCACAAAAATGTAGTGAAGCCACAACTGCTCAAGCTTGCTGCCATTCACTGTGGTGCTGAAGAAGGAAACTCACTAACATGTCCCCTGGACAACACTAACAGAAATTTCATTCCTTAAAGTTAAAACAAAAAACAAAAGAAAACACTATCCATTGCAATTAAGTAAAAAAGGAAAGGAGCTAGCTACTGAGTCAACCAGCAACATCTCTCCTAACAGCACAGCCTTTCACTACATTTAAAACAGACAGCAGCACATTAAATTGGCTATTTTCTTATTTTCTGCCTGCCTTACTTACTGCACTGATTTACCAGAAGTGACCATCTGTCATATAAGACCAGAGAAATGTTTTTTTTTAGGTTTTTAAGCTAATATCAATACGTATGCACCTGCTAGTGGGGTTTTTTTTCCAGTTGGGGCTGTTTTTTGTGGTTTGCTCCTGTGATAAAAAGGGAACTTTATTTTATCTATTTATCTTACTTTCTTAACCATGTATACAAACAAATTCAAGGACTGTTTTCAAACACAGCCCAGGCCAGAGGCTGTACACATACGCATACAACACACGTAGAAATATAATACATAGAAGAGTGCAAGTATTCAGTACAAGCATGTGAAGCTTCTGTAGAGAGAGCACAAACTTCATTGTGGATATGCTAACAAACTGCAGTTACATCCACAGACCAAGAGCTACTATCCCTGTCAGACCTAAACCGTTACATACATCAGGCATAAACATTGACTTGCTGAAGACAAATAATGATAGCCATCCCTTTGATCAGTAACTACTTATCTACAATAGACATATTTATGAGCAGTGGAATGAGAACTCAATATGAGAAGTAGGCACATAATAACATTTACAGTATAGAATTACAATATCTGTTGATTACAATTTGATCATCTGAGACTGTTGAATATATCCCTCTTCTGAGTCATGTTTGTGCAAGAACTTTAAAGTTCATCTTCTTAAAAGTGTATATGGCTAGACATCTTAAGGTCTGAGTGACTGCTTGCCTAGTGTGTGCCTGTGCAGAGAATTCCATATTTTTTATTTTATTTTTTTATTTATTTAACATTTGTTGACCGGGAAAGTCTGACTAAGTTCCACAGATCCTGTTTTCAGCAGAGGCCCAGGGAGAAATGCTCCAGAAGCATGTTTTTAGAATGTGGGAGGAAACTGGAGTACCCGGAGGAAACCCATGCGAACACAGGGAGAACATGCAAACTCCACACAGAAGGCACCCCAGCCAAGAATCGAGCCAGAGAACCTCTTGCTGTGAGGCGACAGCATTAACCACTGTACCACTGCGCCGCCCTATATAGAAGGTGCCATCTTGTAGAAGACAAAACTGTGTAGAAGATAATGTAAATTGTAGCTAGTGTTGTGAACATTTATTTGTAACTAGCATATTATTAGCACCAGTTTCTGCTTGCTTTTGCATACTTTAATTACTAACTCATTGTGTGGCTTTGTACTTATTTCTGCTGAACTACAAAATTCTGCAAACCATGCATGAGCTTGCTAACCTGTGTGATATAGTAACTAGTTGTTGCCTATTCTGTTCCTGTTTCTCCAGAAGACCTGCAGTCTAGCCCCTTAAATAGCTGTGCAATCTACAGCAGCATATTGTGGAAAGTGTACTTAAATTATTGTACTGGATCCCTCTTGATTTACTTACTGTGGCACCACTACTGGTATGTGCATAACATAAACACTGCCATGTGCCCCTCTAGACCACTTCTGAATTGTACTGGGCTTGAAAACATTTGTGACATCCATCACTTTTAACATATCACACCGTGTGTGCAAAGTTATGTCATACCCACAACCAAGCTGCTTCTTTGTATCACTTTAAAATTTTTGCACTTTCTTTGTTGAAGGATGTATACAGATCTAAAGGCAAGGTGAAAGTTAATGCCAAACTGCCTGAAGAACACTTTTTTGGAGGCATAGGTTAGGGCTGCCCTCTCTCCATTGCACTTTGCAGTTTATCAGGAGCCACTGGTAAGTTTGTTGATTACATCCCATTTAAAAGGTTAGAGAGTAGCTGGTGAAGAGATTCAATTAGTTTTATATCAAGATGATCTGCTAGTCTCGATTATGAACCCAATGGATGACATTCCAAAACCTTTTTTGTTTTGAAAGAATTTTAGCTATTATTCTACTTACAAGTATGGACCTATTTTAGGATAAAAAAATAGTCTAGATTTCATTATTCTTATCTCTAGTGATAGAAGCCCTTCTCTGATCCTTAATGAGGTTGGTGTTAGAGGAATGTGTTACCAATCTGGCCAAAGTTGTGGTCACTCTGGGTCAAACTACGTCAAAAATTCATGTTTTGGGAGGAGCTCACAGAAGGATACGGTGTATCATGGGATCATTGCCACTCTGAATTAAGATTTATGGTGGGCAATTTCCTAGTCTAAAAAGGTCTGATAGCAGTTTTGAGGAAATTACTGGATGTCCTTCCTAATGAAAACATTGAGACAACTTAATTTATATTTCATAAGGAAAATATATCGCAAACTTTGGATAGTAAAATGTCTAACAATCCACTGTGGTATGGTTGTTTTTTACTCACTCTAAGCTTGTCTTAGGAAGCTGAAGCTCTTGGGGAACAACAATAACAAGGTTAAATGAAAAACAAACAAAAAACCCACTAAGTGTTCTTACCCATGTACAGGATTAGTCAAGTTGTTTAAATTTGCAAACTCTTTTATGATTCTTCCAAAAAATACTAGCAGGGTCTATTTAGTTCACAAACAGTCTAACTTATTATGTCAGGTGAGTACTTTCACCCCGTGCTTGAGCTTCAGAAGATGTAGGGACTAAGCAAGCTAAGTTCTTCATTTAAACATAGTAGTATGCTCACCAGGGCGCCACAACTGATCTTTGTACAAGTAAAATGCAATTCTCTTGTACTCTCACTGATGGGTTCACGTGCATATGCCAAACTTTTTAATAGTGTAAGACATGGAAAAGTTTGTGTAACTGCTTGTAGAAGGTGTGGGTTAAGTGTGAGGAGTGAACCCTACCACATGTGTACCTATTTCATGCAACAAATAGAGTTCTAGCTTAATTCCAATCCTTAAAGTGGTCAGGTTTTAGCAAGCATTGTGAAACAAAAACTTATGTCAGTTCATATTAAGTACTGAAACAAAGTGATTGCTTATCAGGTTAATATAGTGGACAAATCCCTCCATTTATAGAGAATCATATGACTATTAACCCCCTAAAAAGCATGTATACAGAATAAAGTACAAAGAACTTGTAACTGATTAATAGTCTTAAACAGATAGTAGGAAGTACACTGAATGCAATATTTTTGATGCTTAAAAAGGTAATTATGTGCCTTCATTGCATACACATCTTTAGAAGTAGTGACTGGATTCACAATTTTAAAAAGTAAAAATAATAAAAAAAGAAAATGTAAACATTTTAAATACATTAAGTGGTTACAAAGTAGTGGTTTCTTCAGAACAGTGCATGATTTAGACTGCAATAAACAGTGACAGGATGAATAAATATGGGGTGTTTACAGGATTGTGCCCATATGTACTGTATGAAACACACAGTTTAACTGCTGAAAAACTGCAACACTCCTGAAAGACATATTTAAATGTGTGACTTATAAAATAAGTAACTATAATACAAACTAAAACCTGACAAAATGGGTTACATATCAGTATTACACAAGTTACTGCAGTATACAGTTTATTTTAATTATACTTTACTGTCAGTGTTAGTCTCACTGGGGCAATGAACTCTTTTTATAGAAGATACCTGGTGGTATTCATACTGAGTATGAATTTTGATCAGGGCACTTCTCCTATGTTTTAGTGTACAGGAAGTGAAGTACTGTCTGGTGCTACTTCAGTTCTGGGAATTCCAGGATGGATAGAATAGCAGAAGAAAACTTACTGAAGGAAGGGGAAAGAGCTGGAATAACTGTTACAGAGCTAGGAATCAGAGGAGTGGAGACAAAAGTGCTCCTAGATTTGATAAACCAGCCAGAACCAAAGGAAGGAAATGGAACTGAATGAAGTGACATGGTGGAGAGAGTATTACTGCAGGAAGAAACTGAGAGGTTTGAAACAGAAGCAATAGCCAGTTAAGGAAAACACTGGAGACATTCTTAGATGGTGGAGTAACCGGTTTTAAGAGTTTACCTCTGCAACAGAGCTTTTTGTTACGAGAAGGAAGTTGTTATGCAGATGCAGAAAGGTAAGGAAGAATTGCAGAAGGAACTGAGAGGGGCAAAGATTTGCAGTTCTCAACAGCCGCAAAGAAGAAATCCAGTGGTAATTGTAAAAAAGTAAAAAAAATGGTTTGACATTATCAATAGTATCTTTTTTGCCACTAGGTTTGACATTGAATACCAAGGGCATTAACTCATTTCAGAGCTGAACATTTTTGTGAAGTGACATTTTAAAGTTTTCATTTGCTGAAAAAAAATGTAAGACTGAGACTGAAAAAGGAAACACAGTAGCACCATGGAAAGACATTCAGATGTTGGGACTACAGTTAAGAAAATAAATGTGCAATCAAGGACTTCAAATATGGATGTGCATGTATTCAAACTGTTCTTTCTTTCACCATATAGTAAAGTGCACAAAGTTAAAAAATATATATATATGATAAAAGAAATTAATGGATTGGGGGTGGGAAGTGTAGGTAACAATGTATGTCAGGGATGAGAAAATTCAACTAATTTTAATACGATAATTGTGAATGGTAAGAGAGTAGGGTCAATCTAGAGTATGTTATTTGTGTGAGGAAGAAAATAATTTAGTACAAGGCTAAAACAAATGAAGGTATAGTCAATGTGGGGAGAAGAAATGTATACCAAAAATCTGTAAGTTTGTTTGTAGAAAATGAAAATAATCTGGACAATTCTGGTTTGACTGTCTAATATCAGAAAAGAAAAGAGTAGATGAAGAGGAAAGCTCAAACAAAAGACAAACAGTACAAAATATGTTGAAAGAGAAAGTGATATGGAAGAGGATACTGAAGAAAGATTAAACAATGAAGAGGAATATAGAGAAGAAAAACATTTCTAAGTGAGCTTCCTAATATAAAGGAAGAGAACAGATTTACCATTTTAGAAAGTGAAGAGGAAGAAGACAGAAAAATGTAGACAAGAAAAGAATATCAAGATAGTCAAAAATGAGTAAAATACAAAAGCACTTTTGAAGCAGTATATCCAGTGCAAAATAAGCAATTTATTAAAAGGCCAGCAAAACACTTGTGATTCAGTTAAAAAATGCTTTAACTGAATTACCGGGTTTTCATTTCAAGACTTTTTCAGATAAAATTCCACATATATTGTTGCCTTTATATATCAAAAAACTCCACCTATCAATTATGCACCATCCAATAATAGTCAAACACTCATTAAAACAAGTTATAGATTTAAAAAATAATCACACAACTTCTTCTGTATAAGAGATGCTATAAATAAATAAATGCTGCATCCTATATATGAAACTTGTAAATTTATAAATGTTAAAAGTTGATGCATACACAAATTTTCACATATAAAAAAATTATATAAGGCTAAGGAGAATAGACATTTTTTGGAGTTGTTTTAATATATAAAGGAAACTATTTTATGTGGAATTTTATCTGAAGACGTCTTGAAACGAAAATACTGTGATTCAGTTAAAGCATTAAGTTTTTTACTGGCCTTTTAATAAATTGCTTATTTTGCACTGGACATACTGCTTCACAAGTGCTTTTGTATTTTACTGGTTTCCCTTTAGGGTTGCACCTTTTTCTTGTTTTTGTGCTTTTTATAGGGAAAAATGAAATGGTGGGAAATGTAGGATAAGGAAAACAAATCTGCAAATAAAACATTTAAAAACAAAGGGAAATGATGCTATTGGAATTTGAACAATAAATGTAAATAGCAGAAATGATATAAGAAGTTAGATTGTGGTGGAATGGTGTAAAAAGTACAAATTAAATGTTTTTTGCTTGCTTGAGAAAAGGAGAAGGATACATGCAGTAGGGGGGAGGGGGCAAACTGCTTGGTCAGTAGGAAGTGAGACATGTTCTTGAACAGATAGATGTTCTTATAAAAAATGAAGAAATAAGTATTCTAGATGTGACAATAGCAATACCAGGAAGGGTAGTGATATCTGATAGCAGAAAGAAATGAAAATCTATAAGAATAATAGTGAATCATGCGTATAATAATATGACAGAGAGAAAACAGTTTGAATAAATTTAAAAAAAAAGTGTTTGTAAACATGCCAATAGTGAGGGTAGGAGATTTTTAGTGTAACTTATGGAAAGAAAAGGTAAAAATAACATGGATATTAATAAAATGTGAAGATTAGGTAGGAAAGAACATAGAATGGACATATAAAAGGGGAAGTTGTAAGACTGAAACTGATTACAAAGCTTATTCTAAAGACATGAAAGAAATAGGGGGCATACAGATGGCAGACTTTTCAGATCATACAGCAGTACGGGCTAGAATAGGGAAAGATGGTGCAATAAAAGGAGGGAAAAGTGATAAAGAAATTAACTGCAAATTTTAAAAAGGAGGAAGAAATAATATGAGAGAGAAAGAAATATGGCAAGATCATATGACAATAAGACTATTTTATAAAAGTTGGACATGGTGGACGTATAAGCAGAAGTATAAAATACAATTAGAAGTGGAAAAAACAAATAAATAATAAGATGAAATATAAACAACCTTTACAGAATTATGAGAATGAAGTGGCAAAATAAGGGGAAATAGAAAAACAGATGTATGAAAATAACAGAGAAAAAGTAAAAACAATGTTACATAGGCAATTTTTTTGAAGGAAAGAAAGAAGAGGTTCCTCTTAATAAAGGAAAAAAAGCAAAACATAAGATAAGGCTGAATGGAGGCCATCTTAGATGGCAAAAGAAGCATATAATACAAACAAGAAGATGAAGATGGTAGAGAAATTTGTAGAGAAAATGTAAGAAAGAGAGGAAATTGATGGGCAAAAAAGAATGGAAACTGAAAAATCTGAAAAAAATATTTTTTTAGAAAATGGTATAACCGTAGAAGAAATAGAGGTGATAAAAGAAGCTAAGAATGAATCAACAGTAGGATTGGATGATATAAGTTATGAGTATTACAAGGAAATGAATAAAGTCAAAAGAGAAGTTTTTCTTATATATATATATATATATATATATATATATATATATATATATATATATATTAAATGAATGGATGAAGGAAGGTATAATGGAAGAAGACATGAGGTGCAGTGATAAAATTTATATAAAAAAAGGATGAAAAAAGAATGTAACAAACTGGAGGCTTATAACACTAGGAAATACTTAATAAAATATTTATGAAAATGCAACAAAAATTGTGGAAAACGTATTAAAGGAGGTACTAGTAGTAAAAGGGATCTGCGATATAAAAGAAAGAGAGGTGAAGGAAATCTTAATTATAGTGAAAGTAGCAGCAGAGATTAAAATGAAAGAAAATATGAGTTACAAAGCATTTTTTCTTTACTACCTAGAATAGCCATAATTTCAATTAGTACACTGATATCTTGATCAACAATATTTATGTCTTATATCTAGTATGTTTCTCATGTATAGTGGTAGCATATTTGTAGATAATGTACATAGTTTCATTTGTTTATAGTCTAAGCGTTTTGCTGTTTCTATTTGCTCTATATACCCACGGATGTCATTGTTTGCTTATACTTATATGTGTACACATATGTGATAACCAACTGCCTGAGTGTATAATGCTGTGTTTTTTGTGTGCGTTTCTTTTTTTATATGAAAAGACAATAAAAATGTTTATTTGAAAAAAAAAATAAAGTAAGACTGATAGCATGTCACATAGTTAAAGCCTTTGATTAAATAAGAATGAAGCAATGTGGCAGGTTTTAGAGTCATATTGCATAAGACAAAAAAGATTAATATAATAAACAAATGTTGCAAAAATTCATGGTATAAGTTACAAAAAGGTGATTAATGGAAAAAAAAAGTATAAACAGAGGAGTAAGACAGGAAGTCCCAATGAGTGTTTGCTTATTTCTGTCAGTAATGAATGCAGCAGTACATATGCATGTATGAAATAAGGGAAGCTAGGTGCGAGATGGAAGGAAATGTTACATTACCAATATGTAAGATATATGCAGCTGATTTAGTTTTAAAAATAAAAAGAAGGGATGGCTTAGTGGTTAAGGTCTTCGCCTCCCATGCACAAGGTTCGATCCTGACCTCCGACCACTGCCTGGTTGGAGTTTGCATGTTCTTCCTGTATCTCCATGGGTTTTCTCCTATGTCTGAAAAACATGCTGAGTGTTTCCATCTCAGACTCACCAATGAATGGAGCTGTGGGCAGCAGCACAGACTCTACATGGTGCCTTATAGGGGGAAGAGTTGTATAGACCAACCAGTTTGGGCATCTACTGTGGTACACAGTATCCTCAAGATAGGAGAACATGGATTACCGACTGTGCACCGTGGAAGGGCTAGACACTCGACGGTGTAAAATATGGCTCTAGGTGATTTGGTCATATTGTCTAATGTCACCAAAATGGGCATGGGTATTTAATGGTAAAAACTGGGTTGAAGACCCGGCCATGCCAGGGACCCTTGCTAACAGTGGGAGGGGTATACGTGCCTCTATTGGCCAGTGTGTGCCAACCATAAAGCCCAGCAGCCCTGCGCCAATAAGCTACTGGCTGGCCGGTGTCTAGTTGCCCAGCCTGGGTTACCTGGGATAGACCTGTTGAATGACCTGCCAAACAAGAATTGAGAATTGCTACGCTTAATGTAAGTTCACTGACAGGACGCATCTTGGAAATGGATGACATGATGATACGTAGGAGGCTGGACATCCTAGGTATCCAAGAGATGAGATAGAAGGGCAGTGCAGCAAAGCCACTTGGCTTGGGATCCAGACTCTACTAATCAGGTGGGGGACAGGTTAGAAATGGTGTAGGAATTGTGGTGAGAGAGAGGCTTCAGAAGGCAGTGAGGGATATCATCAGAATTAATGACAGACTCATGGCAATCAGACTCCAGTGTAACGATAGGGCAGTATTCATATCAGCATATGCCCCACAGCAGGGTTGTGATAGTGAAAATAAGTATGCATTCAGACTGCAGTTGCAGCACCAACTAGATAAAGCAGGACAACATGAATTGGTGTTAATGGGTGACTTGAATTCACATATTGGGACAGGCAAAACAGGATATTAGGACTGCCTGGGTCCACATGGGTGGGGTAACAGGAATAAAGAAGAAGGAGAAGCCATTCTAGACTTCTCTCTGGCAAATGGCTTGATAGTAGCCAACACATGGTTCAGAAAGAGAGACACTCAGGTAGACTTCCTTCTAGTAAGGAAAAGGGACTGGGGTAGAATCCATGATTGCAAAGTCATCCCCAGTGAAACAGTTGGTTCACAGCATAAACCAGTAGTTGCCACAATCAGCTGCAAGCAGTGGTCAGAGAAGGCTCTAAGGTCAACAGAGACCAGGCTGAAGACCTGGAAGTTGACTGGAGAGAAAGTACAGCAGTTCAAGGAATTACTCAGGGCTCTAGCACCCCAAGAAGAGGAGGAAATAGGTGGAGTTGAAGAGGAGTGGCAGCACCTAATAATAAAATAAATAAATAAATAATGTTATAAAGAACAACATAAGTTGAATACATCTAGCATTAATAGTAAGGGTAGTAAAAATGTAATCAGTGTTCTTTATGTAAATATATATGCAGATGTTAAGTTTTATTGATCCCATTCGAAATACAATTTTTTATATACAAGCTGGTGGTAACTGTAAAAGTAAAAATCTTGTGTACATGGCAAAGTGTACGCAATGTACATCCTTCTATACAGAAAAGACAAATCAAATGCTAGAAAATCATATCAGTAGTCATATGTCAGAAATTAAAAGACAGGTTTTGACAAACTCATTACATAAGCACATACAAGAGAAGGGCATCATACATTTTTTAAATTTTGTATTTTAGAGCAAGTTCAAGACTGTGACAGGGGCGGTGATATTTTAAATAAAACTAAAAGATGTGAGAATAAATGGATTTTATTTTTTAGGGCTCATACAGCTCCTTTTTTAAATGAAGTGTTTTCTTTAAAACCAGAGCTCACATATTTGCATAATTGTGTTAAATGAATTTGTTGACCTTTAAGACAAATTGCTTGATTAATGCTTCGTTATAAATACTGAATCGATTCAAAGCTGTATTGTGAAGCCTGAGGAAGCAGATTTAAAGTCTGTGAAAGTACTGTTATTTGGTGTACTAGCTACCATTAAAAGAGTTTTATTATTTGTGGTTTTGGTGCAAGCTTTTCTTTCTGACTTTGGCAGCGCCTAAAAACCGCATGTGTTAGGACAACAGAAAAGATATGTGGCCGAGCTAGGTATGGAAATAAGGTACATAAGGAAAGCTGGTGGTGGAATGCAGAAGTCCAGGAAGTCATCAAAAGAAAGGAGTGCAGGAAGAAGTGGGAGATAGAAAAGACTGACCAGGCTAAGAAGGATTACTGGTTGGCTAACAAAGAAGCTAGGAATGAAGTTGCAATAGCAAAGAATAGGGAATCAGAGGCAGTTTACAAACTTCTGGAAAGTGACTCAGTAAGGGGCACAAAGAAACTATATCAAGTTGCAAGGCAAAGACAGAAAGATAAAGAATATAGTCAGACCCTTCATAAGGGATGCCAGCAACAACCTGCTTACCAGTCTACAGGACATCAAAGCAGATGGAAGGAGCATTTCCAGCATCTTCTGAATGAAGAAAACCCCACAGAAGCTGTACTGCCCCAGAAACAGCCTACAACGAGAGAAAAGAGGAGCCCACCCTAGAAGAAGTAAGAACAGCACTAAGGAAAATAAAGTCAGGAAAAGCAGCAGGCTCAATGAGGTGACAGCAATTATGATAAAGATGCTGGATGAGATAGGGGAGAAATGGCTCTTGAGGGTACTAATAGCAGTGTGGAGAGAAAGGCATATACCAGATGACTGGAAAATAAGCATACTTGTGCCAGTGTACAAGAGCAAACAGGACATCCACAACTGTGGGCAGTACAGAGGGATCAAACGCCTACCACAATGCATGAAAGTTCTGGAGAGAGTGATTGGTGAATGGATAAGCATAGCAGTAGAATGTAAGATGGGAGACTAACAGTTTGGGTTCCGATCAGGATGCAGCACAATTGACCTGATGTTTACACTGAGACATATGCTTGAAAAGAAGCTAGAAATGACAGCATTCCTAGACTTGGAGAAAGCAGGGGAGTCCCTGGTGGTCTAGTGGTTAGGATTTGGCACTTTCATCTACACTTGGAGAAAGCATATGACAAGGTCCCAAGAAAGCTAATCTGGACAGTACTGGTGTGGTTTGAAGTCCCAGAAAAGTACAGTTTTGTACCTACCATAAATGTAGATGTCCGATAGATATGCAACTGCAGTCATAACATATGGGTTGTCCTGCCTCAGGCAGCCCTCGGTCGGCCGAATTCCAAAGTCTGGGTCTGGCGTCGGCTGGTGTCGCCTCCTCTCCGACGTCAGAACGGCTGGAGTATAAAGGCATCGGCCGACGCCATCTTCTTCAGTGTTTCTTGCCCCAGATGCCAGGTGCCCTCCTAGGAAGGCTAAATTTGGTGAATGGATAAACAATTCCAGACATGCACAACAGTAATAAACAGATACACCATAGGAGGAACCCCCAGCTAATAGGAATAAGGGTAGTGGACCCAAAAAGTAGGAGGGTGGGAAAATCCGACTGCAGTTGCATATCTATCGGACATCTACATTTATGGTAGGTACAAAACTGTACTATGTCCTTCAAGAATGCAACTGCAGTCATAACATATGGGTTGAATACCATAGCCAAACTGGGGGTGGTTGGAACTAAGGAAGTGATGGTGTAGCTAAAATGCCCTGCAGGACTGCCGAAGCAAAGCCTGCTTGGGATCTGGAGTATAAAGGCAGGTTGTAGTGCTTGGTAAATGTATGCATGGACCTCCATGTAGCAGCCTCTAGAATGTCCTTTGTAGCCACTCCTCTTAGGAAAGCTGTGGATGTGGCTATAGCTCTGGTGGAGTGTGGCCTAATATTGGCTGGCACACCTTTTCCATGAAAAGAATAGCAGAATCTGATGCAGTGTCCAATCCATTTGGAAATTGTTTGTTTGGAGATTGCTTTTCCTTGTACTCCAGCAGCATAGGCTATAAGCAGTTGGTCAGACTTTCTGGTGGCCTTAGTTCTGTCCAAGTGGTAGCGTAGTTGTCTGTGTATGTCCAAAGTATGCAGCAGTGCTTCCCCCCTGTTTCGAGGATTGGGGAAGAAGGTAGGCAGGTGAATGGCTTGATTTAGAGACACCCTGGAAATTACTTTTGGCATGAATGAAGGATTGGTTCTTAGAGAGACACTGTCCTGATGAAAAATGAGAAAAGGAGGTACTGCCATGAGTGCCTGTATCTCCAAGACTCTTCTTGCTGATGTGATAGCCAATAGGAAAACCGTTTTCCATGAGAGAAATTGCATCTCAGAAGTTGCTGCTGGTTCAAAGGGAGGAAGAGTTAATTTTTCCAAGACGAAACTGAGGTCCAATGCAGGTACTGACGGTTTCCTGGGGGGTTTGATATTCTTTATCCCTCTTAGGAACTGTCTTAGCAAAGGATGTGAAAACACAGGTGGATCACAATTGTATTTTGCTGAGATTGCTGATGCATGAATCTTTATGGAAGAATATGAGAGACCAGTATGAAACATTTCTGCCAAGTATTCCAATATCTGAGGTATACTCAAGACTGTTGTATCCTGACCCCTGTTAGCATTCCAGATGATGAATCTCTTCCACTTGGCTGAATAGGTTTTTCTGGTGGAAGGTCTGCGTGCTTCCAGTAAAATCTCTTGAACTTTTTTGGAAAGAGAGATATCGGAAGGAGTTATGGAACCTCCAGGCTGTCAGATGCAATGTTTTCAGGTTTTGATGGACAGTCCTGTAATTGTGCTGTGTTAGAAGCAGAGGCCATAGGGGCAGAGGCCACGGCTTGGTCCGAGTTATGCTCAACAGCAATGGGTACCAGTGCTGCCTTGGCCAGTCTGGAGCTATCAAAATGCCTGTTGGTTGTTCTGCTTTGATCTTCAGTATCACCTTGGTCAGCAGTGGTAGAGGAGGGAATGCATAAATTATTAGGGAATTCCAGCTGAAGGAGAGAGCATCTGTTTTCCAGGCTAGAGGATGGTGGGTCCTCGTACAGAACCTTTCCAGGTGATGATTCATGTGAGAAGCAAAGAGATCTATGTCCATTCTTCCCCATGTCCTTGTTATTTGTGAGAAAATGTGAGGATGCAGCATCCATTCGTGTGGATCCAAGAAATTCCTGCTCAGCTTGTCCGCCAGAACAATGTCCTTGCCTGGCACAAACTGGGATTGCAAATGTATCTTCAGACTTAGGGATTTTTCCCAGAGAATCATTGTTAGTTTGCAGAGGAGATAAGAGTGAGTGCCTCCCTGCTTGTTTATATACCACATCACAGTGGTGTTGTCTGTCCTTATTAACAAATGCCCTTGTTGAAGTGATTTTTCGAAATTCTCGATTGCATGTATCACTGCCAACATCTCTTTTTGGTTTATGTGCAGATGCCTTTCCCTTGGTGTCCATTGACCTTGAATGCATCTGCCTTCCATGTGCATCCCCCATCCATGGTCTGAGGCGTCTGTTGTAATCATATGACCTGCCTTGAGGTTTGTTGAAAGACATGCCTTTGTTTAACTGACTTGCTTGAGCCCACCACAAAAATTCTCTTTGTAGACATGGAATGGGTGGGATTACGTCCTCTAGGCTTTGGCTGTGTTGGGACCATAAGTTTTTTAAGTACCATTGCAGCTTTCTCATATGAAGTCTTGCCAAAGGTATCAGTAGAATGCAAGATGCCATGAACCCCAGTGCCTGCAGGATTTTCCTTGCAGTCAGCTGGGAGAACTTTGCTAGGCCTTTGAAGTATTCTGATAACTGCTGTTGTTTTTCCTCTGTGAGATAAGCCATTTGTGTGTTTGTGTCCAGCTTGGCTCCTAGGAAAATAATTTGTTGGGATGGCAGGAGTCTTGATTTCTGAATGTTGACCGTGTATCCCAAGGCCTGTAGTAATTGAATGACATAGTCCAAGTTTGCAATCAAGGCTTGTTTGTTGTCTGCTTGTATGAGGCAGTCGTCCAGGTAAGGGTATATTTGAATCCCCTGGAGTCTGCAGTGTGCTACTACTGATGCCAGGCGTTTCGTGAACACTCTGGGTGCAGTAGATAAGCCAAACGGCAATGCTGAGAATTGATAATGCTCTGTCCCTGCAAGAAATCTGAGGTATCTTCTGCAGCTTTGTCTGATTGGGACATGCAGGTATGCCTCCTTGAGGTCCAGAGTGACCAGCCAAGACCCCTTGCCCAGCATGGGAAGGAGTTGCTGCAACGTCAGCATTTTGAATTTTGGCACAATGAGATAAATATTTAGAGTAGACAAGTCCAGTATAGGCCTCCATTTGTTTTCCTTTCTTGGAACAAGGAACAGTCTTGAATAAAATCCCTGGCCTTGTTCCTGTGGAGGAACCTTTTCTATTGCGTTTATGCTTAACAGTTTTGAAACTTGAATGGGTGCCTCTGCCCTTTGATGATGTGGCAGGTTTGGCATGCCTTGTCTTATTGGTAAAGTATGGAAGTGGAATCTGTAACCTTTGTCTATTAAATCCAGAATCCAGTTGTCCTTGGTTAAGATTTGCCAGTTTTTTGAGAATAAGGATAATTTTCCACCCAAGGGTGCTTCTCTTTGAGCCTTTGTAGGCGGTATGAAAATCAAGTCATTGTGGTTGTCCTTGTGGTGTAGCTGGGCTGCCTGTGCCACTTCTTTGATTTGGTGGTTGCCACTGGCGGCCCCTGTAGGAGCCTCGGTATTGCCCTCTACCTCGGCTATGCCTGTTTTTTCCCCATTGAAACTTGTCAGTGTCTGGAAAGGACCAATTCTTTGAAGGCCAATTCCTGCTGAATCTGGGAGGCTGAACCTGGAGGAAATCTTTGACTGTCTGTACTGATTTAGCTTTTTCCTCAATGGACTTCAACACATCTTGTGCATTAGCACCAAAAAGTTTCTGTTTTTCTAAAGGTGCATCAAGTAACTTTACTTTAACATGGTCTGGCAGTGGCTGTTCTTTTAACCAAGCATGTCTACATATCACAGCCCCCGTCATAGCTGCCTTACACGAAGCCTCCAATGCATCATAACCACACTGAAGAAAATGATTGTTAACCTGCTGAGTGTTATGTACTAGATCCTGCAATGCCTTAAAATCAGAAGACTCAGGGGAGGCTAGCTTTTTCTGTAAGTCATCCAGTAAAAAATCCTGGTACTGAAACATATGAAAAAGGCAGTTAAGTGACCTCATAGCCAGGGTGGTGGAGGTATAAACTTTTTTACCCCATCTCTCCAGGGATCTAGCTTCCTTATCCGCTGGCAGTGGATTCTTGAAGCTTGAGGAAGGTACGTAGCCTTTTCCTGGAGTCAGAAAATTCCTGGCCCTGCCATTTAAAAAGCTCCCTCATGGAGTGTAGGACTTCACCGAACAAAAAATCCTCTGGAGGAGAGGCAGAGGGAATTGATTCCTCAGCATCAGAGTCCTCATAGGCCTGGAAGGATTCTTCTTGGGTATCAGAATGCTCAGAATCCCCAGAGGC
The DNA here is from genome assembly GCF_019279795.1 of Protopterus annectens. Classification (NCBI taxonomy): domain Eukaryota; kingdom Metazoa; phylum Chordata; order Ceratodontiformes; family Protopteridae; genus Protopterus; species Protopterus annectens. The sequence goes on from NC_056734.1 coordinate 936,094,699, forward strand.
CTCATCTGAAGAGAGGTTGTCAGCCTGCTCAGTTCTGGGCCTTTTCTCTGCAGGCGGCTGAGAACCTCTGTCTGGATGGGGCTGAAACCCCCTAATAAGGGAAATTAGATCTGCAGCAAGAGACATGATCTGTTTATCAGAAGAAGGGGCCTGAGCAGTAGGCTTGGGATGAGCCTTGGCCTGGCTGGTGGCCTTAGCACGTGCAAAGGCCTTGATGGACATGGATACAGGAGGCCTAGCTGCCCCACGTGCTGGTGTAACCTAGTCCACAGGAATGGTATCGGGTAGATCCAGAACCTCGGTTTCTGGAGGGAAGTCAACAACCGGCACCGGAGAGGACTCCGAGACCGAAGGATGAGTTATCGCTGTGTCGTCGGCCTGGAGCGGTTGGATTACCGTTTCCGAAGGGGCCGAAGCACTCGTGGAGGGTTTTGGAGGAGTATCGGTGGAAGATGCGGGCCGAGGATGTCGGTCCCGGTCCTTACGTTTTTTGGAAGATTGAGTTGTCGGTTGATCCGACGGCATGATATAAGCAAAAGAATCACCGAAAATGTGTTCGGCAAATTCTGCCCGGCACCTGAGAGTGCGCTTATTAAAGCAAGCACAGGCAGCACAGGCCGAGACGTCGTGGTCTGGGCCCAGGCAATGCAGGCAAAGAGAATGGAAGTCCTTATGAGGTATTTGTTTACCACAAGACAAACAATTATTAACTTTCTCAATTTGTTCTGACATCGGCTGAGGCAAGAAAAAATGTTCCCCAACGCGGTACTTAGCTTTTAGATGACTTCGGTACTGAAAACACAGGAGCTGACCGACCGGCACTTGCGAACTGCTTCTGCTTCGGGCACCGCGGCAAGAAAGACTGAAGAAGATGGCGTCGGCCGATGCCTTTATACTTCAGCCATTCTGACGTCGGAGAGGAGGCGACACCAGCCGACGCCGGACCCAGACTTTGGAATTCGGCTGACCGAGGGCTGCCTGAGGCAGGACAACTCATATGTTATGACTGCAGTTGCATTCTTGAAGGACATCATTGGCAAAATTAGTGCAGGCTATGTACAAGGACCCAGTGACTCAAGTATGGACCGTGTTTGGTCTCTCAGAGGGCTTCCCAGTGGGAGTGGGTGTACATCAGGGTTCAGCTCTCAGCCTACTGCTGTTCATACTGGTGATGGACTACATGAGCAAGCAGGTTGGAGGGGACAGATCAACAAAGCTGCTGTATGTAGACGATGTGGCAGTATAGGCAGACTCTGAGCTAGAACTTCAGCAAAGGATAGGAGAATGGAATGCAAATCTAAAGGCACATGGGATGAAACTAAGCACAGATAAGATGGTGGTAATGGCAGCAAATTGGGGAGATCATAAGAAGCTGAGAATAGAGATAGAAGGGAAGATAGTGGAATGGGTAAACAGCTTCAAGTATCTGGGAGGGGTGGTTGAGGAGAAGGGTAGCCTGAATGAAGAGGTCAAAGCTAGAATCAGAGGGGCTGCAGCCAACTGGCATAGAGTATCAGGTGTAGTCTGTGACAGACGAATGCCAAAGAAGCTGAAAACCAAGGTGTATAAGACAGTGGTGCAACCAGTGCAACTGTATGGTACAGAAACCTGGGTAGCAAAGGCAAAACAGTTGAAGAAGCTAGATGTGATGATAATGAAGTGCCTGAGAAAGGTGGTAGGATGTACACTGTGGGACAGATGAAGAAATGAGGACATAGCAGCAGAAGCCACAGTAACTCCAATTGCAGAAAAGATCAAAGAGAACAGATTACAGTGGTTTGTGCACATGTGTAGAAAAGCAGAAGACAATCTGGTGAGGAAGATTTGGGACAGACAGGAAGAAGGTAAGAGGAAGCAGGGATGTCCAGCAAAGAGGTGGATGGATTGTGTGAAAGAAGATCTGCAACAGTCAGGAATGAGTGTTGAAGAAGGCAGGAGTGTGGCACTGAATCGAGAAAGTTGGCGACATTTAACACAATATCCTGACCCTGTGTAGAAAAAATGGGAAAAAGGGGGCTGATGATGACTAAGTGAAGGTGTAATAAAGATTGAAAAGCTGATAAAAGTGTTGACAGTTAAATAAAATGTAAGAGCTATGTCAAATAAAAAAGAAAATATTTCAAAAAGAAAAGAAAGACTTGAGTAGTGACTTTTGTCAATTATGAGAATCAATAAGTCAATAAAAGTTGTTTGCTTGCTGAAAACTTTTTTTCATATGAGAAAGACATACATGTTGAATATTATATAATAGGAAAAACAGCATATTTAGAAATGTTTATATATATATATATATATATATATATATATATATATATATATATCAGCAGCAAAAAAGTCCCAAACCAAAGTGAGCAAAATTCAAAGATATAAATCAGAAAAAATCCCAAGGTATGGAGACAGGCACACTGTTAATGATTCCACACATTTTTGTGGAATTAGAATAACAGACAGACTTGTGGAATTTTTAACAGTGTGCCTGTCTCCATACCTTGGGATTTTTTCGGATTTTATATATTTTATATATATATATATATATATATATATATATATATATATATATATATATATATATATATAATTAAGCTTCAAAGCAGTTTGTATCTGAATTACTTTACCCGAGTCATTTTCCCTGTTATTGAAGGTAGCGTTTCCAGTTGTAGTCTGCTCATTACAATGCAGGCACGAATGGGTGATCTCACTTGCTATCCCCTAATCTAAATACCGCTTAGCTACAGGTGTACAGAACTGTCGCACATACTCACTGCTTGTCCGGCGTTCTTTACTCAGAACCATTTCTCTGCTGCATTTATCAGAGTCTACCCAAGATCAGCCACAAGCAATACACTAATGTAGTAACCTCTCTTGTATTTTCTACTTTAGTTTACTTATTTCTCCCCTTTCCAATTGTTGTGACCCATTTCCCCCCACCAGGGACACTGCAACTTGAGACACTAAACTGGTAACGCTCTATCAGTGTGCACACGACAAAGCTTACCAGATTTAGATTAATCAAGTCTCAAAGCAGTTATTGTAATTAGAATAACCTTATCTAAGGTACTTCCTCTAACACATAATGTTGTCTACACTTATAATGTATGCTAGACTCTATCCTAATACAAATAAATGGCTAGTTAAATGTCGTATACCTATACTGAAATTAGACACTTGTTTCTATTTTTTAATTCATACCATATACTCCTGCCTCACTTATAAGTGTCGTAATTGCTCTTATCTTGACATGCTCAACTTGCTCAGATAAGATAGTTCTTTCTAGTTTAAACTATTGCATGTTGTGGTATGTAAGTAAGAGGATAAGATTCAGGTGAAATTTGTTTGATTATTTCTGCCTATACTTGTCAGACTGTGTTTATTGAGATTGTAAGTGCTTCCTTACGCAGGGCTTATGTCTTATAACATTGGCTAACTTGTTTAGTGCAAAGTTCACATTTCTTTATCACGCCCCCCTACTTATATATAACTCTGAGGTTGCACTAAATACACAAACACACAAAAAACACCACTACACACACACACACTTACACGCACTAAAATCTATACCCAATGCCCTTACATAACCACCACTTACCTGAAACCCCAGATAAATCCACAAACCGCACCGTACATGACGAATGCGACACCATGACAGCATATTCAACATTTCCTGCACATTCCACTATTCTGTCTCGAAATACTGAAATTCAACATTTCAGTATTTCGGGATTGTCTAATGAACCTATATATATATATATATATATATATATATATATATATATATATATATGTAGGTCTACTGAAAAAGACCCAAAATGCACTTGTTCGAAAAGGAACAGGGGATTCCCGGTTTCATGAAAGTGCACTTCCGTAAAGAACGGTTCAATGAACCATTAAGGAACACAGCTGCCAAAGCATACTACAGTGGGAAAAGGGAATTCACATGTTTCCCCACTGTAGTGCGATCTCAGAGTTGGTATATTTAAGTAGGGGGGTGGGGGCACAGCCCTCCACCCCCTGCAAAAACAATGTTTTACTGTTTTTTATCGGTTCATTGCACTTTCGCATAAGTGTGGGTCTACTGTTTATTTTTGAAGATGTGATTTTCGATTATATACAGTAGACCTACATATATATATATATATATATATATATATATATATATATATATATATATATATAAATACATAGAATTGTTTAGTTAAGCTCTTTCGTGTTGGCAACCAGTACATTATTGGTTATGAATATAAAAATGAAAGTGTAAATAATTGATTTAAAGTTTTTTTTTATATGGTATAAAATGAATGTGATAGAAAGAAGGATGCAGTGTGTTTAAAATGTAATAAATTTTAGTGGTAAGAAAGAGTCAGTGTGATATTGGTGCTAGTAAAGGAATTTTTTAGATGAAAGGCATTCAGTATACAGGACTGTGAAAAAAGAATGTGTTGAGAAGGGACATAAAACTAAAAATTTGAACTAAAGTGTAGTAAATATAATGGGAAGAACACAAGACAATGAGGACATTTTATGAAAATTAATATGTATGAAGAGTAGTGTTTAAAGAAAATTATGAAAAAGTATTTTAATGGTGTAAAATAGAATGACAAAGAAAATTATAAAGGAATATAAACAAATATAGAAACTAAGAAAAAAGAGAAACAGAAAAAGAGATGGAGAAAGAAAGTTGTACAACTGAAACAGAAAAAGTTAAAATCTGTTACTTAGGCAAATAATTTTGGAAAACAAGAGATGATAAAAGAAGGAAATGGATGTGTTATTTGATGAAGAGGTTGATCTAAAATATAAACAGGATGAAATAATGGTAGTGCTGGAAAGAGCTGTAGTTAAAATGCACACAAAAGAAGATAAGAAACAGGAATGATGTGTTAAAATATCGGAAAGGTACTGTGGCAGAACTAGAAAAGGAGATTACTATGAAAGAAATGCAGGAAGTAAAAAAAGGGAGAATACGTTATGAGTTTTACAAGCAAAGATTGAATAAAAAGTGGTGTTCTGTAGTATTATATCAATGGTTAGATAAAGAAATAATACAGGAAGAAGTATGCAGTGGAGTGGTAAAATGTAAATGAAAAAAATGAAAGGAAACATATAATAAACTGGAGACCTATAACTTTACGAAATACTGATCATAAAATATTTTGAGGATAAATCAAAAATGGATGCAAAAAAGTGTTGAATGAAATAACAGGTAATTGTGTATTTGGTGTAAAAGGGAGAGAACAATATCCAAACACACCCGTGGAGACAATAATTCAACTGCTGCAATAAGATGGTAAAAGCAGGTTTAATTCCCAAACGAATCCTTTAGCACAGAGAAAAAACACAGTGGAGACAAGTGCTTTCGCCTGGACAATTCCAGGCTTTATCAAGTCAGAGTGAAAAACAAACTGTGAAAGCACTACCTATATACCTGAATCACATGCTTAATTTGATTGATAATTAAATAAACAAAACAAGCTAGTAGAAAATTATTTAAAGACATACCATTTCCTTTTTAACATATTACTAAGAATCTGTTGGGATGCACATACTTGTGCAAACCAAAACTGATTTCGTGTACATTTGATATATTTAATATATAATGTGCAATTTCGCATTTTCTTAAAAGCATTGCATTTAAAAATTTTAAAAACACCATTCAAGCCTACAAATATTACCTAAAAATTATATTGGACAACAAAGTGTTGTCTGTACACCAAACAACCAAACTATCAACTACTAAATTTGTTGTGTAAAATGTCAACCTATATTGGAAAAATATTCTGTGGGCTGTGAGCTATAATCTGGCTCTTCTGAGTTTAAGAACTGGCCCTATGCTTTGGTGTAAAAGGGAGAGAAGTAAAGGAAATTTGAGTAATAGTGAAAGAAATAAGTATGATTTGACAGAAAAAAATGAGGTAAGACTGGTTATGCATGATGTAGAGAAAGCATTTGATAAGTCAAGAGGCAATGTGGGCAATTTCAAAAGTAAGAATTGTGGAAACTATAACTTGTTTTAATGAAAATTCATAGGTGAAATTAATGGCAGATGGATGAATAGGGAAAAAAGATCAGGGTAAAAATAGCAGATGTAATGGGATCCTATCTCGCCTACATTCATAACTGATGGGTTCGGAGCCGATCCGTCGGCTCCGACTCGGCCACTATACACTAGAACGAAGTCTCTCATTGGCTGGGCTACCCCTTATCCCATAATGCACCACACCTGCTTCCCCAGATCTCGTTTGCCGCTTTTCAAGCCGGACGTGGTCTCGACTTGGCTGGAGCTAAGTGTTTTTTTTCTTGCCTTTTGGTCTTTTTTGACTAGGGTTTCTCTCAGAATTTAAACAAACAGCTGTTTTAGCAGCTTTGTGTGTGTTTGTGGTTAGTTTGGTGTTATATTTAATTTTCATACTTTTCGCGCTACTTGTGGACTGGGCCAAGGCTTGTTTAAGTTAGAGGGCCTTTGCCCTTTTTGAATGTGTATCTATTTTTTTTTCTGGCGCTGTGACTGAAATAGTTTCGGGCTAAGCCCATTTAAGTTAGAGGGCTTTAGCTCACGTAGTTTTTCTCTCTGTGTGTTTCACTTGTTGTGTCAGGCTAAGCCCGTTTAAGTTAGAGGCCTTTAGCCCATCTATTAGTTACTGTTTTTTTTCTTGTGGTCAGTTATCTGCCTTGTTACTTCTAAAAATGTCTAAGGAGCAGAAGTCAGGTTTCAAGAAATGTGCAAAATGCAATTATAAAATGTCTATTACAGACAGCCATGCTGTCTGCGTGTACTGTTTAGGGCCTAAACATTTACAGGATACTTGCAGTGTGTGTCACGCTTTTTCCTCCAGAGTTCTCCAGGAGAGAAAAAACAAATTGATTCTTAGGGGTCTGATTAAGCCTTCATTTGAAGAGGCTTTGGCTTCATCTCCAACTCCTAAAAAGAAGAGATCGTCGGCTCCGACCAGTCCATCGGGCCCGACACCCAAGAAGCATAGATCGTCGGCTCCGACCAGTCCGTCGGACCCGTCAGCTAAGAAACATGGCTCGACTTCTTCTTCCTCGGCTCCAATGGCTTCGGAGCCGATGGCTGAAGGGTCTGCCTCGGTGCTTCTTCCCTCTGCTCCATTGGTGTCGGAGCCGCAGGTTAGTGCATCGAGAGGCCAATCACCTACTTCAGCTCCATTGGTCTCGGAGCCGTTGGAGGTGTGCAGCTCAGACTCTTCCCCCTCGGCTCCAGAGCCTCCTTCGGCGCCGACTATGTTGCAGACAGCCCCGGTCTCGACTCCGATAGTGCTGGAACCCTTTCGGAGCCGATCACCTGCCTTATCGGAGCTAAGGCAGAAGTCTTCTCGGCCCCAATATGTTTCCTCCAAATCCTCTAGGTTGTCGGATTCGGATTTGGATAGGGTTATCCAGAGGCTGTTCCAGTCCCCAGCTTTTACTAAAATGATCTCGGCTCCAGCCCACGCGGCTTCGGAGCCGACTCCACATCCCATGCATTTGATTCCTCCTCCGACCCCCTTGGAGCCGTTGGAGTCGGTGCAGGTAGGATGGAGCGGGATCTTCCAGTCGGAGCAAGGACCCCCCAGGAGTTTCTCTGCTCCGACTTTCATTCCTACCCTGTCCTCGGTGTCAGGGTTTGGTACTCGGCTGTTGAGCTCGCTTCTTCAATGCCCAGTCTTCCCCTCAGGGCATCTGCCGCAGGTATTCCCGGTACCACAGTGGCCTCTCAGCAAGTGCCCTCTGCAGAGTCTGGAGGTCCTGCTTTTGAGGCCATGAGGAGTGCGCTGGCCATGACCTTGCCGGTTCAGCAGGTTTCTACCTCACCGTCTCAAGTTTTGGGTACTGGTGCCTCTGGAGACATTCTTTCCCACGACAGTGGGGCCCCAGGGCCTGAGGATACCCCCTTGGGGGGTTCCATTCTTCCGGGGGGTCCTTCTGAATCTGCTTCGGATGAACCCCGTAGGAAGAAACTGTGTAAGAGGAAGCACGTTGATTCCCAAGATGAATCCGTCACTTCAGACACTGACCTCGATGATGCGGAGGGGTCCCCCAAATTGTCCTCGGATGACGTCTCTTTCTCGGATATCCTTGAGATCTTGAGACAGAGAGGCAATTGGCAATCCAAAGCTCCTACCGCTGAAGAGTCGGTTTTCCTCAAGGCCTTCGGGGCCCAGCCCTCCTCCTCCTGGGTGTCTCCACCCTTCGACGAGTTATTGGATCTAATCTCTCGGAGGGTGTGGGAACACCCTGATACGGCGGAACCAGTGCCTGCCAGGCCCAACAAGTTTCTTTCAGCCCCTCCTCAGAAAGAATTCCTCACTAAAGGTGTTGCAGTTGATGCTATGGTGGTGGCATCTGCCACTCAGCAGGACGTGGCAGAGGCTTCAATGTCTATTCATCCTACTAATAAGGATTCTAGGAGCATGGATAGGTACCCTTTCTTCAGCGACCTTTACCATGCAGTCGCTGAACTATCTCTGTCATTTCACAAGGCTCCAAAGGGACCTCCTCAAGGAGTTAGGAGAGTCCCTTGCGGGTAACCTTCCTGAGGCGTTAGCACAGACTGTAGGAGCCCAGATGACTACCCTAAATTCTATTGTCAACTCGTCCATGAGGCTCATTTCCTATGCAGCCGAAGGGGCGAGTAGAGCAGCGGGCACAGGAGTGGCTCTTAGGAGACAAGCCTGGTTACACTTGTGTCCTCTCGCGGAGGCCTTTAAGTCTTCCTTCGCCAACGCCCCCTTTGATGGGTCTTCTTTGTTTGGACCCAAGGTGAAGGACACACTTACTTGGTGCGAGCAGGAGGGCAAGACCTTGACTGCCGTTGGGGACCGTTTTTCCGCTCCCTCTAGACCTTACCCCAAGGCCCAGAGAGGAGGGAAAAATGTGGTTCAGAAAATCTCAAAAGTTTTTCTCTACTCCACCGAGTGATCCCCCCTCCAGAGGCAGGAGGGGGGAATTCAGGAAGACGCCGCCCTAGAGGTGGCAGAGGCCCCGTAACTCTGGAGACCGTGATTCCTTTCGTGGTTCCTCCTACTCTCAACGTCCCTAGAATGTGGCCCGACTGTGCTTCTCCGGAGCCGGTCGGGGGTCATTTTGCGAAACACCCACAGGCTTGGAAATCGATAACCAAGGATCAGTGGGTGCTTCGCATTGTAACCGGAGGTTACCTCATCCCCTTTTTCAAGTCCCCTCCTCCTACAAGGAGAATCCCGAACGTGCCACCCAGTCAACGGGATCTGGCAGCCGTAGAAGTTTCAAAGCTGCTAAGCAAAGGGGTCATCCAGCCCGTCCCCACCTACCAAATCGGATCAGGAACTTACTCAAGATTATTTTTGGTGCCAAAAAAGACAGGGGACGTAAGGCCCATTTTGCACCTCAGCCTTTTGAATCGTTTTGTGAAGAAGTCCAAGTTCCGGATGGTCACCCTTCAGTCCATTCTCCCGTTATTGGAGAAGGATGTCTGGATGTGCTTCATAGACCTCAAGGACGCTTACTATCACATATTGATATGTCAGGAGTCCAGGAGTTATTTACGCTTCCGCCTAGGAACCAGTCACTTCCAGTTTCGTGCACTGCCCTTTGGTCTCACCACAGCCCCCAGGGTGTTTACCAAGTGTCTGGCAGCGGTGACAGCTCACTTGAGAAGTCTTGGATTCCAAGTGTTTCCCTATCTCGACGACTGGCTCCTCACTGCCACCTCCAAGCATCTACTGATTTGAGCACTGATGGCCACAGTAACCTTGGTTCTCTCGCTAGGAATCACTTTCAATTGGAAAAAATCTGTGCTGCGGCCATCTCAGCATGTATCACTTTTATAGGCGCAGAGTTAGACACAAAAAGGATGCGGGCATTTTTGCCATCAGACAGAATTCAGATTCTACAATCACAGGTCCTAAATTTGTTACCCAAATCTCGAGTTCCTGCCAGACAGATTCTTCAGTTATTGGGTTCGATGGCTGCAACTATCCTCCTAGTACCATTAGCCAGGTTGCACATGCGGGTGCTGCAATGGCTATTATCGTTTCAATGGTCATACCAAGAATTCCCCCTGAACCACCTAGTTCTGATTACGGACAGTTGTCGTCGGGACCTCCGTTGGTGGCTATGTCGGTCCAACCTGGACCGGGGGCGTCCCTTCGCCCTTCAGCCCCCTGTTGCCACAGTGACCACGGACGCCTCCCAGATAGGGTGGGGGGTCATTATCTGGACAGGTCTGTCCAAGGCACGTGGCAAGATTGCGAAGCGCACCTTAACATCAATATCCTGGAAATGAGAGCGGTGCTTCTGGTTTTACAAGCACTTCATCATGCTCTCCCCCAAGGTACTATTGCGATTCTATCCGACAACATGTCGGTAGTTTGGCACATAAACAAGCAGGGCGGAACCAGGTCCTACCCCCTTTGCAGGGAGGCCATGAGAGTATGGCGCTGGGCCATAGCCTCTCGACGTTTCCTAGTAGCCACGCACATTCCGGGAAAAGCCAATGTGATTGCAGACAGTCTCAGCAGGACTCTCCTGTTGCCCCACGAGTGGTCCCTCAACAACAGTGTGTCTGCGCAGATCTTCGCCAAATGGGGCCTCCCTTGTTGCGACTTGTTCACCAGCCCCAACAATGCGAAGTGCAGAGAGTTCTTCACTCTGACACCCTCTCAGGGACAGTCTCCCAGGGACGCTCTAGCCCACAACTGGCCCCCGGGTCTGCTTCATGCCTTCCCCCCGATTCCTCTTCTCCTGAGGGTGATTCAGAAGGCCCTTCATGTCGGGTGCCACATGATTTTGGTCGCCCCACATTGGCCCCGTCAGGTTTGGTTCCCCTTTCTTCAGAAGTATACGGTACAGGGCCCTTGGATTCTGGACCCAGTGCCGGATCTGTTATCCAATCCATCGGGACACTCTCATCTGTCCCTCCAGTCGCTGCGACTGGCTGCTTGGCTACTCCACTTCCATCCTTAGTTAGGGATCTTTCTCTTTCTTCGGAAGTGATGCATATCTTGTCTTCTTCCCACAAGCCGTCTACCATTAAGCTGTATTCCAGCAAATGGAAAAGATTTGTTTGTTGGGCCCAGCAGCGAAGCATTGATCCTCTCACAGCCCCAGTTCCGCAGGTCTTGGAATTTCTAGCTTCATTCTTTCATTCTGGCTCTTCAGTCTCCAGACTTAAAGTTCAACTGTCTGCTATATCTAATTTTCATGTTGCTATAGAGCCTTCTTTAATGGCCAACAGACTGTGCAAGTCCTTTCTTAAAGGAGCCTGGTTCCTCAGGCCTCCTATGGCTCATCCCGTGCCCCCTTGGGACTTAAATTTGGTTCTGGCCTCCTTAACTGCCCGTCCTTTTGAGCTGGCAGCCACTTGTGATATAAAATTCCTATCTTGGAAAACTGCTTTTCTAGTGGCAATAACTTCTGCTAAGCGTATTTCAAAGCGTCAGGCTCTCTGTTCTTCCCCTCCTTATTTGATCTTTCACAGAGACAGAGTTTCCCTTAGATTGAATCCATCCTTTTTGCCTAAGGTAGCATCCCCTTTATGCATTCAGCAATCATTGGAGCTCCCAGTTTTCTTCCCAATTTTTTTCTAATAGAGCAGAATACACTTTCCACCAGTTGGATGTTCACAGGCAACTGCGTTTTTACTTGGATAGGACCACTCAGACTTGAAAATCTGACCAACTGTTTGTGTCCTTTGCGGAGAATAGGTTAGGTCTTCCAGTTGCCAAAGCCACAATTGCCAAATAGATTAAGGATTGCATCTCTTTCATTTACTCCCAGTCAGGCAAAGAGTTGCCTTTCCCAATCAAAGCTCATTCTACCAGGGCTATGGCCACCTCTGTAGCTTTTCATTCCAAAGTTTCAATAGATGATATCTGTGCGGCTGCTACTTGGTCTTCTCCGCACACCTTCATTTCTCATTATAAGCTTGATGTGGCTTCCCGAGGTAGAGCTTCATTTGGTTCTGCAGTTCTCAGGAGTGTGTTCCAGTGAGCCACCCGGGGTTTTAGGTGCTAGGGACGCTGTCCCATCAGTTATGAATGTAGGCGAGATAGGATCCCATTACATCTTTTAGTTATGTACTTACCATAACTTTGGATGTATGGGATCCATCTCGCCTACATTCATACATACCCACCCTCCTTCCCCCTACCTTTTGGATTTGGAGGAAACATTGGTCTTGCTGAGCTCTCCTCTGGAAGGGCTCTAGTTGGTTACAGTTATTGGTATGTGTTCTGTACCTGTATGTATGTATGTATGAAAGCGAACAAACAAGATCTGGGGAAGCAGGTGTGGTGCATTATGGGATAAGGGGTAGCCCAGCCAATGAGAGACTTCATTCTAGTGTATAGTGGCCGAGTCGGAGCCGACGGATCGGCTCCGAACCCATCAGTTATGAATGTAGGCGAGATGGATTCCATACATCCAAAGTTATGGTAAGTACATAACTAAAAGTTAGCAGGAATGTCCCTTAAAGTATTTGTATTTTGTTCTAGAAATGAATGCATTTATTTATGCAAAAAATGGATGAAATATTTAGGAAGTTGGGAAAAGAAAATGAGATATGTTTGTCTTATGCTAATGATTAGGTTATTGTAACAAAAAATAAAAATATAAAAGTATTATAAGAATTAAAACGTTATTAAAAGGGTTTAAGATTGAATAAAGAAAAACATAAGTGGTTTGTGAAATGAAGATAAAGGAATTTATTATAAGAAGAAGGGGATTAATAGTAGGGGTTAAGTGTGGGAATACAAAAAACTTACTGAATCAGTGGAAAGTGAAACTGGAAGAAATAAAAATAAATACTTGCATGTTGGAAAAGTTTTATTTTATCATATAATAGTAAGGCTGTAAATACATACATTTTGAGTAAACTTACTTATGATGGAAGAGTTTATGTTTTTCCAGAAAAAAAATGGAAAAGGCAATGCTAGAAATATTTATTTATTTCACATTTGTTAACCAGGTTAGTCCAACTGTGTTTGCAAACAAACCCATTTTCAGTGGAGACCCAAGGGGAAAAGCCCCAGCAAACTTAAGTAAAGATAAAGTGACAATATACAAATATTAAATAACAATCACAATACAAAATAAGTATAAAAAAGAAAAAGGTTATTAACTATTTGCATTGCATTGATAGTAAGCAACCAATTTTCAGGGGAGACCCAAAGAGAAAGAGCCCTAGCAAACATAAGCAAATATTTTTCAGTTTTATATGGGGTTTAAGACTGAATCCTATTAAAAGTGGAATAATATGCAACATAAAGAATGAGGGTTAGGTCTGAAAAATCATATTGTTGTTCTAGCATCAATATACCTATTTTGGGTTATTAACAGTGTGAAAAAACAGGGAGAATAAAATGGTGGGAAATTGTTATATGACAGGCAGAAAGAGGTATGGAATGAAGTAAAAAGGAAAAGAATGTATGAAAAGGAAATACTTGAAAGAAAAATAATATTTAAATAACTTAAAACTATGGAAATGAAAAAATGAGGAATGTAAGCAAAGTGTGAGTGGTACTAAAAATTATGCAGGGTTTTTTCTTCTACATTCGTGGCATGATTTAACAGATTTATTATTTTTATTTATTTTACATTTGTTAACTGGGGGTGTCTGACTGAGCCAAAAAGGCCCTTTTTCAGCAGAGGCCCAGGAAGAAAAGCTCCACACAGAAAAAATACAGACACATTTAGATATTTAGACATGATCAATATACAAACAAATTACAATAGACATGTTTTACAGTGGTATGCAGCACATTAACAGTTACAGTGGAGAGAACACACAAGAAAATATTAATTTAAAAATAAAGGTAATTAATAGATTTGTGGTGTACAGCTGAAATTTGTAAAACAGTTCCAAAGTGCAGGATGAACAAGTTACAGATGATGTTAAAAATGCAATAAAGCAGTGAAGGAAAAGGTTCAAAGATTTTTATGAGATAGAACTTTTGTGGAAAATTTTGTTAAACAAGTTACCTGTTAAGGGACATATATAAGGATAGAAGAAAATATGTAATTACTGCAAAGTAGAGAAAACTGCAAAACATTGATTTTTTACACTGTAAAATGAATAAGACATTTGGGAAAAGTTTAAAAATGTATAAATTAAGAAGGTTTCAAGGAAATGAATTTTGAGATTATATTGTACATCAAACATGAAAAGGCAAGTATGGAATTGATAAATGGGATAACATATGTGTTATAAACTCGGTATTGTGGAAAATAATATGTAAAGGAGTATTGTATAACAAAAACAGAAGGGATAAAGATGTATTGGCAGATATAAGAAAATGGTTTTGAGAAAAGCACTGGGATGGATAGATGAAAATTAAGCAAATGGAAAAGAAAGAAATATGTACTAAAATTGTGCTGTATAACTAATTAATAAATTGTAAAAATGATGTAAGTATGATGGATATGGGGTTACCAACTAAGTAAATGTAGAAAAGTGTGTAAAAACTGTAAATAATGTATATTTATAAAAAAAAAAAAAGCAACTCCTATTCTTTGTGTCTGCTGACAAACTGGAGGGTAGCTGCCCTGCAGAGAAGGATGCCATGCAGGATGATATTTGTGATGCAACTGCAGATACTGTTGATGTATCTGAATTTGATGTTGATGGCTAACCTTCTGACTCCTCTGCTGTTCCCTGGAGTCAAATTATGGATCATTGTGCTTTTAATGCTGTTACTGCTTGCAGATGTTCTGGTTTTCCCAACAGCAGTCCAACGTCTGGTGAATAAGGATGTACCTTTTAGTGGATCTTGTTTATGTATTTCATATGCACAGACTTTTTAATCTCAATCTGGTTTTTACTATACCACGTTTGCTTTTCTTCATCAGTTTCTGTGATAAGAGTAACTGTGAAGAATGAGTCCTCATATTGACAGATATTCAGTTTGGGATACAGTTTATGATACTGCTGTCTTGCCCTTGGGTATTAATGTAACTGATGTAATAGCATTAATTCATGTTGGAAATGAGAATGCTCATGATATAGAATCTATTTAGCTAGATTTGACATTAGGAATATGTGTTTACCCTGGGCTGTTATGACAGAACAAAACATAATACTCATTAAAACTAACATCTTGTTATTCAGTTTCAGACCATGGAAGCGGACATTGTTACTTGGAATTTTTATTTTTAAATATTGTCATTCTATTCATGAGATAAGTAAATGTATGAGCATTAAGGTTTGTGAAATGGGGTTTGGGAGATGTGGGCTATCTTAAAATTAGTGATGCCAAAGTTTTAGGGCTTCTTAGTTTTTTGCTTATGAATGGAGGAAGAGCATATGTGTTTTACAAAGGCCAACCTAAAATACATTTTGTGAGACTTTAAAACATCTTCTCCAAGACTGCAATAAAAGAAAATGTTCTCAGTGTGGAGATGTTGGACATTCTGTGAAGAACTGTGCTGGCTTGTAAGCATTATAAAACTGTTTGGCATGTCTGATTTGACTGTCTTTTAATTAAAGCCATAGAAAGCCAAGATGGTGATGTAGTACCTGCGGTAATACCTGATGTGCAGGCTACAGTCTGCAAATGATGATATTAAGTATAATGACATTGGTGGTAATATTTCTCACTGTAATTTTGCTTCTGCTGATGTTAATGCTAAAAGGAAAAAAGTTTTGAGTGATGACTTAGATTTATTTGTTTATTTACTGACATTTGATTACCGGGAAAGTCAGACTGGGCACAAGCCCATTTTCAGTGAGGGCCCAGGGAGAAAAGCTCCAAATTATTACAAAACATTTTAAGAACAATAACTTTACAATCTTCAAAAATAAAACAAAAACATATTCAGTTCAAATAATTCTAACAAATTAGACATAATATAAAACATTTGTTAAGAATCAATACAAGATATAGGACAATAATTTAATATTTTCAGAAATTGTAGACAGTTTGTAAAGAAATTAAGGGTAAGTTAGTCTAATACAAACAAGAATTGCAATACGAAGTAAGGGAAAACAGGCTTATGGCATACTTAAAGAGAAAGTCAGGGAAGAGAATTTTATAGATGTAAGGAAGTAAGCGAAGAAGGGAGAGTAAGGAGGTGTAAACAATGAAAAGGTACTTGTTCACATTTAGGCATATAGTTAATTCCTGTTTTGAGCAAGAACAGAGCCAGATTTTAGCTAGGAAGACTTTCAGAGTGGTTTTGAAAGACGTGAGAGGGTACTGACCTGATGTTTACAGATAAGGAGTTAAAGGCCTTAGCAACCTTGTATGAGTACAGGCAATGCTCAGCAGATTTGCTAAGTTTCTAGACAGACAGGAGTTTTTGGTTACTGTATCACAATGACTGAACTGGTAACATAATTGTGTAGAATTTTTTTTTTAGTGCTGGACAGGCAGAGAGATGCTGGATAATGTTATAGGTGGTAAGAAGCCGTGTATATGTTAGTTAAGGAGGTCTAACCAATTTAGACTTTTTAGTGCTTTACAGTGGTTGGTTCTGAAACAGGCATTTCCTTTAGCATTGTTCAAGTTTTAATTTGTGTGAAGCCTGGAGGTTAGTAAAGATGGGAGTTCCATAAATAAGTGTGGGAAGGAGATACAAGGTGGCATGTGTAGTTTTAGTTGTGTCGGTGAGAAATTTTTGGGCTCTGTAAAGCATCCCTAGTTTTTTATGAGTTTTTCTTGTGCAATTTTGTATATGCTGGTTGAGTGTAAGATTATCATCCACTATCACCCCTAATAATTTGCTATCAGAAGTTACTTCAATGCTTGTATTACCAAGAGAGAGGACCTTATTTTTTTTTATTTTTATTTTTTTATGCGAGAGAGATTTGGGTAAAAAGTATCAGATCTTTTTTAGGTTGAGCATGAGTTGTGAGTTATGAAGCCATGTTTTAATGACTGTTAAAGCATTCAGAGAATTTTTTTGGCGGTATACCATGTTGTCAGATGTGAAAATGAGAGTGAAATCACCTGTGTATTGTATTAGAGTGACGTGTTGTATGGATGTAGTGAGGGTGTTGGTGAAAATGTTAAAGAGGAGGGGCTCAAGGATAGAGCCTTGTGGTATACAAGTTGTAAGTGGGAGGTAAGGAGAGAGCATGGGGTGTCATTTTACTGACCGATAACTAATGAACATGTGACTTTTCAACCACAGAAGGGTGGGCTGAGACAGTCCTGTTGAGGACATATGAAGTAGAAGTTTGCTGTGGCAAACTGTGTTGAAGGCTTTAGACAAGTCTAGAAGTAAGAGAGAGATTAGTTTGCAATTTCTCTAGCTTTATTGACAGTACCTATTTTGGTTAGAAGGGCAGTACTGGTACTATGGAAGGACAGAAGCCATGTTGTGTAGGGGATATGAGTTTTTCCTGCAGGAGATAGTCTAGCAGTTGTTTTTGATTACATTTTTCAAGTATATTCATGAGGGGAGATGAGACTGTTTTAGGTCTAAAGTTCTTAATGTCTGTTGAATTTCCTCCTTTGTGCAGAGGGATAATGTGTGACTTTTTGCAGAGACAGGGAATGTGGGATTCCTGGAATGACCTATTTATTAGGATGGAGACAGGATAGGGAATGCTACTAGCTGTCATTTTTTAAGTACTCGCTAGAAAGGTCATTAACCCAAGAAGAACATGCTTTAAGTTTAAGATTAGTTTTATATAGGATATGGGTACAGGTCTGAAGGTGAAAGTGGATGTGGTGATATGTGGCTGTTGGGCAGGGTTGGGATTAAATGTTGAGGAATCATTGGTTACAGATGCTATACTATCTATAAAATAAGAGCTGAACTGTACTGCAGTTTCACGTGGTAAGTTACATGATGACATCAGTGAAGGAAATGCCACCAAAATAGATGACATAGGTAAATGAGTTAGCAAAATATAAAATAAAGTTTAAATAATAAATGCAGGTAGATGTGCATTTAGTTTATATTAGACAGCTTATCAAAATATGACAACTAGTTGAATTATTATGGCAAGATAAACTTGTATGTTTTTAAGGCATGCTGTTTTTTTTGGGAGGGCTTTATTGTTCAGAACCAAAAATGTTCAGATTTGGGATCATATTACTAGTATTCTTGTTAGATTAGTTGTTTGTGGCTTGAAACATAAGATGGTGAGTATTACGCTTGATTGTAACATATGCTCTAACAAGTTTGAGCAATACAACAGATTTATTTCATCTTTGAAACATTTGGCTACTGTTTATTTACAAGTAATTATTGTTGGAAACTTAAATTGTAAGCTCAGGAAGACTACTAAGAACATTTCTAAAGATATAAAGACCTTTTCAAGACCTTGGAAAATTTGGAAAATTACTTCTGGGCCCTTTTATGGGTCATATGTATACAACAGGTAATTTGAAATCAATTATTTGGTATCCTTAGCTTCTTTGGTGCCTATATAGCATCATCAATTGTAACTTAATATGACTAATCATTTTACATCACATTTTGAGATAGAGACATGATACAATAAGTAAAAGGATGTTTGTTAAAGACATAACTGTGGTAGACAAACCCACAATTTTTTATGGAGCAATCACCTTACTATGCTTCCCTTTTTCACATCATGGTCTCATTGGTGGATTGCTTATACATGTACATATAAACAATTATTTTAAGGTTAATATATATATATATATATATATATATATATATATATATATATATATATATATATATATATATATATATATATATATATACATATATATATGTGTGGTATGAGAAAATTTGCATTACTCATTGCTAATGAGAAGGTATGAAGACTACTTTCATTCTTATTGATTATAGAATACAAGATTAGGGGAGAAGAAGTGGGGTGATTTAGCTAAGGATAAACTTTCTCAATTATTGCATCAACAAAAATATGTTAGAAATATCTCTTTTTCTGTAAAATTTTACAATATGACTCTTCTGTTACTGAACAGTTACAACTGATGGAGAGACTACAGTTACTAGTCAAGAAGATATTAGCCATGATAAGCTTACTTACTATTTAAAATATATTTCACACATTAATCCCTGATCTCGATGCATTATCATATGCCTTTTCTAAATCTATGGATAATGAATACTGAGTAACAACATATTTTCTTGAATCTTTTACATGAATGGCATTTTAATGGAGTCACAGAGAGAGATGTATGTGCAAACATGATGATATTTATATAAAAAGATCTTGGGGGATACTGATAACTGGAGACCTATTACAATCAGAAACAAAGAGACTACAACATGTTTTATAAAATAGTATATAACAGATTTGGAAAAGTTTTCCAAAAACTCTGTCTAGAATTTATGAATACAAGGAAAACCTATTAGAGATATTCTATTACTCCTGAGGGAAGCTAGTGACAATATTTCTTTCCTTACTAATGAAGCTTTATTATTAACTTGTGATGTTAGTAAAGCTTTTGATTCTATTGCCCACATTAGTTTATGGGATATTTTAGAAAGTTACACAATTAGTTCTGTTTTGAAAGTAGTGAATTTATGAATATTCCTGGATTAGGAATTCAATGAATGGTTACTGAGGAAAAAGTATAAAGCTTCTTAGAGGGGTGAAACAAGGCTACCCTGAGAGGTTTGTTATTTAGCTTAGCTATGAATGCAGTTCTTGAAAATGTCTGTATAATGTATAATGATGCAGTTTGGGAATTGTTGCGAGGCATCTCCATTCCCTTATAACTTTCTTATGCTGATGTCCTAACTATTACAAGTTCAATTAACTGGATTACTATTGTCCTAACGATCTTACTACTGTCCAGGCGATCTCTGCTGAACATACAAAGCTATGTCAAACCCAGAGCTGTTGGACATGCTCCACTTAAAGAAATCCCAATCCCTCCGAGCTACACGCTCTAGGGACCTAAACCTTGTCACCACAATAAGCAGAACATGCTGGAGGGATAGATTCCTGTCCAAGAGACTTCCCATACTCTGGAACAGACTACATATCTATGTCAAACAGAGCTCCTCATTAGCACTCTTCAAGAAAAATCTTGATGACTGGATGGGAAATAGGAAATTGACCCCAGGGATCACTTCTGTGGCTCTGCTCGACAGGGGCACAGGAAAATAATTTTCTTGTGTTGCGAAATCCAGGATACCTTTTTGGCTAGGCTTATATAGGCCCTAGGGCTAATAGCCTAGTACCTACCTATGAACTCAAAGAGAAGTTAATGTGCATGCCACAGGTTTATCTGTAAATAAACATAAAAGTAAAGGATTTGGATGTTATAAATTTATAGAAGGTATTCATTTAAATATCAGAAATAGATATCACAGGTATCGAGTTTGGGTCTTATTCTATTTTTCTTGCTCACTGAGATTTGTTGTTAGATAAGCTAAAACAATATATTCAACAATAATCGTCAGTCATGACATTTATTTTTCTGGCACAAGCCTTCCAGGGCAGAACATAAAAAACACAGACATCTCACATTTACATAGTGCAGCAAATTAAATCATAATTAAAAGCACAATTAATTAAGACAAATCTTCCAATTACATGTACAGTTCAAACCATTACTTCTCAAAGTATTAAACTTTAAAATAAATATCCTCTCCTTATATTGTAAATATCTCTTAATAAAATTATTGTTCCTAACATTACATATTATTTGTTTTAAAACAAACTGTCAGGTCAAACAAATTAGAACTGTGAATCTCCACAGTCCTTAATACTGTAATAAATAATAATTATAATAATAATAATTACCATCATCATAAAGGCACCAGGATAAACTTTTTTTTGTCATTAAAATAAAACAATATATTTGCTTGTGGAATTGTTTTTTTTTTATGTCATTTAAGAAGAAAGTTTTTATTCTGCATTAGCTCTTTGGTATATGTTGGTAATGGTTTTCCTTTTCCTAAATGTAGAAAAAAAATTACTGAAACAGTTTTTTTGTTTGTATGTTTTTGTTTTTATATTTCCTATGGGTAAAAAAAATAAGGAATTACTTATTGTAAAAAAGAACATGGGGTAGCTTTACATCACCTTAGTTTTTATCTTGCCTCGCTGCACTTACATACTCTGTTTTACTTAAATTAAAGGTTAGAAGTTCTGCGTTTGTTGGCAAACTTCTTTGAGAATGTATAGGTTTTTTGGGGGATCTTATTTTTCTTCCAAAATGAAAATGTATGCATATTAATTATTTGCTGTCAGAATTATATTTTTGTTAAGGACAGGCACACCTCCAGACTGGTCTGCCAGTATGACACACTGGAACAACTCCAGGTGCAATTGACAGTTGGCAAGACACCCATCCAAGATGTAGCCAGCTATAGACCCCCTTACATGACTCAGGACACCCATTCCTCTTACTTGCATATACTTGACTCCATCAAGGTAGCCCCTAACACCCTGATCCTTGGTGGCTTCAACTATCCCACCATTGACTGGGTGAACTATTCCTGCACTAATACAATCACTAAATGATTCCTTGACTTCATCCATTCTAATGACGAGACCAGCTAGTCTCATCCCCCTCCCACAAGGGGAGATAACATTCTGGACTTGGTTCTCACCAACATGGGCAACCGGTGCACCACTCCCATAATATGTTCTTCCCATTGGACTGTTTTGTTTGACGTTTCTATCCCACCCAACTCCCAACAGCCATACTCAAGCTAAAAAACTTTTCATAAGATGATTACAACCTCGTAAGGGAGGGTATCTGTAGCTTCACAGCACCACCCCCAGAGGATGCAGACAACTATGCTGAACAGTACACCAATGCTATATACAAGCACCTGTACAACTGCATGGACTCAGCCATACCCAACAGAACTAAAACCTGCCCCTCAAGGAAACACAAACTTGTCTGGTGGATATCATCTATCAACAGGCTATACAAAAAAAAGGAAGAAACTGTTGTCCAAGCGTAAAAAGGAACAAATTCCATATTGGAAAAACTCCCTCTTTAGCCTCAACAAGCAAATTAGGTCACTAATGGAAACCTCCAAAGCCAATTATGAATTGAAACTAGCCTCCGAAACAAAGGGAAACCACAAAGCCTTCTTCAGTTATGTCAGGAACCTCCATGGCAAAGCCCAGGTTTGTTCTGAATTAATACTTAACAGTACCACTTACACTGACTGTGCTGACTTAGCCAACCAGAGATAAGTTCAGCGCAAACTCCCCCCTTCCCCCCTCAAAGGCACTTTCTACATTCCCAATACTTGTCCTGCACCTCACATCTATGTAGACCAAGTGTTAAAGGCCCTATCCAAGGCATAGAATACAGCTTGCATGGGACCTGATAGTATCCCAGGCTGTATTCTGCACCATCTGCAGCAAGAACTAGCTTTGCCATTGAACACCCTATTCAACCAAAGCCTAAGTACAGGCAGAGTGGAGAACTGCCATTGTCATCCCCTTGCATAAATGTGCTGCCACTACTGACACTGGAAACTCACCCCATTATCTTGACAAGTCTGATCTGTAAAGCCATGTAGCGTATTATTATAGATCTCATAAACAAGGACATAGGCAATCTCCAAGTACTTGACCCAATCAGTTTGGATTCATCAAGGGCAGATCTTGCCTGTTGAACCTAGATGAGGGAAAGTCAGTACATACAGCTTACTATGACTTGGCCAGGGCCTTTGACACAATCCCCCACTCGAGCATCATCGAAAAGCTAACACATCTTGTCATAAATCCCTATCTCATCAGGTGGGTGGCCAACTGGCTCATTGACAGGACCCTCAAGGTCAAAATATGCACCTCCACCTCCAATAGCAGACCTGTCACTAGTGGAGTTCCCTAGGGATCTCTCCTGGGACCCCTACTGTTTGATATCTACTTCTCAGAGGTCCAGGTAAAAACAAAACACATGTGGTTGACCAAGTTTGTGGACGACTGTAAGTTGGGTGCTGTCACTGACTCCCCAAATGATGTTAACATATTGCAAGGGGGTCTCACAGCAACTAATAACTGGTGTCTTTATGCTTGGGAGGTCTCTGGTGTTTAGGTATGTTCCTTGTGAGGATCTCCATGTATGTAGGTATGTGTGATGTGGGTATGGGTGGAGTAGAAGGTGAAATGTGTATGCTGACAACCCGTTCATTGTCATATGTACTGACTGGTGTGTGAGAGAGCATGGATTCAAGGTTCTTAATATAGTTGCATCTCTCACATGTTGAGTTTGTGTGGAATAGGTGTAGAAGGTTGTTGCTAAGCACAAGTCAGTTGCTACACTGTCTCAGGATGCCCATGTTGACCAAGCTGGCTGGAGAAACTGTGGGAAATTGTCCATCCATAGTGTTAGGTAAATTTATATGGTCAGGAACAGAGGTTGCACTTAGGAGTGGCTAGTGGGTGAGAGGTGTATTGGTACCACTGAGGCTAGGCTTAGTGTTCTACTTGACAGCAGAACAGGACTGCAAAAAAACCTCTGGAGGACCACAAGCAAAGTGCTAAGGGAAAATTTAGCAAGCAAAATGTTTGCGTCTATAACCACCAATGGTAACTACCGCTATGCAGCAAGCAAGCAAGTGCAGCTGCAGGCTTAAATAGAACAAGTAATAACCCTTTTAACTCAAACTAGACAAAAAGGGCTCTCTCACTGAGCTCTAGTCCAATTACCCTCAATTAGATGGGATCTGGACAACACTCTCCTCCCACAAGGTTGCAAGATGTCTTGAATTTTATGCTAAGAAGTTACAAAATAGACTCAGAAATAGCAAGCCTGGAACTAGGCTATGCTACAGCTGAACTAGCACAGTGTCCAGTAAAATGTGGCAAAAACACAGTTCGTTCAGACAGACAGCAGAATGCAAATACAAATTAAAAGTGCAATATAAATGCAAAAGCAGGCAATTAAAGTTAGTTGGAAGCAATGGATGCCTCAGATATTTGAGTATCTCAGTGAAGAGCTGGTTTTAGTGCTCAACTGATACAAGACAGTCTAGTTTCAGCAAATCTGAATCTAGCCCATGCTACAAAATTCAGAAGTACCAGAAATTCAAAGTGCATAAAATCACAACCACTACAAAAAAAAAAACAGTTTAAATAAAGCAGCAATTCAGTAGAATACTGTTCTCAATTTAATCAGGCTACTAACAAGCAGTAATTAATGCAGCAGAATAAATGTAATTGAACACTTTTAAGGACAAGCAACAAAAGCAAAATAAAGTAGGAAGAGACACAGTATAAATACAGTAAAAGCAGACGAATAAAGTGTAATTTCTTTTGTCAAGTAGAAAGGGAAGAAACAGAAGATAATTCAAGGTTAAGAAGCTAACTTCCCAAATGATCTGATTGTGCTCAGTAGAATGAGCTGATACGATGGGGACTGGGAGGAGTGTCCAATATCAAATTTATAGTAACAGACGGGCAACACCAAAGCCACCAAGTTATAACAACACAACAACAGTAGCACGGGTAGGTTGGAGAAATATAATGAACCCAGAGATCAGAGCAGAAGTAAGTGTTTAGTTCACTAAGCCAGAGAAATGCTCAACATACACAAACTTCACAACACTTGGTACAGAACTATTAAATATCACTGATACTGTTATGGCAAGTGCACAAATTACAGGGTTAGAAAATCAGAGTTAAAACCCGGGTATAGGATCAGAAAATTGGAGAACTTGACAAGAGACTCAGTTTCCGAATTATCCAAAAAAAACCCAAAAAAAACGTAGAGGTGGCAGCTCTACTACCTACATTCATGTTAGTCTTCACCTCGTTAAATAATTAAATTGTGGTTTGAATGCTTACATGACCAGAATGGTATATCTAGGTGTGACTGAATTACAGTTTTTCTTATCACTGTCTACTGGAAATTAAACACTGAAAATGGTGATTTGAAAAACCTATAAAATACACACAAGACATTTTTTGGAGAGGTGACAAGCCCTTCTGCACCCAGGCATATGATCACCCCCCCCCCCCCCAAATTATATATACCAACTCCATGTTTACACCAGAGAAGAAAAATGGGCAGAATCCCCTTCAAAAGTGCTCAGCTGACTCCAACATGTAACACATTTGCAGTTAAACTCACTCTGACATTTATTTTTTGAACTAAAGCCTCCTGACCACTAATGTTTCAACAGCCTGTAGATAAGCCAGTCTTGCCTCCCTTTACAACCACTTAATGCTGCTCACTTTCTAACACAAGAGCTTCACTGAATTACTTTACACAAATACCTAGAGCTTAACTACAGCAACAGTGCTCAGAGATGTGTGGCCAACAAACTGAGAAAGCATGAGCCAAGTGGCAAGTACAGATTAAGACAGTAATTTTTGAAGACATTCACAATATCATGTCCCACATTATGGTCAGTAGGCAGTGTATTCTTCCTCTGGTGATACAGGTTTTCACATTCCTGCCTATGTGTAGTAGTAAATGTGCTGTTTTGTACAGAAAGATACAGAAAATCTATCATATTATACATGGCATTACTTGGATCAATCACATTCCAGATAAGCAGGAACAAAGTGATGGAAGCATTATATGTCTGTTTTACTGTGGGGAAAGCTGTTTTCCTGTTTGAGTTTATCTTCACAAATAATATCAGATGACCTGTACTACAAATATTCTACATATGAGCTAAGCAGTATGGTTAATTAAGTTTTAACTAAATGCAAATTATTTACTTTGCCATACTATCTTGAGGTAAACTGAAAGCACTTGCAGCATTTTTCTTGAAGTGAAATGAAAGTCGTTTTTTTGAAGGAGGCTATTTAAGTCACCATTTGCACTCTATGTTTCTATCTCTCACAACTGACGTAGGGTTACCACCTGCCCTTGTTTTTACAGGACAGTCAAACACTAGGCAGTTGTGCTCAAGAAGACATAATTTAAAAATCAAATGTTCAGATATTTTCATACACAAAACATTTCAGACTTTCACTATTATAAATAACTATGAATCTATAGACCCTACTGCATATGAAACAACAGATCAGCTTCACTTTCTACAATGCATAGACTTTTTTTATGTAGTTTTTGCCCCTGAACCTCACAACCATGAACCAGCCCACCAGACAAGATTATTCATTCATTTTACCCATGGATAGCATATGGTATCAGGGTGAGAGATGGGTAGCAGCAGGTCAGCTATGAAGATGCTTTCCAGCATCCTGCCAGCGAGTAAGTATGTTATGGCCTAATCCTACCCCCTGGATGAGGGCATTGGTGATCCACTGCGCGGCAGAGGCTAATAATGCCTTCCTCCTATAGGAGCATACTCATACACATCCACTATGAGGGCTGCCATTCACCAATGGCTTGAAGAGCCTAACACCCACCACCAGGTCAGATATTTGCATCTTATCCAATCCTCCATGGGTTCCTATGCAGTACATAGGGAGCTCCAATCCATCTCTCAGGATGGGTATGCCCACCCCCCCAACACTATCTAGTGCAAAAGTTGCTAATCAACCTTAAGTTGTCTAGGCCATAGTTAAGACCTTATCTTTCTATGTCACTGGTGTCATCTACAATGCATAGACTTTACTATTAACTCTGTGCAAGACACACCTTTTGTATTGATTGAAGGTATCCTACAAACATCACTTTTCAGTAAGAAATGTCTCGGTGTGTGTATTTCAAATGTGGTAACCTTATATTATGTTGGCATAAAGGATTCAGAATGATTTGCTTATTTTAACATATTGAAAATCATTACATGCTGCTACTATATCGGAGCATTTATGGTAAACCGTAGTTACGAAAATGAAAATTTTGACTGTTAGAAGAAAAGAATCATCATTGCTTACATTGTCTGGGACTAGAGGATATTACACTACAATAAATAGTTATACAGAAACAACTGCATACAGTTGACGTCTCTTCAAAAATGTAAATTATAATTGAAGTTACTCAGATAACCTGTTGCCAATAAAGAAGGAAACCAGTCCGTCATAAATAACTGTCCAAGTGCAATCTTATCTGGTTTGGAAAAATAATGAATCATTACTTATGAGAAATTGCTAACTCAAATGTTCAGACAGAATGTGCAAATTGCAACGAAAATGCCTCACTGTTTTAACAAGATGTTTCAAAGCACTACAAAAAGTATCAGAAGTGCCTGTATGTCCACCCACACTGAATTGTAATAGTGTATAAAAATGGATTACATACAGACCATTAACATATTAGTTGTTGAGGGGCTTTACTTTGAAATTAAACTTTGCAGTGAGTTTCACTGCAATGTTTTGTATTCTGTGAGCTGGTGGAGCTCTTTTTGGGAGGTTTTGGCATTGTCTCCACTGTCAAAAAAACAGAAGCAGCAAAACAAACTAAATAAATAAAAATGCTGGCAGGCAGTTTCACAGACACAAATCACTCAGGTAATGATAAACCAAAGGTGTATTTAATGATAAAAATCCACAAGAAAAACAAATAAAATGTGAGCGCTTTCGTTTAACAAGTGTTAACTTCATCAGACACCATTAAAATGTAAGACAGACATTTATATACATTTAAAAAAAGCTCTGATTAGGTAAGCAACGAGAGACAGCTAGCTAAGCAACACCGAGACAGAACATTAATTAACCCCTTGATGACTGTGTTACAGTTGAAACTGTTGCATCTTAAATACAACTAAAACCTGTAACTAAAAGATAAATTATTAGTCTCATACTTGTGTCATGAATGATTATAAATAGGATAAAACTAAAACCAAAGTCATTTTTAAAAAATCTCATGCTAACTATTCACATAATGCTAAAATGTTTATCAAAGCCAAATACATACAAAAGTGCTTGTGCTTAATGCATTATTAATATTATTATTTCTTATGGCATAGTTGTGTTCATAAATTCTGGCGTTAAATTTCCTTTCTATTTTGCCTACATAAAATGCTAGGCATTGGTCACATGTAGCCATGTAGACCATTGCCTTGGAGTGACATTTATATTTACCTTTTACGTAATGGTCTATACCATTCACTGTAAAATTGCTGCCTGATTTCACCTTGTGGCACCAGTTACAATTGCAAGACTCACATTTGTACATCCCTACATGTCCTGTTCTAGTGTAGTTAGAACCTTTCCTAAGAAGGTCTTTTAAGTTTGAGCCCATTCTGTATATAACTATAGGTCTTTCTCCTATTTGTGCCCTGATGTACAAGTCATCCATTAAAATGTCCCAGTTCTTATAAAAAATGGGCATCAAGTGGTGTGAGTCAGAGTTGAATGTAAGCACCATAGATCTACAAAAATAACTTATTCCAACTCAGGTCTCCCCTCTTCAACTTCAGAGGGGCTGTTGTCTAGTGTGTTTCCCCAACTATGGGCTTAAAATGCCCCACTCTTCTTTGAACTATCACTCCTGCATAAGCTCATTAAGCAAGTCTGCTGGGTACTCCCTCCTCAAGAACATAGTTTTTAAGTTGTCGCATTCAATAAGAAAATCTTCTTCTCTGGAGATCATACTAATTGATAATTAATCAAACTAATTGCCCTTTAACTACTGACCTCTTTTGATGCTTGGGGTGGGAGCTAGTGTAATGCAGGAACGAGTTTGAGTAGGTCTCTTTCCTGTGGATCCTAGTAGCATACTTTTCATTATGTGTGTCTTTGTATAAGTGGACATCAAGGTAATTCATATAATCCAGGTTAATCACCCAAGTGAACTGCAGGAATGTAATGGTGGTGTTAAGGTATCTCAAAAACTCTTCCAAAACAACCAGTGACCCATTCCATATCAAGCTGATATCATCTTGGTATCTATAATACAGTTTGACCTTAGAATAGTACTGAGACTGAAATACATAATTTCTTTCCCAATATGCCATTACCATATTTGTGAATGCCCCACCACAAGCTGAACCCATTGCCACTCCTATGGTCTGCAAAAAGTACCTGCCATTAAAGAAGAAATAGTTGTTTCTTAAACAATTTCTAATAATTCCAAAATTAAATTAATTTTCTCCTGGTTAACTTTGTATAACAACAGTAGGTCACCCACCCACTCGAGACCAATTTCTTGTGGGATGACCATGTACAGGTCTTTTACTCTATAGTGACCATGATGTCACTTGTGTCATACCTGGTTCACTTGTTCTAAAAAAGCCCAGGAGTCTACAAATTTGGCTTTCATTACACAATATTTTCTTCAGCTCATGGTCTAAAAATTGGGAGCAAGCAGTGGTAATGGAGTGTTTTCCATCCACTAAGGGCCTCATAGGTGGATCTGATAGGTTCTTGTGAATCTTGGGAATACCAAAGAACACTGGTATCCTTGGGGTAATGGTTATGTAAGGAAAGGTCAATTCTTCTTTCTAGAAGTATGTCAGTTAGTTGGCTGTAGATTTTCCTGTATGCTGCATTTAATTCATTAAGGGACACTTCCGTGTAATTTCCTGTGTCTAACATAGCTAACATTTTGTCACTGTATGCGGAAGAGTCCATGATTACAACCCCTCCCCCTTTGTCAGGTTTCATAACCCTGATGTCATGTTCTTGCAGTTCCAATAAACAATCATGTTCACTTTGGTTCATGTTGTGAAGTGTTTGAGTTAGCCTGTATTTGTTCTTATTTAAATTATACAGATCTAGTTCACAAACATTTTCATACATTGCTAGTTTCGGGTGTAAAGGGGGGTTGTAGGTAGAACTGATCTTAAAAATGCTGTCTTCACTGACATTAGTTTGGGATCTAGTACCATGTAGTAAGGTCAAATTCAACTTTCTTAAATAAAGTTTCAGATGTAACATAGTGTCTACAACATTAAATCTCTTACCAGGTACAAAAGACATTCCCTTAGACAATAAGTCAGCTGTAGTTTCATTTATACATAAAGTAGAATAATTGTATACTGAAAAGTGTTTTTGGTGGTTAAAAACCACTGTAAAGATACCTGCTTTTTGAAAAGAGTCCACTGGTGTTGGGGTGCTTATATTAATGGAGTCATTAACATGGTGACCAGAAGGCACTGGTGGAGATGCTAAGCTCTCCAGTTCCTATTCTTTGGCCTGGCCCCCTGAAAAAAACTGTGGTTGGTAGCCGCCCTGTGGTTGCTGCCTCTTGTTGTAATGGCTTCTGTTCCTAATTATTTCACTTCTCCTGAGTTCTGGGAATTCAGCATCATAGTTTAAAATCACATCGTCAATCTCTTCAAACCTACATTCATCATTGCCAGTTACTTCAGGAGGGTGTGGTAATTGCTAGTTATTTTCCCCTCGTGGGGCTTTACATTTTTTGTATGAACCAGGAGGTTTAGGGTAGGCAATGCCATTAGCATAATCCTGAACATCCCTGTCCAGCTTGTTCAGTTTACCAGCTTTCAGTTTTGTTATGTGCTGGTCAATGCTAGTGTAAATCCTGTAATGTTCAAATTTCATGTTGCTATACTCATGATCCTCACGGATGGCAGAGTCTAGAATTGCAAGGTCTTTGAATAACAGTTCCACTTC
This sequence comes from Protopterus annectens, assembly GCF_019279795.1. Classification (NCBI taxonomy): domain Eukaryota; kingdom Metazoa; phylum Chordata; order Ceratodontiformes; family Protopteridae; genus Protopterus; species Protopterus annectens. The sequence continues at coordinate 936,125,033 of NC_056734.1, forward strand.
ACTGTTATGTTTACTTAAAAGCTCTAAAAGGTCGAGCCCACATTTATCAAATAAGTTAACTAATTCAGTGTACAAAACAGAGTCATGCTGTAAACCAGTAGAAAAGCGCCAGACCCTTAAAACTTTGGGAACCACTTTAAGTCTAGTGCATTCCCTTAGGTAGGCATTTTCCAGTTGGAGTTTCTTGCATCGTGATAATTTAACATCAAAATCTGTCAGCTTACCTTTCAAGGAAGGGCTATTGTGTTTGATGCTTCTGTTAAAAGAAACCCCATTCCGCAACCACTCCTCCAACTGAGGAATGTCCTTGTTAAGAGTTTCTGTTAGTCCATTTCTTCCTGCAGCATTCTGAGAGCTCCTGTTGTCAAAAAAACTCATTCCTGCCATGCACAGATGTGTTGTGCCTTCCTGCCTCAACTCACTTTGCTGTGAATCGGAAATGAGGCATGAAGGTGTATTATGAAAGTTAGTAGCATGCTCACTTGCCTCCTCATGCTGATTCGAGTGTGCAAGAGCAGAAGTGGTACTATTCAGTCGCACATGTTCATACAGATGATCCATCCTCTGGGTTAGTTGTAGAATAAGAGCAGTAAGCTGCCCAATCTCCGAGTTGTTTCCTTCATGCTCTTTGTTAGCTGTTGGTGCGCCAGATAACTCCACACTGCCAGAAGCCATGAACAAACTCAAAAAAACAGAAGCAGCAAAACAAACTAAATAAATAAAAATGCTGGCAGGCAGAGTTTCACAGGCACAAATCACTAAGGTGATGATAAACCAAAGGTGTGTTTAATGATAAACATCCACAAGATAAACGGTGCATTTCAAATGTGGTAACCTTATATTATGTTGGCATAAAGGATTCAGAATGATTTGCTTATTTTAACATATTGAAAATCATTACATGCTGCTACTATATCGCAGCATTTATGGTAAACCGTAGTTACAAAAATGAGAAGAGAATTTTGACTGTTAGAAGTAAAGAATCATCATTGCTTACATTGTCTGGGACTAGAGGATATTAAACTATAATAAATAGTTATACAGAAACAACTGCACACAGTTGACATCTCTTCAAAAATGTAAATTATAATTGAAGTTACTCAGAGAACCTGTTGCCAATAAAGAAGGAATCCAGTCAGTCATAAATAACTGTCCAAGTGCAATCTTATCTGGTTTGGAAAAATAATGAATCATTGCTTATGAGAAATTGCTAACTCAAGCGTTCAGACAGAATGTGCAAATTGCAACGAAAATGCCTCACTGTTTTAACAAGCTGTTTCAAAGCACTACAAAAAGTATCAGAAGTGCCTGTATGTCCACCCACACTGAATTGTAATAGTGTATAAAAATGGCTTACATACAGACCATTAACATATTAGTTGTTGAGGGGCTTTACTTTGAAATTAAACTTTGCAGTGAGTTTCACTGCAATGTTTTGTATTCTGTGAGCTGGTGGAGCTCTTTTTGGGAGGTTTTGGCATTGTCTCCACTGTGGTGTGATCATGGATTCATAATTTGGTGGTGAGTCCCCAAACAACAGTGATTCGCAGGGGCTTTCCCCAAGCAAAAAAAAAAAGTTTGTTATTTTAAATTTTTTTTTTGTCTCACCACCTTTGGTATTTCATTGTTGACAAAAGGTGAGTCGAAAATCTGTGTTTCAACTGCATGTAGTTTAACCATAAAAATAGTATTACTTTAGTGTGACACAGTACATTTTCCTTCTGCTTTGTTATAATTAAAAATAAAATGATAAAACAGTAATAGTAATAGTTTTAAGAAGGACATGCAGTTTTAATGCATGGCTTAATTATTAAAACTTCTCATTTATTGATTGTTCCACTTTCAATTAACTTGTCTTCTTTCGGCTTTTCCCAGTTAGGCGTCACCACAGGGGAACTCCAGTCTGCTAATGATTGGCAGTGAATCTTTACGGTGCCAAGTTGCCAGCCGACACCCAACCTTCAAAGAAGGCACACCCATTCACACACGCACCTACCTGCATGTCTTTAAACGTCACTCGACCGCGGGGAGGACGTGCAGACTCCACAGAGAATGCTCTCCAGCCAAGAATCGATGGGAGAACCTCTTGCTGTGAAGTCACAACACTGCACCACCGCGGCTTTCAACTAACTGGTACATAATAAAATTCCACTCTAAATGCCTCTGTTGTAAAAGCATTTACAATGAGCAGGTCCAAGATGAGACAGTATAACCACATTTTGCAAATTTTCAATATTAAGGGACATTAGGCTACTACTCTGGAGTAGAGGGAACTGATCTGTGAAGGTCTAGGGAGAGGATGCTCATAGGTTGGTACTAGGCTATCGGCCCTAAGGCCTATGCAAGCCTAGCCATAACAATTCCCTGGAAATTTCTTCCCACAATATTTACTTCTCTTTGCCCCTGTCTAGCAGGGTGACTGACATGATCCCCGGGGTGAATTTCCGGTCTCCCATCCAATCATCAAGGTTCCTTTTGAAGAGGGCCAATGAGGTGCTCTGCGTGACATGTATGGGCAGTCTATTCCAGAGTATGGGCAGTCTCTGGGTCAGGAACCTATCCCTCCAGCATGTTTTGTTCATTGTGATGATAAGGTTTAGATCCCTGGAGCGTGTGGCTCTGGGGGATTGGGATTTCTTTAAGTGGAGCATGTCCAACAGCTCAGGGTTTGACATGGCCTTGTATGTTAAGTAGAGTTCGCCTCTGAGTAGACAATATGCCACAGAGTATAGCTGGAGTTTTTTTAGACAGTCAGCATATGGCATCTGCTTTAGGCCTGTGATTCTTTTAGTGAGGTATTTCTGTGGCCTTTCCAGCTGTTGCAGATGTCTTGTGAGGTACATACCAAATGGGGTATTATACTCTATAATGGGTCCAATGAGGGATGAGTACAGTGGGACAATGACCTCTTTTTTTCTGGATGAAAAGCCCTTAGTGATGAGGTGTGCCACATAGAAGGATTTCCTGTTGTGTCGATGTGACTATCGAAAGTGAGACCACTGTCAACTTGTGTCCATAAGTCTCTCATCACACTTTCGATGTTTATTGTCCTGCCACCTATGTGGTAGTTCATGGGTACATGTTTTTTTCCAAAGGGAATAACTATACATTTCTTGGCATTAAGCTTGAGCCCATGGCTCTGGCACCAGACACCTGTTTCTGTAAGGCCCTTTTGTAGAATATCCATATCATTTGGGGATTCAATAATGGCTCCCAGTTTGCAGTTATCTGCAAACTTTGTTAGCCAGAGTCCCTTAGTGTTGGCCTGTACTTCAGAGAAGTAGATGTCAAACAAGAGTGGTCCCAGGACTGAATCCTGAGGTACTCTACTTGTCACTTGTCTGGAGCTAGATTTGGAGTCTGCTACTTTTACAGTCTGGGTTCTGTCAGTAAGCCAGTTGGCAACCCATCCCATTACAAGAGTTTTATTTTAAGGGTGCCAAACATTAGTAATATTTATTTTACCAACACACACATTCAGCAATAGTGAATGCTTTACTTGTTTATTTATTTGTGGAAAATTAGTACTGGAAAAGTCCAAATGGGCTACACAAGAGACAAGACCCCTTTTCAGTGGAGGCTTTGGGAGAGAAGTTCCACAAAATTATACATTCTAACAATAAAAAGAAAAAAATGCAGACAATACAGGAAAATATAATACAGTACGATATGACAAAATTAATGACTTAGCACAATAATTGTTTTCAGGAGAACAGATATTGAATAATCAGAAAGCAGAGTAAGATACCTGTTGTCATGGTGTGTTTAGAAAAGGAGGATATGGAAGGTGAATTAGGAAGAGAAAGATGAGTAAAAAGGCATTATTAAAGCAAAGTTTTTGGAGCAGTTTGCAGATAGAAATTTAGTGTAAGTGGAAATGTGACAGTTTAGATTTGGAAGAGAGAGCAAGACTTAAGGTTTCTAGGCTGATGAAGGGCAGACAAAATTATTAGAGTGAAATGGTGGAGTTAAAGGAAACTTGTATGTAATATAGGAATATTTGTAGAAAATAAGCAAAAAGTAATGTAACTTTATCAGATGAGCTGGAAGAAGAGCAGTACCAGGAATTACATAGGTAGTCCTTTAGTTTGATTTTGGCAGTACCAGGAATTATGTACACAGTCCTCTAGTCTGATTTTGGCAGTACCAGGAATTATGTACATAGTCCTCTAGTTTGATTTTGGCAGTACCAGGAATTATGTAGACAGTCCTCTAGTTTGATTTTGGCAGTACGAGGAATTATGGCGGCAGTCCTCTAGTTTGATTTTAGCAGTACCAGGAATGATATAAACAGTCCTCTAGTTTGATTTTGGCAGTACCAGGAATTATATAAACAGCCCTCTAGTTTGATTTTGGCAGTACCAGGAATTACATAGACAGTCCTCTAGTTTGATTTTGAAGCAGACATTTAACATTGTGTGTGTGTGTGGGGGGGGGGGGCAAAATGTTTAAGATCTTCACCTCACAGTCACAAAGTCCAGGCTTTAGTTCTAAACATGGATTACTGACTAAGTTTAATTGGCCCTTAAGGGCAGTTAGTCTAGTATTCTCTATGAATCTATTGTCTTTAGTGCAGTGAGCATTTTTTAATAAGCGTATGAATAAGTGTCTGTTCTAATTTTTGTATCTTTTTCCTTCTGTATACTGACTTTCTGTTTAGAGGTATTGCTCCCATGGAGTCCAGTTTGTGACTGAAAAGAGTTATCTGAGAGTCTACACAGTGGTCATCAAACAGAAATAAGAAAATAAAAAATAGCAGTTACTGTACTGTATATCAAATGACTGTAATATAAAAATAGTGAAATGTGAAATGGTGAACTCTGTTATACAATATAATTTATTATATAGTCAATTATACTATGTGTTAAAGTATATGAATTATATTAATATAGTAATATTAATTATGCATTAATTATACTATGTATTACCCATTATATTATGTGTTATGTCATTTTACTAGGAAGGGAAAACTCTATTGCACTGAAAGTCACTGTCTAAAACAATTGGAAAGAGAAGGGGAAATATAAAAGATAATTACACTACCACAAAGATAAATTGTTAGACAGTTCATTAGAAAGTGACATTTGTTTCTCTATGTGCAAATAAGTTTGTATCGTTTGATGACATGGAATACAGCACAGTTTTTTTTTTCAATGAGTATATACCTTTATGCTGTTTTGTGGCAGAGAGTACAAAGTATTTTTTTCTCAATGTGCAAATGTTTATATTGTTTGCTGGCACAGATTATAGCTCCATTTTTCCTCTCAGTGTGTAAATAAATTGGCATTATTTACTGGCACAGATTTCAGAGCAGTTTTCTCTCAATCTATAAATAAGTTTATGCTGCTTAGAAGTACAGATTACAGCTCTGTTTTTTCCTCAGTGTGTAAAAACATTTGTATTATCTGGTGGCAAAGATCACAGTGAAATTTTCTACTGATGTGCAAATAAGCTTATATTATTTGGTGTCACAGATTACAAAACAGATTTCTCTCGATGTGCAACCAGATTTATATTGTCCGTTGGCACAGTTTACAAAGCTGTTTTGTCTCAATTTACACATAAATTTATACTGCTTGGTAGCACAGACTACAACTCTGTTCTCTTCTCACTGTACATATAAGTTTCTATTTTCTGTTGATGTGCAGATACACTTACATTATTTGGTAGCACAGATTAAAAAGCAATCTTCACAATGTCCAAATATGTGTATTATTTGATTGTTAAAAATTAGCTTTCCATGCTACTGACAATATTAAATTGGAATAAAATAAACAAGGATAAAGCAGTTCAACTGAAAATACCATCAATGATTTTTTACTTATTACTTTTCTCCAGTGAATATTTGGGGAGTTTTTACACTTGTGTAGATTACCCCAATATAATGTAAGAAGCAAAGAAGAAAGTTACAATATTGTCAGAAAATACATACAAGCCTCCCCTTATTTGGAGATAAGTGTTAGATCCTGTACCTAGTGTTATCTTAAAAATGAACCCTAGAAGTGACACAGATAGGAAAACAGAAAAAAAAAATGCCAGACAACTATGTGGAAAGGCAGGAGCCTTAAAATAATGGCATTTCATCTGAAACATAAATAGTTATATAAATATTTTATTTATTTACTTATTTTATTTTATTTATTGTTTACTGGGAAAGTCACCCTGGACACAGGTCCTTTCTCAGCGGAGGCCTGGGGAGAAAAGCCCCATGAGTAACAATAAATTTTAATGTACACATTACAACAATCGGTAAAGTTTAAAGTAAACAAAATGTAGTATACATAAGAAAATAAAAATTTGTTACATCTTGACAACAAAACCCAGGCTTTGAACATAGCTAGTACTATTTGTACAGTATGACTTATGTCAAGATATAAGGTTAAGACAAGTATGTAGGAATAAAGGATTATTCGGTAATATGTTGTAGTACGTATAACCTTAGGTAGAATAAAAGAGTGACTTGAAAGATATGGAAAGATTTCGGACTATAATCTGTACCACTTTTCCCCTTAAGAGTCAGTATTTATGATCAGAAATGTTAGAACTAGCCTTATTGTCAAACTGTATGCATCATTTGATGGAAGCCCACTGGAGTAGGTATTTTTATACTGCATTTGATGGAAGCCCACTGATGAGTAGGTATTTTTTACTGTTTGCACTTGAACATAAAATCCAGTAAGAAAAATTCTGCAATAAGAGATGATAGTATATACTTAGGTGGAGCATTAAAATGATTAATTGCTGTTTGTCAGAAAGACCACATGCTTTTATCAATGCATTTTGAATAAATATCAATCTGCTATCTCCATTAATGAGGAGTTCAAGCAGTTCTGCTATGAATTGCTGACTTTCAAAATGCCAACGATCCAAAACACCAAAAAATAATGTCCGACACATGGCAAACAGCCACAACTCCTAAACCTATACACACACACACACACACACACATATACATATATATATATATATATATATATATATATATATATTTATATATATATATATATATATTATATGTATCAACTCCACAGTTGCACCAACTGGAAGAAGGGAGAAATCTCTTAATAGAAATGAATTACTGCTAGTGCACACCTAGAAATTGCAACAACAATGACTTTTGTATGGAGAACAAGGATCAATGTTATGTTTCTTGGTGTTTTTTCTTTCCAGTGGACAACTGATGCTCTAAGAATTTCACCTCAACCACCTGTAGAGGAACCCATTTAAGTACACAAGTTTTTAGCAAATTTACATCACAGTTATGCATTTTGTTAACACGCTCAGCCACTGTTCTTTCATATCTTTGTAACAACATTAAATGTTCTTGTATTCTTATTTTATACTGCCTTAGTATTTTACTAATATAGTATAAAATAAGAATACAAGGACATTTAATGTTGTTACAAAGATATGTTTTATACTTCCTTAGTATTTTACCAATATAGCTAAGCTGCGGTGGTGCAGCGGTAGCGTTGTCGCCTCACAGCAAGAGGTTCTCCCGTTCGATTCTCGGCTGGAGCGCCTTCTGTGTGGAGTCTGCATGTCCTCCCCGCGGTGGCGTGGCATTCAAAAGACATACGTGAATGGGCATGCTGTTGTAGAATGTTGGGCATCAGGCTAGCACCTCGGCACCATAAAAATCAATTGCCAATCATTAGAGGACCTGAGTTCCGCTGTGGCGACCCCTAACTGGGAAAAGCCGAAAGAAAAACAAGTATTTTACCAATATAGGCTTCATTATACTGGCAAATAAATAAATGAATAATCAACTCTGTACTACAATTATAAAGGTGACTATATTTAAAATGAATGCTATTAATAATCATTTTGTTACGCTGAGGTCAGGGACAGGGCAGGCAAAATCAGGCACATTTTGCAAAATCAGAGACAGATGAGGACCAAAAAGTCTGCCATTCAAAAGATCTGGTTGTCTGTCAGTTACAAAATAAATAATAAATAAAAAAGTACTTCCAAAAGTCAGCATTAAAACTTTCTCTTTGTACCAGGCTCTATCCGCTTTGAATTTTCTGACTTCTTGCTCTGTTCCACCTATGATCTTTCTACTTTTGTAATCTAGAAAGATCAATGGTAGGATGAGCAGGAGGACAAGAAATCAAATGGCCACATCTGTCAGACTTCCTCCCTAGGCTACTACTCTTGCTTCTGTGATGGGGGTACTTTCCCATTATTTAGTTATTTATTTATTTATAATAAAGAAATGCCACTTCTCTTTACTATTAAAAATAAATACTTAAAAAGTGCCCTGAGAAGAGAGGTTGCCTTGTTGTCCTATGCCTAATGCCAGTCATAAATGAAGGTAGGAAAGGAATGCATATGGAAAATCTGTTACTTAATAAAGAAGCTGAACAAATTTTTCAAGTTTCATACTGCAATACCCTTCAATTAAATGAAGAACTGAACTGGAAAGCTCTTGTTAATTGACTGAGGAATTGCTTCAATTCTTCTTCTCTTTCAGCTGTTCCCGTTAGGGGTCACCACAGCGGATTATCTGTTTCCATTTCTTCCTGTCTTCTACATATTGCTCTGTCACACCAACCGCCTGCATGTCCTCTCTCACCAGGTCCATAAACCTTATCTTAGGCCTTCCTCTTTTCCGCTTACCTGGCAGCTCCAGCCTTAGCATCCTTTTCCCGATATACCCATCATTCCTCCTCAGCACATGTCCAAACCAATGCAATCTCGCCTCTCTCACTTTGTCTCCAAACTGTCCAACCTGACCTGACCCTCTAATATACTGATTCCTAATCCTGTCCATCCTTGTCATACCCAGTGCAAATCTTAACATCTTTAACTCTGCCACTTCAAGCTCTGACACCTGCCTTTTTGTCAGTGCTGTCTCCACCCCATACAACATAGCTGGTCTCACTACCCTCTTGTAGACCTTCCCTTTTACTCTTACTGGTACCCGTCTATCACAAATCACTCCTGACACTCTTCTCCACCCATTCCACCCTGCCTGTACTCTCTTCTTCACCTCTCTTCCACACTCACCATTACTCTGAACTGTTGATCCCAAGTACTTAAACTCATCCACCAATGCCAACTCTACTCCCTGCATCCTCACCATTCCTCTATCCTCCCTCTCATTCACACAAACATATTCTGTCTTAGTCATGCTGATCTTCATTCTTCTCCTCTCTAGAGCGTATCTCCACCTCTTCAGGGTCACCTCAACCTGGTCCCTACTCTCATTACAGTTCATCGGCAAACATCATAGTCCATGGGGCCTCCTATCTGATCTCGTCTGTCAACCTGTCCATCACCATTGCAAATAAGAAAGGGCTCAGAGCTGATCCTTGCTGCAATCCCACCTCCACTTAAACAGATCTGTCACTCCCACTTCAGACTTCACCACTGTCACACTACCCTTGTACATATCCCGTACCACTCTTACATACTTCTCTGCCACTCCTGACTTCCTCATACAATACCACAAGTACTCTCTAGGCACCCTATCATATGCTTTCTCCAAGTCCACAAAGACACAATGCAACTCCTTCTGAACTTCTCTGTACTTCCCCATCAACACTCTCAGAGCAAACATTGCATCTGTAGTGCTCTTTCCCAGCATGAAACCATACTGCTGATCACTAATCATCACCTCCCTTCTTAACCTAGCTTCCCCTACTCTTTCCCATATCTTCAAGCTGTGACTAATTAGTTTTATCCCTCTGTAGTTACTACAACTCTGCACATCACCCTTATTCTTAAAAATAGGTACCAAATCACGTTTTCTCCACTCCTCAAGCATCCTCCGACTTCGAAGATTTCATTAAACAATCTGGTTAAGAACTTCACTGCCATTTCTCCTAAGCACCTCCATGCTTCCACTGGTATGTCATCTGGACCAACAGCCTTTCCATTCTTCATCCTCTTCATAGCTGTCCGTACTTCCTCCTTGCTAATCAGTTTCACTTCCTTATTCACTATCCCCACATCATCCAACCTTCTATCTCTCTCATTCTCTTCATTCATCAGCCTCTCAAAGTACTCTCTCCATCTGCTCAATATACTCTCCTCGCTTGTGAGTACGTTTCCCTCACTATCCTTTATCGCCCTTACCTGCTGCACATCTATCCCAGCTCGGTCCCTCTGTCTAGCCAATTGTTACAGGTCCTTTTCTCCCTCTTTAGTGTCCAACTTTTCATACAACTCTCCATATGCCTTATCCTTAACCTTTGCCACCTCTCTCTTTGCCATGCTCCTCATCTCCTTACACTCCTGTCTACTTTCTTCATCTCTCTGACAATCCCACTTCTTCTTCGCCAGCCTCTTCCTCTGTATACGCTCCTGTACTTCCTCATTCCATCACCAGGTCTCCTTGTCCTCCCCTTCCTCTATCCAGATGTCATACCAAGGAATTGTTTTAATCAATGATTTTGTTTGCTATGTATGTGTGTATGTTGTTTTAGGGGTTGAGGTACCTAGGCAGTGAGACATTTCCCTCTGGTACATCTGGTTGGGGACACATGGCTGAACTAACATTCAGCTGCACAGAAATACAGTTGTTGTGAATTCTCTATGGACAAAGAGAAAACTGTGGTGTCATGTCCACAACATCAATAACCAAATGGACAGGGGGAAAATAATGCCCAAGGCCCTCTAGGCAACATGAGACAGCAAGCAGTATGGCAGTTACCAGCAGCAGGCTAGCCAGTGGGCATAAAAGAGGCAGTAAAAATGCAGAGCACAGTGGGCAGTGCATTTATGATTGGTGTGTGTGTGGACCACAACCCCCTTCACAGTGTCTGGGGAACGTTACCTAAAATGCATACCGGAGCATAATTGTGAGTACAGTAACATGCAAGATTTCCTCCATGCTGTAGCTTCTACATGTTGCAATTACATTAGTATGTACTATACAATGAGCACAACACTCATTACTTCTTCTGCCCCCATGTACTTGGTTATTAAAGCTGTGGGCATGGCAGTGTATGCCTCTCTTTGCCCACAGGGAATTCACAGCAACCATATTTCTCTGTAGCTGAATGTCACTTCAGTCCACATACAAGTCTACCACAGGGAAATATCTCACTGCCTAGGCAGTTGAACCCTGTTTTTAGTCTGTCCCACTGGCCAAAAGGTTTACAACTTACCCATTAGGTAATGTGACCTCTGAAGAGGTCATGTGGGAGTACAGCCTCCCTTTACCCCTCATGTTGTTATGTCTTTCGGCTTTACCTGGTTAGGGGTCGCCACAGCAAAACTCTGGTCTGCTACTGATTGGCAGTTGATTTTTATGGTGCCGAGTTGTGAGCCCGATGCCCAACCTTCAAAGAAGGCACACCCATTCATGCACGCACCTACCTGCATGCCTTTAAACATCACTCGACCACGGGGAGGACATGCAGACTCCACACAGGAGGCGCTCCAGCCGAGAATCGGACGGAAGAACCTCTTGCTGTAAGGCGACAACGCTAACTGCTGCACCACCGCGGCCTACCCTCGTGTAAGAATTTTTTATGTGAGGTTTATTTGTGGTAGTCTCTCTTTCAAAGAGGCTTCAAAAAGATAGTCATTGATAAACTACACTGTTTATAAACTTCTGTCTTCAAAGTTAATAATAATGTGACTTTTTTTGCATTACCTGTTTGAAATACACTTCATTATTATGTAGTACTAAACTGCAAAAGTTCCAGAAAAAAATCTGCCCAGTTCAATAATTAGGTGCTATATTGGTATAACATTGTGTGACTGATGCACTGAAATGCACTATTACATTTACTACATAATTACCTTTTTCTTGACTGACTCAGTTTGCATTTTCTCCTGTCGCTCATCATCATCTTCTTTTTCGTCTTCTGTGTCAGGTTCTACCTGTTGAAGCAATACCTCCATATCGGAGGTTGTCACCACTGCTGTTAATCCTAACTGCTGAGTGAACTTGCACTTCATCAGGCAGGAAAGCAGAAGTATCTGAGAAAATGCTGGAGTTAAGGACCATTTTAGAATACTTCAGGAACAGTTTCCACATACAAAAATCATAACATCAATAGGTGCCTAATGATCTGACAGCCCAGTGATATCAAGCAGTGCACCTTCGGAGAGTTAGCTGTTTCAGGGAAACTCCTTCCAACAGCTGATTTGGTGGATCAAGATATACATGTCTAACAATGAACAAAGGTCAGTTTAACACTTATAAACTAAACTACAGCCAAGCAAATAAGAATAGCATGCCTTTATGTACTGTCTTAAAAAGTAAACATGCGAGAGGACACCCTTAACTGGCTAATAAATAATGTGAAATCTGAACTTATTCTTCTAGGTGAAGAAAACTTTGAGTGAGGAAAATAAAGATGCATCATGATTTCATTCATTACCCTAATGTACAAGGTTAGGTCTAAAAGTGGGTATATCACAATGAAAAAGTTTATTTGACTAGATGCAATGCACTTTTCCGAGCAACATCAAAGCATCTGGTAATCAACCAGAAATGTGACAAGTCCAGTTTTATAGTAAGAAGGCCAATGTAATAACAAAATGTCTCAAGTTATACTCCTGCAGAACAAATATCCATCTGAAAGTTAGCCATGGCCATAAATTGTCACATTTATAATAATGCACCTTGTGATGACTTCACCTCTATTTCAGTTTATAATCTAAACCATTATCTCAGACCTTTCATCTATCCCTATGTCAGAGGAATATTCCTATTTTCAGGTCTGATTTACCCCTGTACACGATTTACCTATTTTTGTAGGTATGCCACCATTTTCTGGCTTGATTTCCCCTTCGGACAATTTTCTGAATTCCCCTCATCACAAATGAATTTTGAAGCTGTCTAATATACACAAATCATACTCTATGACCACCATACTAGTGGCACCAACTTTTTTTAAAGCAAGAAGACACACATCTAACACCTTCCTTTTCACAAATAAAAATAAATGACCTTCTATAGTAGAATTTTGCAATATATTTCATTAAGTGTACAGATTTAACACTCTCTGTTTGACAGAGTGCTTATATTTTTACATCATGTCTGCCGCTCTCTGGGCCAGATTCATTAATATCTACTACACTAAGTGTACACAATCTGTATTCAAGAACATTCCTACCACATTCTTGTGCTTTCTAGTCACTCAGAAAGATTACACTAAGTGTACATGTAGTTTACACTTTGTGGTAACCTTTATGAATGCCCCTCAATATTTAAGGATGGAAGAAAATCAGTAAGAAAACTTAAATTAGGAGGAAGAATGTGTGAGTTATATTTGTGTTGTCTGTTCACTCAGAATTGTGTATACTTAGTGTAAACATTAATGAATCCCAGGGTCTGTTTTTTTAAATGTGCTTCTGAGTAGTATCCCACATTCCTTCTGGAAGCAGGAAGAGTTATGTGCTATTTGGTATTTCACATTTTAATCTAATTATATGTCCAGATTTCTGGCTAGATGTACCCACTTTTCAAGGGCCTTTCTTCCCATTTTCAATGTCTGCAGGTTGAAGATGCATTACCACCTAAATTCTTGAAACACTATGTGCATGTCTTAGCTGGCTCTATGCTACTGTCAAAGTGCAGCATTTCAATAAAATATTTGACAAACAAGTGGAACAAAATAACTGTTCTCCCTCTTCATATATAGATATATATTTCAACAACAACATTTATTTTACATTTGTATACCAGGAAAGTCTGACTGGGCATGCATCCCATTTTCAGCAGAGGCCTGCAAAGAAAAGCTCCACAAAGATTAGTACAGCAAATACACTAAATACAATACACAAAAGCAGGGCCGGCCTTAGCTGAAACAACACCCTAGGCGAAGTAGTGCCCTGGTGCCCCTTAAGCCCCACCCACACCTGACTCAAGGAACACCCCCATTGAACCACGCCCACAGATGGGTCACTCCCACAAAACACTACAGTTCTTTCAGTGTTTAAATGCATGAAAATCCAAGTCATACTGTAAGACACCTTGTAGTGTAGTTGACTGCAGTTGAAGGCTGAATTCTCCTTAACAAACCTGGTTGATCTGTTGCTAGTGTAGCGTTCATCTACAGTCATGAGACAGTATTAATTTTTTTGCAAGGTGCATTGATGTTTACATGTAGAAGTTCTCATTTGATCTAGTGTAGCAGCAACTCTACATTAACACATTACTATATACCCTGATGTGCTTCATGCTCTTCACAGGTCAGCCATCAAGTCCACATACTTCAGAGCCACACATTGTGATGTGGTGGTGTTGCAGCTGTATGCTGACCCAGAGGCCAGAAAGGAAAGCAGTGTTACAACTACAGTGACTGACGTCTTGAACTTTGCATATAACTTACCAACAGCAAGTGGATTTCTCAGAATTGTATTGGCAATGTTTCTTATCCATTATGGGTTACAGATGGATGTGGTACCTTTAAATTCAGTTTTACAGAACAGCAGTGTACTATTTTCAGCTATCAGGTCCACTCAAGTAAAACTATAGACCAATAGCTATCCTTTCCCCTCTGGCTAAAATTATGTAAAAGTGTATACATGAACAACTCTTACACTAACTTATTCAAAATAATCTTCTGGCCAACTCCCAGCATGGATTTAGACCACAGCACAGTACCACCTCAGCCCTCCTCTCCTTTTCTAATGTCATAAATTCCAACTGTAACAATCTTCTGCCCTGTTTCTCGATCATTCCAAGACCTTTGACATTGTTAACCACCAGTTACTCTTACCCTAATTCAGTAGGCAAAACCAGGATTTCACTCCCATCTGACCTTACTGTGATCCCCTCCCTTAATCAGTTCAAAAACATCTAAACCAGTATTTTAAAACTCACTGGTTATGTCCTTGCTCTAACCATGACTAAAACCTCATCCACTTCCATAATCCTGCAATTTTATTCATAGCAGCTACCCTCTTACACTAACATTTGAAAAGAGAAACCAATATTTTTGCAGATACTCTGTACACAAGCTACACCTATAGGTTTGATAAGAGACCAACATATTTGTATATATTTCTGTATATAAACTGTATTCTTCATAAGCTTGAAATGTGAGACTAACTTTTATGTTAATACAATGTTTGTGCATATACTGTAACTTGCTTGTCTTTAAGTTTGGAGCTTTTCTCCCAGGGCCTCTGCTGAAAATGGATATGTATCCAGTCGGACTATCCCAGTCAACAAATTTAAAATAAAATAAATAAAAATCAAAATGAGCAGATTTACATTTTGCCACAGCCAATTAGAACAAGAGTGCTAAACCAGGGGTCAATTTGCAGTTACCCATACATTCAAATAATGTTTGAAATGTGCAAGATCTATACCTTTCTCTATTTTCTTTATATAGAACCACACCACTACTCAGGATACTCGGGAATCAAAATAATCATAATGTGAAAGTATAACTGTTACTGAATTAAAAATACTCCACATTGTACTAAAATGTATGCATGCATGTACACACCCACACAATTAAAAGGATTGCAGCCACAGATTGGGTTTGAAATGGTACACATAGTTTGACAATGAACTGCTCAGTTTTCCTAAGACAAGAGATTTTAAATGGTAGTTTACATTGTTTAGCCAACGTCTGTAGCACAAAGTCAGTTACCAGTTATCTGCGGTGGTAGCTGTAATAGAAAATAGTGTGGAAAATATCAGCATTCCAAGTAAAACAGCAAGATTAACACAACCACCACCACAAGAAGGTGGTCAACAGTTTCATCTCAGTAGCACCCTTCTCTAGCTTAGTTTTTCCATTAAACAGTTTTTTTTTTTTGTTGCATTTCTTGCACCTTCTAGCTTACACCTCACGCATGCATACATTCACTCCAAATTCAGGAATAGAAATTTCAAAAGCAGCGCCTTTAAAATCTTGGACTACAGCTGCTACCTGGAGAATATCCCACCATCCACAATAATGGAGATCCCAGTAGTAAATTAGGCTGCATCAGAGGCCAGGAAGGTGACAGCTTGAGCCAGTGACTCTGGTCACAAGGCGTGCAGAGTTCAAAATAATTTAAGAATTGCATTGTGGAGTGGAGACTTCTTGGGGAACGATATGACATAAGATAGTTTACATGCTGGATGAGTGTTGAGAAGCTTAGAAATGTTTAATTAGTAAGGTACTGTAGAGAGTAAACATCAACAAAGTCTTTACTGCACACATATATGCAGATGTTAAACTGCTTTCAAGTCCTGTGCATCCTCAGATTGTGTATGCCTTGCAATTTGAATCAAAGGCTTCATGGGCTAGCATTGCTTATAATGTACTCAAGCAGGAGATATATTGATTTAATGAGATACTATTTTGAATGAACAGTGACAGTTTTTGTCTGTGTAGCACAGCATGTCACCTCCTTTTGTCTTAGAGTCCAGTTAACAAACTTATGCTTCTTTAACATAAATCCTGCTTACTGAGAAAACACTGCAGAGTGTTAATTAAAATGACTACCAGAAATAAGTATACCTCAACTCCAGATAGAGTAAAATACTGCATGTACTTTGAGATCGGCTAGAATTTTTCATTGTTATATTTATTACTTTTAACAAAGGGGGTTATAGTAATGGTAGTGTGCTAAGCGTTGTAATGTATAGCATGCCCTGTTACAAGAGTAGTTACACAGAGAGTCAAGAAACAAATGGAAATACCCATATACAAGTAACCTATCCAAGGAATTGTCCTACGATGTGGATTAGCTGAGTATAGTCACATGAATATGATTTCTTCAATGCTTTATTTCAGTCTAGTATTTAATTGTGGTTCATTTTCAGAGAAGACTTTGACATCTATTGATAGTCTTAAAGAATAACAACGACAAAAGTAAAGAGAGCACATGTAAAACATTTCCAATCTTAATAATTATTTGCAGTCTGCCCATGAGCTCACTAAAACACAATATAATGCATTCTAATACAAAAATGTTACGTTACTGGAAACAAAATGCCATTAAATTAAAGTGTTTTGTTTCTACATTTTCCACTAACAGTAGACTTATTTTACTACAGACTGGATATGATTTTCTGGTATTAGATTTTTAGACTGGACACATTGCAGATTTTCCCGGTATCTATTAACCACAGTGCACCCCCCACACCAATTAAGCTTGAACACACACTAAATAAATGCGTGGAACCACATCTTGTGTACTCTGCTCCTTCCCCTATCAGAAGGCACTGTCCGGACCCAGGCTACTGGGGCATAATTATCACTAATATCGCCCTATCACCAAATTATCATTAAGGATCAGTGTAACTCTGCATCAGTGATTAAGCCGGCCTGCTGCGATTAAATGTGTGCACAAGACCCACAAGTGACAACAAGTTAGCCTTACGGAGCAGCTTACAAAATACGATTTATTTAAACAGCTAGTTGCAGTCACTGAAAATAGTAACATGTGCAGATTTTTTTAAATATTAAAATAAATCATTCCAGACAGATCCCTTCTAGTTCTACTGCAAAGTTTAACTTCCAACATTTTTCTGAATCGACTTACCTTCAAAAGTCAAGGGAAGCAAACAAGAAGGGACACGAGGAGAAAAAAAAGCGAAAATCCAACTTGGTAGCCCGCATGTTGTACAGGGAGCTAGTCTGCTGATAATCCACGCCGTCCAGACAGTCCACTGATCAGGAACAGAACAGGAAGTATGTCACTCAGCCAATAGATACGCCCGCCTCTATCTCAGCAATGAAGAAAGGAATGAGAGGCGGGTGTGAGCTGTATTATATACTCTGGATTGGAGCAGCAGCCAGGGACGTCATGGTATGAAAGCATCATTGATTGCTTTAACTCGTCAGTGGGGGAGGGAGGGAATGGAATAGCTAGCACTGTAGGTTCTTCTATCATGTGCTGTGATGAATGAATTATGGAAGTGGGGGAGTGCCTTTACGGCGCCCTAGGCGGTCGCCTAGTTCGCATATGCCTAAGGCCGGCCCTGCACAAAAGTACAGTACAGAGTCAAAAGTTAATAAAGTAGCAAAATGAAAAAAAAGGCTTCCACCGCAATGAAAAGTTCACTGAGAAATTCTGTTAAAATGTAGGCTTTAATAAAAT
Source organism: Protopterus annectens (assembly GCF_019279795.1). NCBI lineage: Eukaryota > Metazoa > Chordata > Ceratodontiformes > Protopteridae > Protopterus > Protopterus annectens. Next base: position 936,143,045 of record NC_056734.1, read on the forward strand.
GAAGAAATAAAAAGCACAAACTGTGCTGTTCAAGTTGCAGGTCAAACAGGATAAGTGTTTTCAGTTAAAAAAAAAACTTCAGATCCTAGTCAACTTGTTTTAGTTAATAAAGTACAGTTTTAGGGCCAATAAATGAGCGTAAAGTAAATATACTATAAGGAGCACAGTGTGTTACAATAAACAATACATTTGAAAGGACATTTTGTTCAGTCATTTGGTTACATTCATCAGTAGCTAGTACAGTAAACACACATTGATTAAGAGTATAGAAAGGAGTTGTAAACTTTCATAGAAGGTTAAGGTATGATATGATCTAATTAAATGAAGCTACCCAGGGTCAGAACAATTACATAACCAAGAACTATGTAAATGGGACCAGAAGAGTTTTTTGAAATTATTTTTGTTTTCAGTGGCCTAAAATCTATGGGGGTGGTATTCTATGCTTTTGCAACAGAAACGGAAAACAAGAGTTCCCAGAGCTATTGTTGCTTTTGCCTATGTCAGACAGTGCTTTATTGGTGGATCTTAATAGGTGTTTTTTAGAGTATATATTAAGTAGACCTTGAAGAGCAGGAACTCTCTCAGGATAATACAGAATTTGGTGGGCTATATATGGGCGGCCACGGTGGTGCAGCGGTTAGCGTTGTCACCTCACAGCAAGAGGTTCTCAGGTTCAATCCTTGGCTGGGGTGCCTTCAGTGTGGAGTCTGCATGTCCTTCCTGTGGTCGCGTGGGTTTCCTCCAGGTGCTCCGGTTTCCTCCCACATCTCAAAAACATGCTGTAGGTGGATTGGACACTCTAAACTGGCCCTAGGTGTGAGTGCGTGCATGTGTGTGCCTTCTGTGGAAAGTTGGGCGGCAGGCTGGCAACTCGACATCGTAAAACATAACTGCCAATCATGAGTGGACAAGTGATCCACTGTGGCGACCCCTAACCGGGAAAAGCCAAAAGAAGAAGTAGTAGTAAGCTGGTTATATGTGAGCAGGTTGGGTAATTCTAGCCAGGATAGTTGCTTGATTGCTATGCAGTGATGTATCCTGATGGGTGAGTCAGTAACAAACATAGCTATTTTATTGCAGCAGGTGTTTAGTTTGTTAAAGTCTGCTTTGTTTAGGTTGACGAGTATGGGAGAAGCATAGAGGAGTGTGGATGGTAGGTGGGTTCTTGTGATGGTGGCTTTGCTGTCATTGGTGAGGTACTTTTTGCATCTCTATAGACTGTTCCAAGTTTTTTATGAACTTTCTTTATTGTCTGTGCAATGTGCATATAAAATGTCATGTTGTGATCTATGATAATCCCTAGAAGTTTGGTGTGTTGGACAGGTGTGATAGGGGTGTTATTGGCTGAGAATATTGTTAATGGTGGTATGGGGTCTAAGACTCTAGTGGGGCAGAATATCATTAGCTGTGTTTTATTGGGGTTAAGTATTAGCTGAGAGTTAGCTAACCAGGTTTCAACAGTGGTGAAGGACTCGTGTCAATTCCTGGAGTTGAAGGAGTGGTGAGGAGGAACAGATTAGAGTAGAGTCATTGGCATACTGAACTAGAGTAGTGTGGCAGGTAGCTTTGTGGAGTTGGTTGATGAATATGTTGAAAAGAAGATGTCCAAGAATGGATCCTTGGAGGACCCCTAGGGTGACAGATAGGAGGGGAAATAAGGAGTTTTGCCATTTTATTGCTTGCTGGCAGTTGATTAAGATAGTCTTGAAACCACCCCAGTGTGGAGTGGCTGAGATTAAGATTGGAGAGAGCAGAAAGAAGTTTGGGATGGGAGACAGTATCGAAGGCCTTGGAGATATCTAGGAATACAGTGGATACTAGCTTACCATTGTTTTGATGTTGGTTTACTGTGTTAGTGAAGCTAATAAGGGTTGTGGTAGTACTGTGATTGGGGTGGAATTATTTGTGAATGTATGCATTTTTCGAGGATTTTAGATAGGGGGGCTAAAATGGCAATTGGATGATAATTTTACACACATACGCATATTCATATTTTATATGTATATATCTATATATATATATATATATATATATATATATATATATATATATATATATATAAACTAAAATTAACCGCACTCAAAAAAATTGAACGAAGAGAAGAAATTTTAACTAAGAAATGAACTTCGTGACAATAAAAGCATTCAATAAAATAGTAAATAACACCAACAACTCTTGTAGAACTTTAGCGCTTTCGTCTTATTTATTATCAAGACTTCTTCAGAAAGACATGTTTCATAAGTATGAGCAACCATTTTCACTTCCTTTATATAAATTAGTTCTAGCAGGCCATTTAAATTAACAACAGTTCCTTTCCAATAGAAAAGTGTGAACAAGCAGGGTGCTGTGTGCATTTTCATTAACATTACAATTGCAGTTACATAAGGCAAATTGGTCAGACAGTAATAGCCTTGTGGTGCCGTGTGCATACTAAAAGGGATAGTGTGCAAAAAGGGATTGTGTGCAAAAAGGGATCGTGTGCAAAAAGGGGATTGTGTGCAAAAAGGGATTGTGTGCAAAAAAAAAAAAAGGTTGGGGGGGGGGGGACCAGGAAAGATGACAGTCATGCTGTGATGATTGCTCATACTTATGAAACATGTCTTTCTGAAGAAGTCTTGATAATAAATAAGACGAAAGAGCTAAAGTTCTACAAGAGTTGTTGGTGTTATTTACTATTTTATTGAATGCTTTTATTGTCACGAAGTTCATTTCTTAGTTATATATATATATATATACATATATAGTTTACTATCATTTGTGTGAACGACATTCTGTTGGCACGTATGCTGCCGAAAATCAGAATGCCGTGCACAAAATGAAAAGTGTATGGGATAGCATTTGCATAAGTGCGTTCGACTATATGTATGGAGATCACAGTACAGTGGGGAGTGGAAATTCATCCATATCCCCACTGTAGAGTGATGTCAGAGCTGGAATATATTAGTAGCAGGGGGTGGGGGATGCAGGGAGCTTCGCACCTGTAAAAACGTGATTTGTTGTATAGGAGTTTGATTTACATCAGCTCCTATATGGCTGTTATGTGATGTTTTCGATGACAATGACTACTCAAATGTGTCGATCATTTGGGTCGACATTGTGTAGGAGTGGAGAGTTGGGTTTCAGTGTTTATTTTCGTTATTGCGAACAGCAAATATTTTGCCTTTTGCAATAATGATAGTAAACCTATATATATATATATATATATATATATATATATATATATATATATATATATATATGTCTATAGCTATATATTTATATATAGAGAGAGAGAAATATAGATATATAGATATAGGTTTACCATCAAAATTTTAAAGGCAAAATAATTTGCTATCAAAAGAACAAAATAAAATTCCGAAAAAAAGCCCCAACATCTAGCCTAAATGTTGAACGTGAGTAGCATGACAAACGGCATTCGATATATCAGACTTCCGGTTTCGAAAGTCTGTATGTCCTTTTTTAGCAGGGGGGCTGCACCTCCACACTTTGTCTTGTCTTGTTTTCTAGTGCTCTTGCCATTTGTCTGACATTATGCTAGGTGTCACATTAAAACTATATAAAAAAATATCTGCTGCACCATTGGTTCAAGTCCTGCAACCTGACAAAAGGTGCTTGCTGTTTTTTTTTTAAATCTGTTATCATCTGAGTAGATAGTTTGATATTAGCCTACATTATTTTCAGACATAAACTTTGCATGATTATACAGTAAAAGTCTTATTATACATAGAAAATTCAATGCACAGCTTTCAATAGCTTTTTGTAACATTTTAAGGTCATGTGCTTGCTGAGTATTGAGCCCTGACACAGCCCATTCATTTTCCATTCCCAGGGTGACATGTATAAATCCCAACCCTAACCCCTGATGATTATACGGTCACTATCACCACCACCATGCCTCACTATTCACTCCCATGTGTTTTTGCATCAAAGCCTTTACTAAAAATAATCTCATTATGACCAATACGATTTTTGACCACTGTATAAACTAATTCCATTCAGGGTTGATATAAGGCTTGAGCAGGTGGTAGTTATTACATTGGCCCCAGGTCAGAGGAATTTATGCACTTTGTCGTTAATTAACTGCAACACAGCAATTGGTACAAATAAGTTGCCATGACAGCCATGCCACAAGGAATCCAATGACTAGGTGCACCTTTTGTACATGTCTTGACTGTGCTAAAGGATCTGCTTGCTTCTGAAATGTACAAGTATCTTGACATAAAGATGTGGTAGAAATATATAATGATTGCATATAAACACTCTCAGCTTGAACAGAATAACACAATGCAGCTTGTTTTGCCATTCTATCACACAGACCATTTCCTTCAGCTTCCTCTGAAGTAACAGGCTGATAGGCAGCACTTTTAATTACAGCATTTTTCTTAGGCAACAACAATAAAACAAGACAATCTTTAAATAGCGTATATTTTTTTAACATACTGTCCTGCAGAGGTGAGGAAGTCCCTCTCTCCTGACATCATCAATGTCACAGACTAAATGAAACACATCTAGAATCTATAAAAATATTAACAGCCTTATCTGTGGCTATTTGGCACATCATTGCAAGGCCAGCCAGTTCAGCAACATGGCCAAAAACTGTTCCTTTACAGCTACCTCTGCAAATAACTTCTTGAAAAGTACTCACTGAAAATGCTGCTACCAGAGTGTCATTTTCTCGTTGTATTCAACATCCATCCAAAAAAAAACATCAGATCCAGATATTCCAATGGTATCTCCTAGAAATCTGGCCTAGGAGATTACAAACTGTAAACAACATAATCATGTAGTTCTTCCTCTTTAGTGGGAATTAAAAGTGGTTGGGTTAAATTCTAGATATCTCGCAATTTTCAGAAAGGGATTATTTAAAAAAAATAACTTCATGTTTATTCATTCTGGAAACTGACAGGTACTGTGTTTTGTTTTTTTTTTAACAAGAACATTACTATTGTATGTTGGTTCTGCAAGGAAAATATGATACCCAAGGGTGAGTGCGGAAGCACTGTCAACTGATTTCATTGCAGTAGCCATCACCTGCAGTCAGGGTGGATACCTGACAGTCATGAGATCTCATATGGAACTAAAATAAGAAACAAGATGTTATCCAGAAATATGCAGTTTTACTAACAAATCCAAGCTTGTTTTATTTATTTCACTACAAAATAAAAATATGTTTTATAGTATACAAACCTAGACTGGGAGCATTAGAATGTGCAGACATTAAAGTTCAAAGCTTAAAGTTCAGATTTAATGAAACTGTTTATCAGCCTGATGGATGATTCAGAATGCAGACACTGGATTCAATGAATAAACAATCAAGCCTATCCGTATCTCCAGTGCCTTTTTAAAACTGGCCAAAGTTTCACTCTTGATCAATAAAGGAAGTTTATTCCACGAATTGACCAATGAATATGAAATAAATTTAGCTATAAAAGCTGTTATGCAATTATCTAGTTTACAGTTAACCCCAGCCCTTTTGAAGGTTAATATAAGATTGGAAAGGGTAAATATTCAGACGTATTCTAAGATTTTCATCCTATATAACTCTAAATACCAAGCATAGCTTTCTTGTAAGTTATCGATACAAAACTGAGTACAGACCCAGTAACTCAAATCTCCTACCATAAGGTGCATAATGGTAAGCAGGAAGTCTTTTGGTAAGTTATCTTTGTCCACACTCTTAAGGACAGCAAATCAGCCTTACTACAAGCATACATATAAGGGGTCAGAATGGAGACATGATAAGTCAGCAAGCAAGGGAGAGTAGCATTGCTGAAGTTGAATTCATCCTCATGTCTTGGTGAGTACCCTTCATGAGATGGACCCTGCTTTTCACAAAATCTCACCAAGACGACACTGATATACAGGCTGTATTTATACAGCATATATTAAAGACAAAAGTAGGTTAAACATTAAAAAAGATAGCTGGGTGCAGAAGACCCAGGATAAAAGAGTGCCCAATCCTGGTAGGCACACTGGTGACAGGACTGAAAAAGATGACAGTGTAGATTCCTCAAAATACAGAAACATTCCTACACTGGGGTTGGGCCAGGCCCAGGGGGAGGATGTTGTAGAAGGAAATAGCATTCCACAAAAATCACAAAATCTGATAGGCCAAAGAACGGCCATAAAGATGATAAAGCGGACTATTTAGGATAAGAAAAAAGTATGTGCTGTTACTATTATGCAAAAAGCAAAAAGCCCAGAATTTCCAAACTCAAGATATGTAAAACGATTAGGAGAGAAATTAGAGGAAAGAAAAATACTTCCACATGAAAAACTGACAGAAGCTTCAAATAAAAATTTGTATTCAACATACAACAGATTTGTGAAAAACACTATATAGGTCAAGAAACGTTGATCTGTTTGGAAAAAGAAGCATCTGAGGAAGTGTGAAAATATAAACAGCAAAACTTAAGAGATTTTTGAAAAGTATAAAAAAGAAATATGGACATGGGAGATTTGACATGGTGCAATATTTATGCAAATGAAAAAGCCAAATTTATCAATATAAAGAAGGCAGCCCCAAAGATATTTGAAGAGAAATACAGGCAAAGGGATCCAGATATGGACATTTTCACAATAAAAAATAATATCACAAAGAGGGAATGTAGAAAACAAGATTAGTTTTCATGTTTGTTTTTCAATTGAATTGTACAGGTTATAGGTCACATTAAATAAAGGTGGGAAAAGTTTTGAAATGATTTATTGTGGTCTCATTTTTTTATATCACAAAAACCTGATATTTTAACAGGGGTGTGTGCACTTTTTATATCTACTGTATCTGCTGACCTCACAAGACCCAAATAGGGTTGCCACCTTCCTTCACGGCTAAAACCGGAGCAAAGCCACGCCCCTCGCATCACCAGTAACCCCGCCCACCCAACCCCCTCTCCCGCCAACATACCTCCTATTTTGTGATGTCACGACAGCATCACTCAATGGGAACGCCCTCTTTTTTCGTTCCCGCCGCCTGCTTTTGGCTGATTTACTATGCTTTTCTGTAAAAAAAGCATAGTCAATCAGCCGATTTACAAACTCCGATAGTCTGTTTCCTTTTTGAAACAGAATACCGGAGTTTGTACAGTGTTTTCCGGACTACCGGAGAATCAGTTTGATTTCCTGATAGTCCGGAAAAAAAACGGAGGGGTGGCAAGCCTAGACCCAAATGTTGTGAAAGTTTTGAAACATGAGGAAAAGAAATCTAAGATGACTTCCCTGCTTAATCTAGCAGAAGAATATTGGCGTGAAGCAAGAACGGAAAACATAACACAAGTAGATAAAAATCAGGCAGCAACTAAATGTGCCAAAAAACAAAAGAAAGAATATAAAGTGAAGGACAAGCTGAGAAGGCAAGAAATGTGGAAAATGCATAAATATAGTTGCAAGTATAGAAAACCTCTGGAAGAATCTCATGTTGATCAGGAATGAATGCAGGAATGGTTAAGGAGAGGCAAAATCAAACTTCAAAATTCAAACAAGAGATGAAAGGTTAATATTGGTAGCACCAAGAAACCACAACGCAGAAACAGCAAAAATAAGTAAACCACTTTCTCCTGCAGAGGCAATAATTCCAATGGCGAAAAATGTAAAAAGTTCTTTTTATTCCACACGATACCAGGTATACAAAAAGTTGAATAAGAAGTTAAACAAGAAGATGACAAGCGCTTTCGCCTGGTTCATTCCAGGCTTTATCAAGTCAAACAACCATACTTGCTATGAGAAGGTGTTTATATACTGTTGGTAATTAATCATCTGATGTAATTAACATACTTAATTATTTGAACTAACTTTCCGCTGGGCTAAAATACCTTGCAAAATGAATAAAATTGTTAAAAATACATTGTTACTGTCATAAATTGTATGTATTTGCCAATTGTAATTAATAATACTAGAATAAAATCAGTTTGTGGCAAGTTACTTGAAGGTTTTTGCACAACTATTTTAGTAAGTTCACCATTTACTCTGTACATTTTTATTTCTTTATTATTGAGTACTTAAGTGGTACGCATCATTTTAGCATTTTATTCTAGTATTATTAATTACAATTGGCAAATACATACAATTTATGACAGTAACAATGTATTTTTAACAATTTTATTCATTTTGCAAGGTATTTTAGCCCAGCGGAAAGTTAGTTCAAATAATTAAGTATGTTAATTACATCAGATGATTAATTACCAACAGTATATAAACACCTTCTCATAGCAAGTATGGTTGTTTGACTTGATAAAGCCTGGAATGAACCAGGCGAAAGCGCTTGTCATCTTCTTGTTTAACTTCTTATTCAACTTTTTGTATACCTGGTATCGTGTGGAATAAAAAGAACTTTTTACATTTTTCGCCATTGGAATTATTGCCTCTGCAGGAGAAAGTGGTTTACTTATTTTTAATATTGGTAGCACAAGATTGTGGACTACGCACACTTTAGCTTACAAAGTCCATTGAGCATGTGGGAGAAACAGACAAATGTAGAGTTGATAAACATAATTGGAAACAGTTGCACACCTCATTGCTGGCTGTGACATACTAATGGCAGGAGGACTGTATACTGAAAGGCATAATAATGTGGCAGGACTGTTGCACTGGGGATTGTGCAAGCATTATGGTACTGAAGTGGCTGAAAAACACTGGAAACATAAGCCACAAAGCATCATATAAAATTACGAAGTTTATATCATATGGGATCACCCATTACCAACAGTTCAAAAGACAGATGCTAGAAAACTGGATACAGTGGTCCAAGAAAAGAAGATAAAAGTAGCATTGATCATTGAAATCGCCACACCCAGTGACTGCAGTGGTACACAAAGTCATTAAACATCAGGATCTGCAGGCAGAAATGACAGCAATGTGGAAGAAAGATACCCAGACAGTTACAATAGTAGTAGGAGCAATGGGTCTTATAAAAAAAAAAGAATATACAATCATATTTAGATATGTTACCGGGTGGCCATGGTGGTGCGGCGGTTAGTGTTGTCACCCCACAACAAGAGGTTCTCTGGTTTGATCCTCAGCTGTGGTGCCTTCTGTGCGGAGTCTGCATGTCCTCCCTGTGGTTGCGTGGGTTTCCTCCGGGTGCTCCGGTTTCCTCCCACATCCCAAAGACATGCTGTAGGTGGACTGGACACACTGAATTGGCCCTAGGCATGAGTGTGTGCGTGTGTGTCCCTTCTGTGGAAGGTTGGGCGCCTGGCTGGCAACTCAACACCGTAAAACTCCACTGCCAATCATGAGCGGACAGGTGATCTGCTGTGGTGACCCCTAACTGGGAAAAGCTGAAAGAAGAAGACTTAGATATGTTACCAATCCATGTAACCCCACACGAACTACAGGAGGAGTCATTATTGGGAAAATTGCGGGTGCTGCAAAGAGCACTTCTGGCTGAAATCAAAGACTGAAACAATACTAATTTCATGAACTTTAATCGTACTTTGACTTAGGAATGGTTTTCATTCCCATCATGGTATCAGAAACCCAAAAGAGTTGGAGAAATTAAAAAAAGATAAACATAAATTAATTAGTTGTACTTTAACACTGGCCTCATGTACATAACATACAATTTAAGTAAAGTGACAGAAGATCATATTAATAAAATACTGCCTTAGTCCTAACCAATTCAGCATGAGTTTTGAACTTTATATTTTCATAAATTTGAATCAAAAGATCTTTATATATCTTTAGCCTGATGTTTTCTGTACTAATAAGACGTAAGTTTTGGATTTTTAAAAAAAACATAATGCAACACTTATCTAAGTTGACTTTTAACCATTTACTTCTCATCTGTTCACGCTCTGTGCTTAAATAGTTGTTAAATGTATCAGTGTCTGAATTTTTATTTAGCATTACGTGCTCTTGATATCCTCAGTGGATATTACCAACCCCAATGGTGCAAACAAAGGAAAAGTTGAAAATACAATATTAAATAATATGGTGCCTAAAACAGACCCCTGTAGAACATCTGATCTTACCTTGGCCCAGTATGAAAAAGAAGTATTGATCCTAACCCAAATGGTTACCCACCTTATATAACCATATATGGTTTACATGGAGAAGATTCATAGAATATGTGATAACTCTGCATGAAAGACTTAACTGTACCATAAACGTCTACTAGATTGGTAAACGTGGACCTTTTATTTGGGGGGGGGGGGCAAATGGTAGAAGTCTATTTTCCTAGAATAGCAATCAGACACCTTTTTTTCCTAACAGTAATATCAAGCTAATTGGCCTGAAATTTGAGATCTTTTCTACTATTCCCCTTCATGAAGTGGAGCAAAATTTGCTAATGTCCATTTTGCAGGTACGAAGTAGTTGGATGAAAGGAGATTAAATAGCAATATGATTTGCAGATGCAGAAGGCATCCTGGTATGTTATCGACTAGAAGCCCCAATCATTCTTTGTTTTGGATATTGATTCTTCAGACATCTTCAGAAAAAAGCAACTTGATACGTTTATTTTTAGATTCAACCAGTAATCAAAATAAAAGAATGCTAGGTACAGGGCAACACAAGATATGGAACTAAACTTAGTACAAAAAATATCCAATTTATTATGTTGAAAATAAAACATAAAAACATTAAGCGCTTTCGTCCCTCTGTACATGGGACTTCATCAGAATGCAAAATGTCAAACTATACTTCTTTATACAGAAAAACAGGAACTTGTCAACTCTCTTAATTAGTTCAGTTAAAGCTGTACACATCATGAAACAATTTGCACCAGTATATGTATCATTCAAAGATTCAACATAAAAATAAAAACATACACAAGACATAACAACAAAAATACCTTAATCTAAGCAAATGTTGCACAGAAATAAATTCCTTCAACCCTAGGGTCACAGTGGCATGCAATCTAAGTTTCCACAATGTTTCAGTATTCTCCAATTTAGTTTCCCAATCCTCACCTTGTGGGTTGATTTTTTACCTGATCCAAAATTGCAACAACAAATTTGTTACATTGCTCATTAAGTGCTGAATGTTTATATAAGGCATTATTTATATTTTTGTTCCTAATATCATATACTGCACATGTTCATAAAATCATTTAAGTATACATCATTCACTTTTGCCCAGGTAAAAGCAAAAACATCCTACTCATTGAGCAATATATACTATAGCTAGGGGGGGCAGGAAAATTTTAAGAGCGGCAATATCTATCTGGCAGTCTAATGCAGAATGAGAGGCATAGGTCATCTACATACTGCATTAAAGCTGAACCCTCGGGTAGATGGACTTTTTCTAGCTTGTGTCATTTTGTCTTTGGAAAAAATGGCCAGAGACTCAATATATCCCTGAGGTAACCTAGTCCAAGTATATAGTTTTCACTTATATGTAAAGGCAAACAAATGCTGACTATATGGATGAAGACATAATGAAAAAAAGGCTGAAGATATATCTATGACTGAAACTTGCATAGCAGTAGGTGGAACAGAGGTAAGTACAATTGCTGGATTAGGCACTTCAGAGAAGGTTATAATTTATAAGGTTGGTATAACTTTATTTACTGCTCATAAGTCTTGGAAAAATCACTGTCTCTATTCCTAGCTTCTTAACTGGCAGTATGGGTATACTGGAGGAGTTTCATGTTAGAATTATGATCTAATCCTGCAGCAGTGCTCTTATTACTGGTATGATTCCCTGGTTTGAAGGATGATACAGCACCATGAGCGCTTGCTGCAATGTGGTCACAATGTGATACACAAGTGCTTTGAATCCTTAATGCAGCCCACATCATTCTAATGACTGCTCCATTCTGACTCCGGAATTTGCCTAAGAATTTGGTTTTCTTGAATCATAAGGGTAAAGAAAGATTCTAAGCAGTAAGACAAAAGTTGCTCTTGTACTGTGTCATGCTGCTGACTGCTGTGTGTTGGATTAGTGATGATTAAGAAGACAGAATCCATCTGGGATAAATAGTACAATTCAGTGATGCCGGAAGCTGTTGAAGACTGGGGTGGCTGGAGGGTGAGAGGGCACTTAGTGATCTAAAAAGGGCAATTTTTTATAACTATTTACTACCACAACATAGGTTCACCTGGAGGACATTTTAAGTTTAACCAGTTCCCTTTTGGTGCTTGAATGAACATTTTCTGATTGGTGTTACCTATCCCATGGCTAATAATTGTATATTAGCCCTAGTGAGAATAACTGTGATCATACCATAGATAATTTGAGGGGGCCAATGTAAGGGATGCAGCATTTAGGAACTGCCTCTATCCATTAGTGGCATTAGAGGCAATCTTTAAGTACATTTTCTATTACCCATCCTTAGACCTAAGTTGCATTTGAATATGGACAGATGAGCTTTGTTTTATTTTTATGGATAGTCTGTTTTGGAACAGTGGTAGTCTCTGTGATATATATCCACCTATCCACAACATTCAGTTTAGATACCTGGACTGAGTTTTTCTGATGCCATTTGACTTGCTGATGTTAAGTAGGTCCATCTGTACTAGGTTGGAGGATGCTTTGTATAAGTTCATAGGTAGGTACTTACGCCACCCAAGAAAGTTATTTTCCTGTGCCACTGTCCAGCAGAGAGACAGAAGTGATCCCCGGGGTGTATTTCCTATTTCCCATCCACTCATCAAGATTTGCTAATGAAGAACTTTGCTTGACATAGATGGGTAGCTTGTTCCAGAGTATAGGAAGTCTCTAGGACAGGAATCTATCCCTCCAGCATGTCCTCTTTATTGTGGTGAAAAGGTTTAGGTCCCTAGAGCGTGTAGCTCGGAGGGATTGGGATTTCTTTAGGTGTAGCATGTCCAACAGCTCTGGGTTTGACATAGCTTTACATGTTAGGCAGAGATCACCTCGGAGTAGATGATATGCTACGTAGTAAAGTTGGAGTTTTTTGAGGTGGTCAGTGTAGGACATTTGTTTGAGGCCAGTAATCCTCTTTGTGAGGTACTTCTGTGGCCTTTCCAGCTGCTGCAGATGTCTTGTGAGGTACATTCCAAAAGGGGCATTGTACTCTATAATGGGTCTAATGAGTGATGAGTAGAGGGGAACAATGACCTTTTTTTTCCTGGATGAGAACCCTTTTATGATGAGGTGTGCCACATAGAAGGACTTCCTGACTACTGTGGAGATGTGACTATCAAAGGAGAGACTACTGTCTACCTGGGTCCCAAGGTCTCTTATCACACATTTGGTGTTAAGTAGATTGCTGCCTATGTGGTAGTTCATGGGTACAGAGTTTTTACCAAAGGGGATGACACTGCACTTTTTGGCAATGAGCTTGAGGCCATGGCTCTGACACCAGGCATCTGTCTCAGTGAGGCCCTTCTGTAGGATGTCCACATCATTTGGGGACTTGACTATGGCTCCTAGTTTGCAGTCATCTGTGAACTTCATTAGCCAGAGGCCTTCTGTGTTAACCTGTACTTCAGAGAAGTAGATACTAAACAGGAGAGGTCCAGGACCGAACCCTGTGGTACTCCACTTGTCACTGCTTTGAGGTCAGATTTGGAGTCTGCAACTTTTACAGTATGGGTTCTGTCAGTGAGCCAGTTGGCCACCCATCTTGTGACGTAGGGATTTATACCTAGTTTAGTGAGTTAAGCTATAATTCCAGAATGGGGGATGGTGTCGAAAGCCTTGGCGAGGTCAAGATAGGCTGTGTGAATCACCTTACCCTCATCCATGGCTTTGGTGACTGCCTCAAAGAAGTCCATCAGGTTCAGGAGGCATGATCTGCCTTTCACAAACCCGAACTGGGTGGGATCCAGAATTTGGAGGTTACCAATATCTTTGTTTATGAGTTCCATGATGATACGTTCCATGGCCTTGCAGACCAGGCTTGTCAGGCTAATAGGTCGATAGTTCCTGGGATCAGTGGTGGCTCCCCCTTTGTGGAGTGGGATAACTGTTGCTGTGTGCCATTCAGTGGGCACAAAGCCTGATGCAAGGCTATTATTGAACATGGTGCTTAAGTGGGGAGTCAGTTTGTTCTGAAGTTTGTGTAAAACGCAGCCTGGGATGTTATCCGGTCCCATGGATGCTGTGTTTTTGGCTTTAGAGAGTGCAGCTTTTACCTGTGTAGTTGTGATTGCAGGGACTCTGCATTCATCCTGTATAGATATGGGCCCTTTAGGGGGTGAGAGGAGAGTAAAGTTAGCACTGAATCTATCTGCCAGGATGTTGGCAATATCAGTTGGTTCTGTAATTTTTGTGCCTTTGTGCTGTAACTCAGAGCAGATCTGGGTGTTGCCATCTAGATTCTTGACATAGCTATAGAATGCTTTGTGGCTGTCCTTGGATTTAGTGGCGATTTTGTTTTGATAGCTAGCTTTGGAGGATCTTATAAGGGATCTCAGCATCTTTCTGAGGCTGACCAGGGAGCCAGACATGTAACCTCTAAGCACTCTGTATAGTGATAAATCTTTGAGGTTGTCCATGCAAGACCTAATGTTTAGGACTTGTATTCTTTTAGTAAAGTATCTCTGAAGATATTCCAATTGTTGCATGGGGCTGGACAGATACATGCCAAAGTGGGCATTATACAAAATTATTGACCTAATGAGAGCTTTGTAAAGGGGGACAACATCTCTAGATCTAGTCACGATCAATTTGTTTATAAGCTGTGCAATATAGAAAGGCTTTCTTATAACTCTGGGCACATGTTGGTCAAAAGTTAAGTCACTGTACACACAAGTTCCCAAATGCCAAACAACTGGGTCAGTTCTCAGAGGGCATTGTCATGATTTTGACACCAGTTATCATTTAGGACAAACCAAGCAATGGTTAAGTCATTTGGGGATTCAATAACTGCTCCTAGCTTGCAGTCATCTCAAACTTAGCCGGCCAAAGCCCTTTGGTATTTCCTTTTACTTTTGAGATCTATATACCAAACAGAAAAAGTCTCAGCACTGAACCCTGGGGTACTCCATTGGTGACTGGTCTCTTCCCCTATTTTGATCTCCTGCATCTTGTGAGCAAGTTGACAATCCAGCTGGAGATGCATGTGTTTGTTCCTACATTACTCATCTTTTGTACTCCAACGGAGTAGGGGATTGTGTCAAAAAGGCTTGGCCAGGTCAAGGTACTGTGGTGTGAACTGTTTTACCTTCGTCCATTGCTTTGGTAACAAGAGTAAAGCTTAAAATTTGACCATGATTTTGAGCCTTTCACACTTTCCTCTGGGCTGATTTCAAACATATTTTTAGGGCCATGCATACATGTATGCATTCTTTGATTCACCTTCCTAAATGTATTAAATTATATTCCTTGCATAATGCAGCACCAGTTGTAGAATGTGTTTTAAATTTGTAGTTTTGAACAGTCTTCTAGTAAGAAATGAAACAAAATGTATGAACCAATAATGACAAAACTACCCATTTCAGAAAATTTCAACTATAAAAAGTAACTCAAACTTCTGTCATTACAATCCACCAATATCAATAAATATGCAAAATCTCTGCCGACGTCAGTCATCTAAATACTTTTACATTAAAGGGATCTCTGACTTTCTTTAGCTATGTCAAGAACCTAAGTGGAAACTCTCAGATCTGCTCTGAGTTAGTGCAGAATGGCACAAAATACACTGAACTGACTGATATTGCCAACATTCTGGCAGGCAGGTTTAGTGCAAACTTCACCCCCCTCTCACCCCCTAAAGGGCCCATAACCATACCAGAAGAATGTAGGGCCCCATCAATCACCAACACACAGGTTAAAACAGCCCTATCCAAAGCCAAAAACACAGCTTCAATGGGACCGGACAGTGTCCCAGGCTGTGTCTTAAAAGAGCTCCAAAATGAACTAACCCCTCACCTAAACACACTATTCAAACTCAGCCTCTCTACAGGCTATGTACCCACAAAGTGGTGCACAGTAACAGTTATCCCACTCCACAAAGGACCCCGGGAACTATCGCCCTATAAGCCTGACTAGCCTGGTCTGCAAGGCTATGGAGCGCATCATCATGGAACTCATTAACAGAGACGTTGGGAACCTTCAAACCTTGGACCCTACCCAGTTTGGCTTTGTTAAGGGCAGATCATGCTTCCTAAACCTGGTGGACTTCTTTGAGACAGTTACCAAGGCATTAGACGAGGGAAAAGAGGTCCGCACTGCCTACCTAGACCTCAAAAGGCTTTTGACACCATTCCCCGTTCTAGTATTATAGACAAGCTCACCAGCTTGAACATAAACCCCTACGTCATGAGATGGGTTGCCAACTGGCTCATGGATAGAACCCACATGGTGAGAGTTGCAGGCTCTACGTCTGACTCTAAACCAGTTACAAGTGGCATCCCCCAGGGCTCAGTCCTAGGACCCCTCCTGTCCGGTATATACTTCTCAGAGGTACAAACAAGCACAGGAGGACTATGGCTGACCAAGTTTGCAGATGACTGCAAACTAGGGGCCATAATTGATTCTCCGGCTGATACAGACACCCTCCAGAAGGGTCTCACTGAGACGGATACCGGGTGTCAAAATCATGGCCTCAAGCTAAATGCCAAAAAGTGCATAGTCATCCCCTTTGGAAAAAATAAAGTACTCGCGAACTACCACATAGGTAGTAGTCCCCTAAATACAGAAAATGTAATAAGGGATCTGGGAACCCAAGTAAATAGTAATCTCTCCTTTGATAATCATATTGTCAAGGTGGTTAGAAAAATCCTTTTACGTGGCCCACTTAATCACAAAAGGGTTCGCATCTAGAGGTTATAGTGCCTCTCTACTAATCACTCACTAGACCCATCATAGAATACAAAGCCCCATTTGGGATGTACCTTACAAGACACCTGCAACAGCTGGAAAGACCACAAAAGTACCTCACCAAGAGGATTACTGGCCTCAAACAGATGCCCTATGCAGCCCGACTCAAGAAACTCCAGCTGTACTCGGTTGCATAACGCTTACTCAGAGGTGATCTCTGCCTGACATACAAGGCCATGTCCAACCCAGAATTGATGGACATGCTCCACCTAAAAAAAAAAAAAAATCCCGGAGAGCACACGCTCTAGAGATATAAACCTCACCACAACGGATAATAGAACATGCTGGAGGGATAGATTCCTGTCCCACAGACTTCCCATGCTTTGGAACAGGATTCCAATATACATCAGGCACCAGAAACAGAAAATTTACCCCGGGGATCACTGCAGTGGCTCTGCTGGACAGTGGTGCAGGGAACTAATAGCTCTGCTGGACAGAGGCACAGAGAACTAATCTAAGGGGGTGGCGAAAGCCAACACATTCTGGCTAGGCTTATAAATGTCTTTGGGCAGATAGCCTAGTACTTACCTATGAAGAGGTTGCTGCTAAGAAGCAACTTTATATTTCATTGTTTCATCTACAAATAAAGTGGCTGTGGCCCTTGAAGAATAAATTGTTTATTTTACATTAAAAATGATAAGTTAGTAATATTGCAATAAGGAACGGATGGCAAACTGATAACAGATTCATAGTTACTGGGCAACTCCTCCAAAGGAGGACATTCACAGGACTGCAGCATCCACTCCCCTTAAATTACAACACAGTACAGTATCAGCGATCCAGCTGAATTACAGTGAGAGTAGAACCCACAACCTTCTGCATCAAAAGTAAGGCTACTACCTGTTGTGCTACTAATAATGGAAGCAGACTTGGAATAAGCAGCATTAAACTTCTCTTACCCTGAAGCTCTGAGCAACTTGTAAAATAATTTATGTATTTAACATTTGTTTGCTGGCAAAGTCCAATTAGGAAAAAAAGAATTTTCAGCAGAGGCCCAGGGAGAAATGCTCCAAATGCATGTCTTTGTAACATGGGAGGAAACCCACACAAACACAGGGAAGACATACAGACTCTACACAGAAGGCACCCCAGCCAAGAATCAAACCAGAGAACTGCTTGCTGTGAGACAACAACATAACCACTGCATCATCCACTTGATGCAACTAAATCAGTCAATTTCACAGCAGAAAAAATGTGGAAAAAGCCAAAATTTGTTGGGGGGGGGGGACCAGTGACACATTTTTAATATTGCTTGTATAATTTTATAAAGTTGCTGAAAGTGTTTGTGTTACCATGTGTTTCCAAAAAAGATAGGAAGACTGAAATTTAAAGGGCTATAATTATTTAGTGAATTCCATTCTCACTGATTTGCCACAAAACCACAAATTTTAAGGGGAACAGACCAAAAGTATGAGACAAATATTCTGTGAAATCTAGACAGTTGAGAGCTATGGCCTCAACTCCCTATATCACAAAAGTGGTGGTGTGGGTAGATAATGCACACCCTTAGGTTCACAGGTTTATACTAGGCTATCTGCCCTAAGGCATTTATAAGCCCAGCCCAAAGTTTTGTGGCTTACGCCACCCCTTATGTTAAAAAATACTGTGCCCATTAGTTTGTTGTGCCTCTGTCCAGTAGTGACACAGAGATGATGCCCGGGGTAAACCTACGATCTCCCATCCACCAGTCAAGATTTCTCTTGAACACAGCCAGCAAGGTGCTCTGCCTCACATGGACCGGGATTTTATTCCACAGCATAGGGAGCCTCTGGGTGACAAATCTATCCCTCCAGCATGTCCTATTTATATCCGTGCTAAGGTTTAAGTCGCTTGCTCTAGTGGATCTGGTAGATTTGGATTTTTTGAGGTGGAGCATGTCCATTAATTCCGGGTTGGACATGGCCTTGTATGTCAGGCACAGGTCACCTCTGAGCAGACGGTATGCGACTGAATAGAGCTGGAGTTTCTTCAGTCTGGCAGCATATGACAGATTTTAGAGTCCATTTATCCTTTTGGTGAGGAACTTTTGGGGTCTCTCCAATTGCTGCAGGTGTCGGGTGAGATACATCCCGAATGGGGCATTGTACTCGATCATTGGTCTGATAAGTGAAGAGTACAGGGGAACAATGACCTCATTTGATCTGGATGTGAATTCCTTCATGATCAGGTGGGCAATGTAGAAGGTCTTTCTAACCACTTTGGCAATGTGAGTGTCAAAAGAAAGGCCACTGTCAACCTGGGTCCCCAGGTCCCTGATAACCTCTTCTGTGCTTAGTGGATTGCCACCTATATGGTAGCTTGGGGTTACCTTGTTTTTCCCGAAGGGTATGACTATACATTTTTTGGCATTTAACTTCAGGCCATGGCTCTGGCACCACCTATCAGTTTCCGTGAGACCCCTCTGAAGGATATCTGTGTCCAATGTACTTTCCACTATGGCGCCCAGTTTGCAGTCATCTGCAAACTTTGTCAGCCATAGTCCTCCTATGTTTGCCTGTACTTCTGAGAAGTAGATGCCGAACAACAGGGGGCCAAGGACTGAGCCCTGTGGGACACCACTTGTGACCGGCTTGGAGTCTGACATGGCGCCAGCAACTCTAACCCTGTGGGTTCTGTCCTTTAGCCAGTTTGCAACCCATCTTGTGACATATGGGTTTACATTTAAGCTGGTAAGTTTCTCTATAATACCCAAGTGGGGTATTGTGTCGAAAGCTTTTGCAAGGTCAAGGTAGGCTGTATGGACTGCCTTTCCCTCATCAATGGCCTTGGTGACTGTTTCGAAGAAGTCGACCAAGTTCAAAAGGCATGATCTGCCCTTGACAAAGCCAAACTGGGTCAGGTCCAATGTCTGCAAGTCCCCTATGTCTTTGTTTATGAGTTCCATTATGATCCTCTCCATAGCTTTGCAGACCAGGCTTGTTAAGCTTATGGGGCGGTAATTACCAGGGTCCGTAGAGGCACTGCCTTTGTGGAGTGGGTCCACAGTTGCCGTACGCCACTCCTTGGGCACGTATCTTGTGGTAAGGCTAAGATTAAACAGCTGCCTTATGTGCGGGTTTAGTTCCTCATTGAGTTCGTGTAGAACACAGCCAGGGACACCATCCAGTCCCATTGATGCTGTGTTTTTAGCTTTAGAGAGAGCAGCTTTCACCTGCGCATTTGAGATGTCTGGGAGGCTACACTCCGCTGGGATAGTTATCTCTCCTTTTGGGGGGGAGAGGGGGGTGAAGTTTGCACTGAACCTGTCTGCCAGTATGTTGGCAATGTCTGTGGGTTCAGTTATTTTTGTATCATTTTGGACTAACTCTGAGCATATCTGGGAGCTTCCACCCAGGTTTCTAACATAGCTGAAGAAGGCCTTATGATTGTCTTTTGAATCTAAGGCAATTTTTCTCTCAAATTTGGCCTTGGATGATTTTATGAGTGCTCATATTTTTTTACTAATAATGATCAAGAGTGTCTTCTCTTTTATGGATTTTGCTCTATCATGTAACAGCTTTCTACTCTTATTGTAAAGTTTGTTTATGGCTGGGGTCCACCAGACTGGACGTTTGCCCTTGGTGGAAAGAGTCTTGGTTTTATTAGGGATTGCCTGATCCATGCAGTCCTGGAGGTGTTTGTAGAAGGCATTTGTAAGGGCTTCCACAGCTTGGGTTGTGGTTTCCACTGGCTCGGGGGCCTTGAAGGATACCATACCAGTCTTGAGTAGTGTGAAGTTTGCTTTAGAGAAGTTCTTCACTGTGGTCTTTTTTGTTTGGGGTGGGGGCGGGATGTGGATTTTCCAGTGAGATTAGTTTGTGATCTGATCTCACCAATGAGGGATATACTTCCGATGTGGAGCATTTTGTCCCCATGTTTGTGATGATGAGACCTAGTATATTTTCTCCTCTTGTGGGAACGGTGACTAGTTGTTCCATGGCATTTGAATTTATGAACTCCAGAAACCTTTGGGCTAGAAAGTTGGGGCTTGAGTAATGTTCCCAGTCTATATTCGGGTAGTTGAAGTCACCCAATATAATGGTGTTTGGAGATACATTTATACCCTCCAGTGTCTTCAGGAAGGCTGTGTGGGGTTCCTGAGTTTGAGAGGGTGGCCTGTAGCATGCTACAAATTGTAGAGCAGTTTTGCCTATGGTTAATTGCACCTGGATGGTTTCCGATGCTTAGTGCGTTGCCACCAACCTGGAGGTGTGGGTATCCTTGATGAATATGGATACACCCCCTCCTTTTGTGGTGTGGTCTGGGTTTTGGGGCTGGAATACATGATATGAGGTAAAACCTGATAGTGCCGGGCTGCTCTCAGGAGCCTTGAACCAGGTTTCAGTCACAGCACAGACATCGATGTTCTCCATACTGAGAAGGGCCTCGAGTGCGTGCATTTTGAGATTTAGACTTCTGGCATTGAGCAGCATTACCCTTAGTTTCTTCCCACTTTTGTTTTCTAGGGTGGTAGGTTTAGAATTTGAGCCTTGCCTAAAAAAGGCACTATGGGGGTGGCAAGAGCCTTAGCCAATATCCGGAAACCCAGGGGTGACAGGTGCAAGCCGTCCCTTGCGAAGCAGCGTGGCTTGTCAAGCATGTCATCCCAGGCAGACAGACACTGGATCCCCTTTGAATGACACCAGAAATTAAGCCAATTGTTAAAGCTGATCATCTTGTCTCTATGTTGTGGCATCATTCTTGGTGAAGGAAGGATACTGCTCAGGGTCATACCTGCCTGGGCTACATAATCAGAGAGCTCCTCTATGTCTCTTTTCATGTAGTCCAGGGAGGTACGTCTCAGGTCGTTCACACCAGCATGGACAATGACTGTGTCATATTTGTACTTGCTGTGGAGTGACCCGAGTGCTTGTGTTATGTGGCGGATTCTAGCGCCCGATAGGCAGCTTACTGTGACCCTCTCCTTGTTCAGTCTGGTGAGTGGGACGTCAGTGTGTCTGACTATGGAGTCACCTATGACAAGTATGTTTGGTGTTGTATTTGGCCTTAAGGGCTGTGACTGCTTTGCACACTGATTTTGTGGTTTATGTGTTGCCTGTGGTGTGTCATGAGGTGGCAGTTGCTTGGGTGTCTGCTTTGGAGGCCTCTGCTGTTTAGGAAAATTTTTGCTCAGAGCCTCCGAGTATGTCTTTGTGTGTTTATGTGTTTGATTCATTGTTGCGATAGCTTTATATGAGACTGGTTTTGTGGTGTGTGTAGTTGCCTTCTCCTCCTGTCTGGTCTTGCCAGTCCTGAGTTGAGAGAGCTCAGCCTCCAGTTTGGCTAAATAGCTGCATCTCTTGCAAGTATTTGTGTTATGTGGGAGGAGGAGAGGGTTGTCTGTGTACATGAGGCAATTGTAACATAGCCTCAATATTCCCAACTTCACCAACTGGACAGGAGAGGACGCCAGCATCTGGCCCTTCGACATGCTAGAGAAATTAAGAAGTTAGGGGTGTAACTGAATAAGAGAGGACTTAGTAAGGAAGTGGGTACTCCTGGGGGGGGGTTGCTAGTGAGGGACTTTGTATAATACAGAAGTGCTAAACCTGAAAAGAAGATGCTTTTAAGACAAGTGCTGAGCTTTTTTTTTTTTTTTTTTTTTTTTTTTTGAGGAAAAAAAAAAAAGCTTTTAGGAACAAGTGCTGCACTTTTTAGTTAAGGGATATACTGTTTAGATTACTAGTAGAGCAGTTCTAAGGGAAAAAATGAAGAACAAACTTTATGGAGCCAGAAAAAGTTTAACCTTGTTAAACCGGCGCTGCCCGATGCTGCTCTAGTGGCAACTCCGCGCTAAAGCACGCTAAAGCGTGCTTGATAGCAGGGGCTGGAAAGAGCCAGGAATTGACCCAAAGCGGCCAATAAAACTACAGTTTCAAGTCAGTAACCACTCCCACGGGGGGCAGGGAAGCAGCCCAATGTTTTTCACTGCCACTGATCAACAGAGAGACTTTCCTTTAGCCCAAGCAAAAATGGCCTCACAGAAACTTACAAAACAGTTCAAGAACAGCAAGCCTGTAACTGAACTTTTTTAAATCTCAGAAAAAGTGGGAAAAAAAGCAACATTTTTTTTTTGTTTGTTTTTTCAGAGATAGCAGAGGTTCACAAGTAATATCAAGTTATAACAGTGCAGTAAATGACCCCACACAAGAGTGCTAGGCCAAAGACAGAAAATATGCACGTTTTGAGAAAAAAACGATTTTAAAATTAAGTGCAAACAGGAAACTCAGTAAACAGCTTTTGGTTGTGCTCTAAATACAGCTACTAATGCAGAAATAAGTTTAACAAGCCAGAAAATGCTCAAACTAGGCAACTATGCAGAAAAACTTATCAAATAAACAGAGGAAAACTACTTAAAATCTCAAAAGTGGCTCCTTTCTTCTCTCAGCGTTTTCTCCTCTTGGTGGGTGCTTCACCACCACCAGGCCAACAAGCCTGAAAAGATGCCAAAACCATGAGGCAACTAGGTTTTAAGGCTCAGGGTTTGAACCTAGGTAATTCTGACCACCAGTTATAAGTAACTGGGGCATTTCACACACTGTATGTAGTCAAGCAAGGTGAAGTGTCTAACATTTTTATTTGACTGATTCTTGTATTATTTTTGTTTTGTTATAGTCAGCATTATGAATGTTTTTTTCTTTATAATATTTAGCTGATCCTGCTATCAAGGAGCTGATAAATTTGATAATGTGACTGTGATAGTACCACTACTAGGCTGGTCAGGAAACTCCTGGATCCTGTACTTAAATGCTGAAATATTTCAAAACAAAAATAACATATTAGTTAAGCAATCTATGTGGTGGAACTGTGTTCTTTCACTTGCTGTAATAGTTCATTTGCTTTGGAAGGCCCATGCAATGCAGGCTTACCACCCTCAACCTGTCACCACCAAAACTGCCCCCTGTTTATTACTTCTATGCAGATGAGGGAACAAAACCCTGAAAGGATCACACTTTCTTTTATAAATAATTCAACCTTCTAAATGTTTACTAATGAAGTTTTGTTATATAATATTTGTGACATTGTGTTTTAGCAAACTACACTTTTGTTATATGGGATCGGCACTCCAGAAATAGTGCCAGGTTTAACAGGTATTTTAAGGTTATTCTAGCATTTTTTGCTTGACATAGATTTTATCCAGTCAAGTTCAGCTGATACTGAATTTTTAGTAACATAAATGTGGAAGTTTATTTACATACTACACAACCCCAAGCTTTCCCTCTCGAGCCTTTCATCTTTTGTAGTCCTATCAAGCCAGATTTCTCAATAGTCATTTTCTATTCCATTTTTTTTAATTTCATAGGGTGGGAGGTTGGCGTAATGGTTAAGGTGCTTACCTTTGAAACACAAGGTGCAGGGTTTGATTCTGTCATGGGGTAATTGGCTAGGCTTAAAATGGCCCGCAAGGGAAGTTAGCCTAGTACTAACCTATGAACCTATGCATGGATGCTATTTATCTCATTAACACTATAAAAAAGAATCACTGGGATCCAGCCCATTACATTTTATTATTGTCACTGCATTAAGTAATAGAAAGATCAAAAAATAGGAATACATATATTTTGAAATCCTGCATTTGAAGGGAATCAAGTTAGCATGAGCTACAGTAAAAATGCTAGAAGTCTGACATGAATGAATGAATGAATGGCATTCTAGAAAGTATAGGCTTTCTATTCATTCAGCTTTCCTATCCCACCCAACCTTGCATCATAGGTTCTGTCAGACTGTCATGTGAAGTATTGGACAAGGCTAAGTGGTTCTGGTTATTAGGATGAGCTTGTTAAATTTAGCTGTTCACCTGATATGAAACATGATGCTCTTTGGTCCTTATCTACTGAAGGATTATATGTGGTAGAGAACTGGATGAAAATATGCCTATCCCACTTTCATTTGATGATGGATTTAATTTTAATTCCTACAGTTGCTGATTAGGGTACATTCCAGCACAGGGAGTTTTATCCTTGTCGATACCATTCCCCAACCTCTGTAAGTTAATGGCTTCGTCTGCATTACGCAATTGGTGTTTTAATTTACTAGCATTATCATTTAAACAGCTATCCATAGATTATTTACCCTTTGCTTCTCCCTCCTACTGCTACTCAGCAAAAGCTGCCAGGCAAGTGTCTGTACCCCTTTTTCTTTTTTGTATTAGCTTTTCCTTTAGATTTTCTAAAACTTCTTTACAACAAAAATTAATGAATTAATTCTATCATGTTTTGTGAGCTTGTTCCATTTACTTTAAAAAATAAAGAAATAAATACAATTTGTGCTTCCAAAGAGCATAAGTATACCACAGTGATTTGTTTCTTTAATACAATCGTGGGAAGGGGAGGGTGGCATAAAGTGCAGGGTTTGATTCTCACATGGGGTAATTGGCTAGGCTTAAAATGGCCCACAAGGGCAATTAGCCTAGTAGTAATCTATGAACCTATGAACCTAATCGTACTGAAAACAAAAACTTGTATGCATAATTTAGAGAGACAAACTGTCAGTAAAATGACAAAACAGAGGGAAGCCTAGTCCCAACTTGGAGTACAATGAGTACTTGGTGGGCACTCCCTCCTGAAATTGATATCACTAGAACTCTTTCCCAACCGAGTATACAATGAGGTACTTCTTGGTCATGCACAACTTCTCCAACAAAGATGCATGCAAGAAGAGTAAGTTATCAATAGAAAAAGTGAGTTGAAACCTTCTAAAATGGTTGCACACTGATCAACAGCTTAATCCCAGCTCTCCCAGTGTGAAAACAGAAACAGAGGTAAAGGAGTGCCATTGAAACTGTTAGTTGGGTAAACTTCAGTTACTGACTTATAAGTAGACAGCCAGGATGCTGGCAAAGGCAAAATATAAAGAACTTAAAAGAAAGTCAACTAGGATTCATGTTGAATCATAGAAGGTAATTTCAATAAATGGGAAAAAAGCTTGTCAAAACCACCTTTAATGAACAACTCTACAATTGAAGGAGGGACAAGCCCCCCTACACCTTCACATTCTCTGGACTTACACACAACTCCAACATCTCACAACAGTGAAGAAAGAAGTAAAGTCCACTGTCATCAAATCTAATTTTGGTGAACAGCACTCCCTCTCTTTGATTTCACCAAAATTATATTCAATCACAAGACATGCTCCCAATCAACCAGCAAAGGTGAAGAGACACTGCCTAGGAAGGATCGTGCGGTCGTTCTGCAAAAAGCAGTTTAAACTTCAGTTTTGGTTCAAGAGATGACCTCCAGTAATTTTGAAGAAAAAAATAAATCAAATGTACTCTGAAGTGATTAAAATAAATGAAAGGGTGACAGAATATATATCAACTCAGTTAACAAAAGGCTGAAAAAATAGAAGACACTAGCTAATCAGATGAACTGATAAAAATGTAAAACTCAGAGGTTGAAATAAAGAAATGTCTGGCTGAGTATGATGCTTCACAAGAGCAGCTGTTTCAAAAAAACAGTAGTCAATAGACAGCATACTGAGAAAAACTAAAATTTTCTTCTGCACTACAGAAACTGGAAGGGACAGACTTTATTAATTTTATGAAAGCACAAATAAGAAATTGGACTGGTGTTCCACGGTAAGATTTGTTAATTGAAAGGACACAGCATATATGCTCCAAACCAGGGCATGTGAAAGCAGCCAAGACATATATTAGTTAAGATGCAAACATAACCAGCAGAAAGAGCTGATTCTAACAAAACCGTGGAAGACAAGAAAAGTATTACAAACTGGACACAGTAGATTATGGAAAATGATTACTCACTGGTCACCAGGCAGAAGAGAAGTAAATTTATTCCAACAATCTGGGAATAATGAAAAGCAGGTATGAGAGTGAAACTGATGTATCCAGATGTCTTCAGAGTAGTTTTTCCTGGATGATCAAAGACATTTTTGAAGCAGAATAGGCTAAAGAGGAAATAAAAATGTTTATCAAACAAAAGTCAGCCAGAAAACACAGGGGCACTCTGTTTCTCATTCTTCTGACAATAAAGCGAACAGAGAGACTTTGTCAGTGAAATCTTTTCCAGTGTTAAAAAGGAAAATGCTTGTGAGACAGAAGAAAACACAGAATTTGACTAGGAGACTCAGGAGTACCTTGGATTTGAACCAGTGTCTATTGTTGGGAGATGGAGATAATCAGAAAAAAGATGAGCAATGCTGAAATTAGTGAATACATATGTGATTATAAAGCATCAACCACATTTCCACATTTGCAAAATATGGCTTTGCAAATAAAAGTGGATGAAAAAAGACGGGACTTTTGCTGACTTTGTTAAGCTTGTGGTTGGACAATAAAGCATATACCTCACATTATGTTTTTAATGTTTAGAAGGACACTAAAGGGATAAAAGAAATAATTGTAAATTCTTATAAGTATTTGTTTAAAACATTTCATGATTTAAACTGCATGTTATATTGCAAATCAATTTGTACAGTATGCAAGCAGGGCTACTGTAAATGTGGGAGGAGTCTTTTCAGTGACTGTTGTATATGTTAAATATATTAAAAGTAAACAAGTACATTTTTAGTTGTAATTAGGTTGCTGGGGTGGAGGTGAGGTATAAACATTTACTGATAATATTTAAATATAGAACTAAGATGATAATTTCTCTTTTATAAGGGTGGATGTCTAGATTAATGTCCTTGGCATTAGCTCTGTTTTCTGTAAGTAAATGGGCTTGAAAAATAAGACAAAATGATGAAAGCCATGAAAAATGCTAAGTTTCTTGCATTTGCAAAGATCTTAACTTGTTTCTCTTCCCTTAGTAAATATTTTCAGTGTAAAAACAAGAAGTCTGCAGTTGAAGGCAGTTAGGGGAATTATGTACATTCTATTCTGAGTGAAATTATAAAACATCCTTTATGCATCTTTAAGTTGTTAACTGTTTTTTTTTTTTCTCACTGCTGACTACTTTTACACAGAGACAAACTGTCTGCAAGTGCAAGCAAATAATCTTGAGAATTCTGAGCACTCCTTGCTAAGGCAAATGCAAAAATTAAAAGTACAATGATAAGCAGTTCAGTGAAAAATAAAGTTTGAAATTATGGAAAGTGAATAGGAGATAGTAGCCTCATAGGCAGTCCTAATATTTTAACGCATTTAATAAAACATGCATAATTTAGTTTTATTAAAAGGTGGCCAGTGAACCTTTTCTTATGACTAAAAGTTAATGTTTACTGAAGCATACAAGCTGTTTTCACATTTGAAAGGGGAATGGAGATAAGAAAAAAACAATCAGCAATCAGTGTAATTGGCAATACAGACTGTAACCTGTGTGTTAGCATGAGTAACCTTAACTTCAGATTATGGCTGTGGGTGTTGATGATTTGGGGCAATTTTTTTCCTATCTGAAGGGTTAAACTTCATTTCTTGAAAATGTACATAGCTTTGTGTGTGTTTTTTTTCCCTAAGTTAATAAGTGATGGGGTGTTCTTAAAATGTAGTTAGTTTTTTGTTTGCGGATTTTCATTAAAGCAAAAAGTCTTGAGAAATGTGACATAAGCTCAAGTGGAGATGACAAGAAATAGTTGTATAAAAGATCAGCCAGTTAAATATTAGTGTGTACATATAATACAAGAAATCAGTGGCGGCTGGTGACTTCAAATTAAAGGACGGCTGCAGGAGACAGCTGAATGGGTGGGGCCAATGGGAACAGGTGTGGCCAACTAGAAAGGGGGTGGAGCTATGCTAAAAACCACAACAACTGGAACTTTAAATATGCTGCCCTGGGTGCCAAACAGTCATTACAAGAGTCAAATCAAGACAAAATGAAGTGTAGAAAAAAACAATATTTCAATGGATTGGCTACATGACAACTTACTTAATATCCAGATGGAAACAGTTTGTGAGGCATGAAAAAATAAATTACTTTTTAAATATATTACTGGAATGCCAGTCAAAATAAAGTATAAAAAAACAAGCAGCACTCAACTCAAACCACTACTCCTTGCACTGCAGTTCTAATTATAATTTATATTCAGCTTTATAAAATTACCAAGTAACATGCTGAAAGTAGCAATCTCTGTGATACCCCCACTTGTAAAAATGTTTCTTATACAAAAAAGAACACCAAATGAAGAAAAAAAACGCACTGACATCCAAAATCAAGTTTAAAAGTTAGCGCTTTCGTTTACTGTATTAAGCAAACTTCATCAGGCAAAATTAAATACAAATACAGCCATATTTATGTATAAAAAAGTTAATTAATATGATATAATTTCCTTCAATCCAAAACCAAGCCTTCAATTAAAGTACCAAACCACAAAAATAATAATCCATTCAAAAAGTATTCAAATAATACATAAAATGTATGGAAAACATTAAATTTATATATCAAAAAACAACTAAGTAAATAACCATATTAAACATATAAATGTATAAATGTGTATGTTATCTCATTAATGCCCTCAGTTTCAACATACTTTTAATGGAAACTGAGTCATTCAAACCTGGGGCAGATAAGGCATTCAGCCTTAGCTGCCAAATTAATTCCCTCTCCTCAATTTTCAAATCTAAGGGACTCCCTCTCGCATTTTCATAATTTTTTTCGATAACCCAAAATCTAAATTCATGTTTAGGAAAGGAATTATTATGCCTGGCTAACACATTGTTTAAATTCAATTTGTTGATAGCGTAAACATGCTCATAAATCCTGCTTTTAAGTGGCCTCCCAGTTTTGCCCACATAAAAAGCTGGACATTTCAAGCATATAGCCAGGTACACCAATCCTTTAGTATTATAACTGAATTTATCTTTAATGTCGAAATGCTTTCCTTTAATACTAAATCTACTACCCACTTGTATGTATTGACACCAATGACATGCCTGGCATTTATACATACCACAATGAGGCGAATAACATCTTGTACTATCCCCTTCAACAATGTTTTTCAAATTCAGACCTTTTCTAAACACCAAACTGGGTGAATCACCCACTTGGTGTCTAATGTTGGCATCATCCAAAAGGAAACACCAATTCTTAGTCAAAATAGATCTTAATAGGGGGACATCAATGGAGGAGGCAGTAATGAAACTCAGGCTAGCCATATCCATGTCAGGAAGTTTTTCAATTCTTACTAAATCTGAGGAATATTAATTCCTTTCCTGAACATGAATTTAGATTTTAGGTTATTTTGGTTATGGTTTGTATTATAGGAGAAATAGTAAGAAGAAGTTATACAATACAACATATCTTGAACACGTAGCGATAAAAGAGCTGCAAGCTTGTGACAACATAGTTATAAAACAAGCCGATAAAGGGGGAGCAGTTGTTGTAATGGAGAAGGATGCATATTTTGCAAGTTTTAAAGAAATGCTGAATGAAGTAGGTACTTTTAAGAAAGTTTCTGTTGCTGAAGTACAAAGACTAATTACTGAGGTCAGTATGGTAATTTATGAATTACAACTTAGTAATGATTTAAGTATAGAATTGTTTAATTATCTAAGTGTACCATGTCCAAGAATTCCCCAGATTTATGGTATTCCTAAAATACATCAGTTTTATTAATCCACAACTGAGACCTATAGTCTCAGGTGGTGGATGGGTAACAGAACCCATTTCTAAATATCTACAAATTGTATTAGGAAAATATTTAGAAAGATGTTCTACTGTATTGAAGGATACTAATGATTTTTTAAGTAATTTGTATAATTGACAAATGAACTGTGCGCCAAAAGGGTATGTTATGGCATCTTTGGACAATACTTCGCTATTTCCCGTTATACCCAATACCTATGGACTCAATGCTATTCGTGATTTTTTAAATAATAAAGTAAAAATGTATGGAAGGGAAATTGAGAATATCTGCACCCTCCTTGAAGCAGTACTGACACATAATGTTTTTATTTTTGATGAGGAGTCGTACTTACAGCTTACTGGTGTAACGATGGGTACTCCCATTGCTAACACGTATGCTAATTTAGTATTATATGAGTGGGAGAAAAGTGTAACATTAAGTAAGGTGAATCAATTAAATGAAAAAGTATTGTTTTATAAGAGATTTGTGGACGATTGTTTTATGATATGGGCTGGTTCCCTTAAGGAAGTAGATAATTATGTGCAATATTTGAACATGTCCACTAAATTTTTAAAGTTCAAAATGGAGGCATCAGACCATAGTACAAATTATTTAGATGTACATTTATTCAAGAATGGTGATAGATTAGAGGCCATGGTACATAGGAAAGAAGTAGATGCTTCGAGATATATAAACAAGGGTAGCATGCATGCCCCACATATTTTTAAAGGAATAGTGAAGGCACAGTTAATAAGAATGAGTAAACTGAATACTGTTGAATGCTTTAGACAGCAGGCTAGAATGATGTCTCATGAGTTTGAGAGAAGTGGTTATTCAAGACAGATTATAGATGCAGCTTATGAAGAAGTAAAAGAAAGGGAAAATAAGTACAAACCAATTTTGACTAGGGGATTGGAGAGACATGAACGGTGTACACATAGGGATGATAACATAGTGAGATATTTTACTACATACAATTTAAACACAAAAAAATATGTGTAATATAATAGAGAAAAATTGGCCTATTTTATTAGCTATGCCTGAGGTAAGATCCTTTGTGGGGGATGAGCCAAGTTATGCATATAGGAATTCGGAAACATTGAAGCAAAAACTTTGTTATAAAGATTTTAAAGTAAAAAGTAAATGTGTAAGGAAGGCAATAGGAACAAGGAAATGTTACAATTGTTCCTGTTGTAGTGATTTATATGAAGGTGACGGTATATTTGTGCACCCTATAAGTTGAGAAGCTTTTGCTTTAGAAACTCTAACAACTTGCAATGTGACACAAGTAGTGTATTTGGCTACATGTACATCATGTACATCATTCTATGTGGGTAAAACAACTAGAAGGCTAAGAGAGAGGATTGTAGAACATAAACCCGATATAAGAAGGAAAATATTAACAAATGCTATAAGTAAACATATTATGGATAAGGGTGAAGAACATAGGTTTAAATTTAGGGTAGTAAGTACAGTGGAAATAGGCATAAGGAGAGGTGATATGAATAATTTATTAGAGCTGAAAGAGTTTAAGTGGATTATTAGGCTTCAGGCTGATGCAAATCCTGGTTTAAATAATGCTGTTAGTTTAAAGCCTGTATTAATGAAAAAGCGAAGAGAGAAATTGTAAGTTTGAGCTTGAAAATTTTTTGTATATATACTTTTTTACACGTATATTTTAACATATGATTTTATGCATAACTGTTTATGGTAAATTGAATATATTTATGAAATGTATTTTATGAAGTTTATTTAATTTGATGTTTTCTTTAAGATTTGATTACTGTTTAGTGTGATAGGTTGGCTGAAGCATGTGATCTAATTTTATCTCCTTTTTAAATGTTGGATGAATGTGATTATTTTATACTGATGAAGGGTGTAGACCCGAAAGCTTTATAATAAAGTGTTTGGTGTGTTATAGAGTTGTTAACTCTATGAATTCACAGCCTGACAACAGCAATCCATCTATTGGCAAGCTGACTGCTTTAATCGAACTTTTGATGCAGCATGTGGATGCTTTGGCTTGCCAAGTAGCATCCAGTTTGCCTCATGTAACCGGAAATCCTGTTTTGGGTGCCACACACAATGTACCAAACCTACCGACTCCTGGCATACATAGAACTGCCTTAGGATCACATGATCGGGGTGGCCAGACTCCAGAAACTTCAGCGTCTTATGCTCCTACCTGTTCTGGACTTCGTACTTCATTCATGGACTTGGATGGAGCGAACATGTATAATTCTAATGTGAACAGAACTGCTTCTGCAGTAAGTACTTCTTCCACTTTAGCTTCTCTCGATGACTGGCTTAAGGACCCGACTCTGTTTTTGAATGGGTCCCTTCGAATTAATTCTTCGAAAAATATTAATGACAATGACAATGAAAGTAATTTGATTAATAGACTGAGAATTTATGATTCTAAGTTATTTAAATTTAAAAAATTACAAATTGAGATACAATACCTCACTGAGTGTATTAATAGGCAACAAGCACCGAAGGGGTTAAGACAATGGCGATTCTCCACAGGCCTGATTAATAACTCAGCATTTCACAAAGATTTACTGAAGCTTTTTGATCGACAGGGTGTGGAATTTATGCAATTACTAGTACAGAACTATGTTGCATTAATGAACTCTTTGAAATCGGATTTGACTGATTTGGACTCTAATATACGTAGTGACAAGGATTTTGTACAATATAAATAGATTTTTTACACATTTTTTCAAGCAATGACAATACCTTTAATCAAATTCAAAGAGAATAAGGTTAAAAAAACTAAACAGAGATTTTACAGCATATAGTAAGGGGTTGGCCTATCTGGTGCCACCTTTGAATAGAAATGTTAATGTTGAACAGAAGTTGATTGGTAATGTTGATGCTAATGATAGTGAGTCTGTTTGTGTTGAAAATGACAACATTTCAATTAATGACATGACTGCTGACCACTCATCTCCATTGAGGAGAAGTGAGAGATTAGCAAATAGGGCTAACAACACTAATGTTGACCTTGATTCTAACCAGGGTTTTCAGGGGAACCAGAGAGGGGGTACTAGAAGAACACAAAACCACTCACAGCAAAGGCAATCCTGGAAGAAAAGGAACAGGAGAAGGAGGTAGTTTCCTCTGATTTTTAGGAGAATTTGTTAACTTAGTAAATGTTTCGAAAACGGTTAAAATTTTAACCAATAGTACCGGTGATTTTCGAATTTTTAACTACTCTAATTTTGTTCCTGACCCACTTCTAATAGAAGTGCTCGCTAAGGGTTTGTCTTTTGTTCCCTCAACTAACAGTGACCTAGCTAGACTATTGATAGATTTAAAAGTGTATACAAGGAAGTTGAATTTAAGTGTACTTTTTGGTAACAACTCAAGCCTGATTAAAGACTTTAAGGTGGCTAGTGTATTTAATCCACCATTACACCCTTCAATCTTATTATATGAGAAGATTTGTGAGAATGATTTCAGGAATTTATTAGGAAGGTATACCAATAACCAACATTTCAATCTATCTACAACCGAATGGAACATCTTGGCGGATCTTAAGTTTGCCAATATTTGGGTTATGAAGCCTGACAACGGAGGTGGGTTGGTTTTCATGGATAAGGAATTTTATGATAATAAGATTTGTTCTTTATTGGCATCTGATTTTTTACATTAAGGTTTCCCTGAATGAAACGAATGGAGCACATCAGCATTTGAAGGGATTCATAAATTACCTATTCATTGAGGGACGCATCGATGTTGATTTATGCCATTTTTTATCAATGGAGCACCCCTTGACCCCTATGTTATTTGGATTACCCAAAATACATAAGGATCTTAACAACCCTCCCTTCCGTCCTATCATTGACGGAAGGCAATCTATAACTTATGGGTGTGCCAAATTCGTCAATGCAAAGCTTAAATTGGTTTTGCAGGATGAGCCTCAAATTTGGAGAGACTCATGGGCCTTTTTAACAGCTATGAACAACTTTCCATTTTCAGAAAATCTGAATTTTCTCAACATTGATATACAGGATTTATATACCGTAATCCCACAAGATATTGGATGTGAATGGGTTAGAGAATTTATGATAGGGAAACTAGGGTGGATGGCCCATGTATTGATTTAGTCATATATTTATTAGAATTAGTATTAAACAACAATTTTTTATGTTAAACAAGGAACTATTTTTACAGAAAACGGGTGTAGCTATGGGATCTCCTTGTGGAGCTACATTTGCCAACACTGTGATGGCATTTTATAGGTTCATAGGTTGGTACTGAGCTATCTGCCCGAAGGCATATATTAGCCCAGCCACGTTGTGCAGTATTCACCACCCCTTTAGTAGTTCCCTAGACCCTTGTACTAGCAGCTAGTACCCTTGGCCCCTTTCTAGTAGTGCTGTTGGTGTGATACCCGGTGTGAACTTTGTTACCCATCCACTCATCAAGGTTCCTCTTGAAGAGAGTGATAGTGAGGGGCTCTGTCTTATGTAGATCGGGACCCTGTTCCATAGTAAGGGAAGTCTCTGCGAAGGGAATCTATCCCTCCAGCATGTTCTATTCATTGTTGTGTTGAGGTTTATATCCCTAGAGCGTGTAGCTCGAGTAGATTTGGTTTTGCTAAGATGGAGCATGTTCAACAATTCTGGGTTGGACATGGCTCTGTACATTAGACAGAGATCGCCTCTGAGAAAGCGGTATGCAACAGAGAACAGTCTTAGCTTTTTCAATCGTGCTGCATAGGGTTTGAGAGTGTTTTCTCAATTGCCCCTTCACTCCTCCCTACTTTTTCTACAATAAACGACCTAACTTTTTTGTCATGAATAGTTGATTGTTTATGCAGTGAACTCTTAAATCTGTCATTAGCCATACTGTATACATGTCAATGTGCAACTGATTTTTCATTCTGTTTTTCCCATATAAAATGTACTACATTGTACACATAGTGATATAAACAACACCTGTAGTTTTCATTCCTTTATACATGGGATCACTTGCAGATACCCAGGATTGGTAATGTAAGGACCTGAATGAATGAATCTGCACTGCTTACAAATAAACACACAATCATTCTCCAAGTAATCATGTAAAAGATTAGGACTCATAATGTTGAATCCCAAACATTTGAGTCTAAATGACAAAAAATCCAAACTGACATACTAAACTAGAGGTTGCTGTTTCTTTAAATATTCCTTTTTCTGTGAGGTATAGTAATGTCTGAGTTGGTATGTGCAAGTTCAGGGTATGTATGCGGCTTGCCATTCAAAAAACGCTTTTAAAAAGTGATGATTTTGTATTCTATTTGTTTTATGTTTCAGAACATAGCATTGCGAGGCCAGATAGTTCAGTATCATATATGGAACCATTCTCCCAGACTTTTTGTCTTTGAGAAAGCCCGATTTCACTTGAGGCCTGGGGAGAAGGAACTACAGATAAATATAAGGTATTTAAGAGAATGAACTATATCTTAATAAAACGACTACTCTTCCCTCACAATGCACCAATTGAAATGTACCTGGCTAGACATCTCCAGCAGCTGGAGAGACCACAGAGGTACCTAACCAAGAGAATTACTTGGGAGACAAAATTCCTTTTTGAGGATACCATCTTCCGGGAGAGATCAGTGTGATACACCCATTACCTGGACGACATCTTCATCTTATGGCGTGGGGATGTGGCTTCAGCTGAATACTTTGTGAAACATATCACAAAATATACTGACTTTTTGGAATTTACATGGGAATTTAATACTGATAGGACTTCCTTTTTGGATGTGGATTTAATTAAGATCTATAATACCCATAGGTTTAATTCCAAAATATTTAGGAAATCAACATATTCTAATGCTTTTTTACATTTTTTGAGCTGCCACCCCTTTTTTCAGAAGAGGGGTGTTGTCAAAGGTCAACTTGTTCGGGCTGCAAGGATGGTTTCCTTGGAATGTGACTTTAATGATGAATGTATTTTTTTGAAAAATGTATTTACCAAACGGGGCTACCCTGGCAAGTTAATTGATGAATTGATTTGCGAGGTCTCTGTTAAAAGGGTAAATGGGCATTTTGCACCTTTGTTGAACGGTGAAAATTATAGTCCCGGACCTCAAATAGAAGAAAAGTAATTCAACCCTTTGTATCTCTATAGAGGGAATTCTTACAAAAGCTGACAACATTGTGGATGAAACAATGACCTCAGATTTAGTAAGAATTGAAAAACTTCCTGACATGGATATGGCTAGCCTGAGTTTCATTACTACCTTCTCCATTGATGTCCCCCTATTAAGACCTATTTTGACTAAGAATTGGTGTTTCCTTTTGGATGATGCCAACATTAGTCACCAAGTGGGTGATTCACCCAGTTTGGTGTTTAGAAAAGGTCTGAATTTGAAAAACATTGTTGAAGGGGATAGTACAAGATGTTATTCACCTCATTGTGGTATGTATAAATGCCAGGCATGTCGTTGGTGTCAATACATACAAGTGGGTAGTAAATTTAGTATTAAAGGAAAGAATTTCGACATTAAAGATAAATTCAATTGTAATACTAAAGGATTGGTGTACCTGG
Source organism: Protopterus annectens (assembly GCF_019279795.1). Taxonomy (NCBI): domain Eukaryota; kingdom Metazoa; phylum Chordata; order Ceratodontiformes; family Protopteridae; genus Protopterus; species Protopterus annectens. The sequence goes on from NC_056734.1 coordinate 936,179,816, forward strand.
CTATATGCTTGAAATGTCCAGCTTTTTATGTGGGCAAAACTGGGAGGCCACTTGAAAGCAGGATTTATGAGCATATTTACGCTATCAACAAATTGAATTTAAACAATGCGTTAGCCAGACATATTAATTCCTCTCCTGAACATGAATTTAGATTTTTGGTTATCGAAAAAAATTATGAAAATAGATTTGAAAATTGAGGAGAGGGAATTAATTTGGTAGCTAAGGCTGAATGCCTTATCTGCCCCAGGTTTGAATGACTCAGCTTCCATTAAAAGTATGTTGAAACTGAGGCCATTAATGAGATAACATACACATTTATACATTTATATATTTAATATGGTTATTTACTTAGTTGCTTTTTGATATACAAATTTAATGTTTTCCATACATTTTATGTATTATTTGAATACTTTTTGAATGGATTGTTATTTTTGTGGTTTGGTACTTTAATTGGAGGCTTGGTTTTGGATTGAAGGAAATGATGTCATATTAATTAACTTTTTTATATATATAAATATGGCTGTATTTGTATTTAATTTTGTCTGATGAAGTTTGCTTAATACAGTAAACAAAAGCGCTAACTTTTAAACTTGATTTTGGATTTCAGTGTGTTTTTTTCTTCATTTGGTGTTCATTCCCAAGTGTGGTTTTCATCAGTTTTGTTTTAATTATCCAAAAAAGACCTGCTGCCTGACACAACTATCTGCTTGTTTCATGGGGAAGACATGATCAAAGTAAAAAAATGAACAGCAAACAAGAAACAAGCTCAAGATAAATTGCTTAAAGGATTCCTGCACAAGTTATGGACCACACATGATAGATTGGCATTCTGCTTAGTTTACGGGTAAGCCTGCAAAGATGACTGCAAGTCTCCAACAAAAGATGACTGCAAGTCTCCAACAAATGTAATGAGCTTCTGAAAATACTGTAATCCTGCCCTTTTATTACAAATACTGTCATATGCATTTCAATACCCAAGGCTTATACATTATCTAGTTATGTAAATATTCTCGGCATGGCAACAACGAAAAGGCTTTCAATGCTGGTAATTCTTTAACAGTATGCTTATTAAAGCTTACTTGCATCTTACAATCTCCGACAAGCTTACCTGATGGTCATTAATTCATTGCTCCTTAAACAGAGCAACAGGACACTGTGACAGCATGCATTTCCTGAATAATAAGAAGCATAAATCAACAGTATAAAAATATGACAGAAAACCAGAACATTCTGCAAAATCAAGGACAGCTGAAAAGCCACAGTCGTACTTGTGGTCTACCTTGGATGGGGGAATACTCTGCACACTTACACTGCATAACTGCTCCTTGCCTTCCTTGGACACATCCAGAGCCACTACAATGGTGCGTGGGGTGCAACAAGTATGTCACAATTTGAAATGTCTCTGGCTGACAGTGATGACTCTGACACTCATACCTCTCAACTTCAGAGCAAGAAATCTGGACAAAGCCATACACAGAACTAGAAGTGGGACACAGGCCCAAAAATAAGGACAATTTTTAAATATTGCTCTTATTAACTTAGATAATAGAACAGTAGTAGGTCTTGCATTAGTACGAATTTTCTGAAGGATATGAAATCTGAAACTCAAATATCTGTCATTATTTTCTAACTTCAATCTTTAATGACTTGCCACTAATTTGCCAGAAAACCACAATTTTAAGACCAAAATGTAATGCAAAAATATAAAGTTGCCACACAATACAGCTGGGAACCTGTCAAAAAGGGACACCTTTTTAATATTAACACTGTTAACTTGAGCAGCTAACAAAATAAGAGCATCTACATGCATTTCTGAAATAAAAGTAATCTATAACTCTGATCATTACAGTTATATATAATTGTAAACCATCCACGTTTTCTTCCAGAATTCCATTTTGAGGAGGGATTATTAGGAGAGAGCAACATTTTGAGCCAAAATTGAGGACAATGGAGAGGTTTGGATATTCCTAATTCTGCAAAGCAAAATCTGGACAAGGCCAAATATATTGGGGGAACATACAAACACTACTAAAAATTGCTCTTGTACAAACTTAAGACAGTTGATAGAATAACAGGTCTTGCATTAGCATGCATTTTTATGAAGGTTATGACGTCTGAAACTCAATGTCTGTCATTTAGTGACTTCATTCCTAAATGATTTGCTAGAAAACCACAAATTTTATGAGGAACAAACCAAAAATAAGAGGCAAATATCTATTCAATCTGCAAACATATGGACAACTGAGAGGTACTCCCCCCTCACAAAATCATGGTGGAATGGAGCCTCCCCCCTGCAGCCATTCCAATGTCCCATTCCTTGGTTATTTTGCCCCATTTACCATAAACACTGTAATGTGCATACTGCTTTACTTCTGCGATGATTTAGATTTCATTTGAAAGTTTTATTTTGCATTTTACAGCACAAACCCTAATAGATATCTGTTACACAAAGCAATGCAGTCTCACAATTAAAATAGACAGCATTAAAACTTCTCTGCCCTTGAAACTCACATGCATTGAAACAGTATTGAAACCCACATTCAAAGAAAATACATTTTGCCAGTGGCAGATAAAGATTAACTCTGGACTGTTTTCAAAATCACAGGCCCCTTGAACATGAAACATACACATGCTCTCTGATACACCTTCCTAACTGTATTACATTATATTCCTTGTACAATACAGTACAGTTGTTAAAAGGCGTTTTAAATTTATTGTTTTGAACATTTTCCAGTAAACAATGAAATAAAATGCATACACCAATGACAAAACTGCCCAATTCAGAACATTTCCATCATAAAAAGTCTACTCAACCTTCTATAGTCCACCAGTATCAGTAAATACATAAAATCGCTGACGTAGTAAAATCCACATTAAAGAAATCTGTAACTAATAAAGAGGTTGCTGCTAGCAAACAACTTTATATGTCATTGTTTCATCTACAAATAAAGTGCCTGTTGCCCTTGAAGAATAAATTGCCTATGTTGCATGCATTTAAAAAATGATAAGCTAGTAATACCGCAATAGGGAATGGAAAGCAAACTGATAACAGGTTCATAGTTGCTAGGTATCTTTGCCAAAAAGGACTGCAGCATCCACCTCCTATACAACACAGTACAGTATCAGCAAAGCATCTACCTACTGCGGGAGTAGAACCTACAGCCTTCTGCATCAAAATCAAGTACACTACCTGTTGTGCTATTAACAATGCAAGCAGACTTAGCATAAGCAGCACTAAACTTTTGTTCCCCTGCAGCTCCCAGCTCCTTGTAAAATCTACTCGACACTCAGCTGTATCTCTGAACTTTGCAGCACAAGAAATATGGAAAAAGCCAAAATTTATTGGGGGAGGGGGAACAAAAGGTCAAAAACCAGGGACACATTTTAAACATTGCTTGTATAATGTTGGAAAGTTGCTAGAATAAAATGCTGTGTTATCACCATACATTTCACTGCCACGTCTTGAACCCAGGGGACCCTGTACAAAACAGTCAGAGCAACATACCACTATGCCAAATCAGCTGTTTTGTGAAAGAGGAAGATGGAAACTTAAGTGGCTACCATTTAGTGAACTCAGTTCTCACCATAGCACAGCTGTCAACCTCTTAGCACAAAACACCTGAACAAAGCCAATAATGGGTGAATACAGCCCCCAAACATTTAGTGAATTCAGTTCTCACCATAGCTCTCAACCTATTAGCAAAAAACACCTGGACAAAGCCAGTAATGGGGGAATATAGCCCCCAAACATATTCAGTGAATTCAGTTCTTACCATAGCTCTCAACCTTAGCACAAAACCTGGATGAAGCCAATAATGGGGGAATACAGTCCCAAAAATAGGGACAAATTTCAAATATCCATCTTATACACTTAGAAAATTGCTAGAATAAAAGCTTTTGTGTTACCATGCACTTTCTGAAGAATATGAAGCCTGATATTCAAATGCGTGTCATTTTTGTTTGTTAACCAGGAAAGTCTGACTTGGAACAAAAGCTAATTTTTAGCAGAGGCCCAGAGAGAAACACTCCAGACAGACACATGTCTTTGTAAGATGGGAGGACACTACAGGAAACAAAAACAGGGAGGGCATACAGACTCCACACAGAAGGTAAGGAACCCCAGCCAAGAATCAAACCAGAGAACATGTAGCTGTCAGGCAACAATGCTACCACTGCACCAATGCACTACTGGCTTTGCAAGGACACAAAGATACAGAAACCACAGATTTTATGAGGAACAGAACAAGTATGAGGGAAAAATCTGCAACATTTTTACAAATGGTGGTGGGTAGGGAATTCAGGCTCTTGCCAGCTGGGCCCAAGGTACAGGGTTCAAGCCTTATTGTCTACCCACCACCTGGGGCATTTTACACACACACACATACACACAGACACACGCACATTACCCAGATAGATGTAGATCCCTTCGTTGGATAAGCAATAAATCCATAGCCGTTGGAGAACTACAAGCCTGCCCGCGCACTACATCCTTCCCTATGTCCGTTGGAGCATTAAATCCACCACAGCCCGTGAGATGTTCTTCCCCCGACGAGACTCCCAGCCTGCCGACGTTGCAGTCCGAGTCCGATCCCTTTCCAGCGACAGTCTATGCAGTTACAACTGCATAGACGTCTGGGATTTCTGCTCTTGAATGTTTCCTAATCCGGACTGCTGCTGAGACAGTCTGCGCATGCTCCAGACTGTGTCAACAGCAGTCCGGATATTGGAAATGCTGCTAGTGCGCATGCGCGAAGGTCCGCTATTTGCGATCTTTTTTATTTTTTTCTTCTTCTTTTCTATTTTATTTTATTTTATTTCTGTTTTACAGCTGGTGGGGGGCTGCAGTCCGGCAGTCCAATAGAAACGGGCTGCCCCTGCAAGAAATACAGACTAAAAAACTGTTGTGAATAATAAGGGGGAGATAATATATTTTGTCATAATGGCTACTCTAGCTATAGTATTTTGGAATGTAAATAGCCTTACAGTTACAGACAAAAAAGGAAAGAGTACTGAATTATATTAAGAAATGCAGAGAGCAAATACTAGTACAGTAGCAGACACATTTGGAAAGAAATGAGCATGCAAACTTGACAAAGAATTTCAGGATGTCTGAAAGAGGAAGACAGCAAGAATGAAGTGGGACAAGATGATCCTTCCAAGAGAACAAGATGGTTTGGGATAACTTGATTTGAAGGGGTATGTCAGAGCTACACAGTTAAGGCTCCTATATGTAGCACAAGCAGAGATCTATAATTCAAAGTGGAAACGGATGATCATGATGAAATGGAAAACTCAAGAAACAAGGACAGACTAGGATTTTGGATGCAGATTCTTAAGGAGAATAACCATAACCATATAGAATAATATATTCATAAGGTAGCAGAAAGTAGTCTAAGAGCTAAGTTAACATGGGGCTAGAGAAAGGAGATTCTTCTGACAGGGATGACTGCAATTAGGGGTGCAGAAAATAGACAAGAAGGGACTGGAATTTACTGGAGAAAACTGGCAAAGGAACCAAGATATTGGGAGTAAATAATTAGAAAGGGAAAGGTATTAGAATTGAAAGAGGCCACAAATTCTTTTAGACTGCAGGCTAGAGACTGCCTTTCCTTGGAAGGATTGATATCGGGGTATAGGCAAATAGAAAGAACTATGGGAATCTTAAGCAAAAGAGCAGCACTGGTAAATTTTTTAGTAGAATCCAGAAGAGAAACTGTTGTTAAAAAGGTATAATTAGTAGGGGATATAAAATATGATAAATGATAAAAATCAACCACAGGAGGTTAGAAAGAATTAAGAAGAGAGACTAGATAAGCAATTCACAAAAAATGCAGGAGAGGTATATGTATGGCTCCCAAATATGCAGTCTATCAACTTTAGAATCTTTGCTTGGAAATGTTTGCATAGGTATTTTTATACTCCAAGTAGAATCCAAAGATTGCAAATGTTTGATGTGTGATAAAGAAGAAAGAGGTAAATTGGAATGGCTCCAGACCCATCCAAGGTAGAGACATCCACAGGTTCCATAGTCGAAGAAGAGTCTTGTGGCATACCGGACTCTGAATGGGTCTCGGTAGAGGCCTGCGAATCCACTGAAGCAGGCATCAGGGGCTGCAAAAGCATCTCACTGAGTACCGGCGAACTGGTGGCTAGCTTAACAGAAGCATCGTTGGCAGCTTTTGACCTTTGCCGTCTGTCTCTTTATTGTTACGTTTTTTCAGAATATCGGTAGTCGGATGACTTACCGAAGACATTTCGGAAAATGGAGATCAAGAGCTAAAGAATTTAGCGACAATGAGAGCCCGATAAAGAATGGTTCGGGTGTTGAACAAGTCACAAAATCAACAGTGAGGTACGTCTTGGTCTGGGCCTAAACAGGTGACGCAGTAGGAATGAAAATCTCTGTGTGGTATTTGCTTTCCACAGACAAGACAATTATCTTTTTCTGACATCGGTTAGAGCAAGAAAAAAAGATCCCCGGTGGGGTACTTGGCTTTAGAAGACTTCAGGATTATTCAATTCATAAAATAAAATTCAGGTAGCGGCTGACCGGCACTTGAAAACTGCTTCTGCTTCATGCTCCTCGACAAGAAAGACTGATGTAATGGTGTCGAGTGCCTGTTTTTATACCCCTGACGACCTGACGTCAGTCCTGGACCGACAGCATCGGGCTCAGAAATACTAAGTCTCTGGTATTCGGGCCGACTGAGGGCTACCTGCAGGCAGATAACCCAAGAGTGATGATTGCAACAGTGAAGCATGAAGAACATCTGTGGAGGGGGGATGGTATGTAATTTGAGTAAAAGAAAGATAGTCTTAAAAGAAGTGACAGGTAGACAGTAAATGTAAAAAGAAAGATGTTGAATATTAGAGGCATAACTGTGATGTATTAAAGAGGATGTGGGTGAGAATAGAGGAGTGGGATGGAAAAGGTGTAGTGGTATAGAAAGAGTGGATAGGCAAAGTTGTGACTAGGATTACTGAGTTATGAGGGAGGGCAGTAGTCAGGGGTGGAAGGTGGGATTAAGGAGGGTTGTGGAATGTAGTGGTGAGAAGATTAAGTTAAGGAAGAGAGGAGGGGTGGAGCTAATGAGAAATGGATGTCTGTGTGATGGTTGATGAGGTAAGAGGGAGGACTGTGGAGGGGAGGTCTATGATTGGATGAAGGGGTAGGCGGGTCAAGGATAACTGTAAGTGTAATTGAAGTGGGGTGGGTGGGAATGGGGTAGGGTTGGGGTGCAGAGTGAGCCCAAGCACAGCAAGGGTGAACAGAGTGGGTTTGCCCAGCTGGAAGAGGTAGGAGTGCCACAATAAATGGAAGAGGTAGGAGTGCCACAAAAAACAATCAGTCAGGTACAACAAAGGAAACCAGTTCCCAGGTAAGCCATGCTGTAGTTGGATGAGAGACACTCTACAGAAGGTAAAAATGAATGTATTGGGGGAAAAACTACACTCCCATATAGTTAAGAGCTTATAACATGTAAATTACAGGAAAAAGAATGATTTTCACTTAGGTTTGTATTTGTGGTTTGTTAACCGTGTCTAGTACTGAAAGGGAGGTAAGCAGTGTGTAGCGGCTTTCTAGTAGGTGTTTACTGCTATATAGTGGAGTTAGGGGAAAAGGACAGCTTAAATGAACTAAAAGAAAAGTTACATATAAACGGGAGATAGGGTAGGGGATGGGAACGTCCTTGGGGATCCACAAGTGAGCATGCCACTGTTTACACTTTTATCTATACCAAAATAACAGCATAAAACTGTAGGCTGTCACCTACACTGAGGGGTTAAATTGGAAAGCTTTTCTAAGAGGTCCAGCCAAAGGCTGGCAGCTAGCAGTGCAAAGAATGGTTCGAGCAGTTGCTGTAGGATGTATTAGAGATAGGAGGGCAGTCTTGGTAAACAGCGTTCTTCCAAGCTGATAAAGAAAAAAAGAAAAAGAGAGAGGTGAAAATTGGTGTAAGGCGAGGAAAGGGACAGTTAAGAAAGCTACTATGGGGGGACAGTACTTAGCAAGGTGGTTTACAGAGAAACACAGAAGCAGGAGAAATAGTTGGCCAAGAAAGTTTAACCCAGTGTAACTCAATTTAACCCAGATGGTTACACTAACTTTACAGCATGGAGTGAAGGATTGAAAAAAAAAAGAAAAGAAAATGAGCGTGTAAGCAAGACGGGGGCCAAAGGGAGTGGAGTGAGAATTGGGATTAAGCAAGGTTCCTGACAGAAGTGGGTTGGGCAGAAGGAAAAAGAGGAATAGAAGAAGCAAAGGAAAAGGAAGTGAATGGAAGCAGACTGAAAAACGTGAACAGCAGGAATACTCACTAAAACCTATTACAAATATAAGGTAAAGGTTAGGCAATAGCCTACGTATCACAAAATAGATTCCATGCAAACAACCCATATTAACAGGATAATGGAAAAAAAAAACAAATAAAATGATTTCACTAGGTTGATGGAGTCCAACTGGCATAAACTAACAGTTAATTGCAAGGCTAGGGTATACAATGATTATTAAACAATTTATCACACAATTTCTGAGCTAAAATTTATGCTAGAATCTCAATGCCTAGATGTAGTTCCCTTACAATAGCCCATAATACTGGGAAATCGGCAAAGGCATTCAACAGGTACGTGCGACCTTTAACACGTTAGCAGATGGGATATCACAGTTATAGTTTAACATCAGAGCACTATATCAGTAAAATCAGTTTTATGCTAGCCTCAGATAATACACTAGTATGCTCAGGTAACTTTATGTGCAACCATAGACAAGTTTCCTGAGAGGAGCGCCTCCAAGTAGCAGCAGTTACTAGTGTTTATCACAATTGCTTATGTGATTACAGAAGTGAATGTCTGATGGAAAGTGTTACAGTTTCATAACAATAAAAGCCAAAAAAACATGAATCTTTACTTATGGTAAAGCACACTGTGCGGAGGTCCGAGGGAGACATCTGGGCAAGAAAAATAGGATTTTAAAAATGGTGCCACAACTTTCTAAGATGATATAAGAATATTTTTGACCAATATATGTCTGTTGTTGTAAGAAAGTTCTTCTATATTGCACAGATTATAAACAAAGGGATTTTGTCTACTCAGCCCTCATTAATCCAATCACTGAATATAATGCCCACTTTGGCATGTATCTGTCCAAACACATTGAATGACTAGAATGCCTACAGGGATACCTTCCTAAAAGAATACAAGGCCTAAACAACAAGTCCTACATGGACTGACTCAAAACTCTGTCACTATACTCTGCATCCTACAGACTGCAAAGAGGTGGCCTGTGTCTGGCATATAAAGCATCCTCTGACCCATTACTGGTGGATTTACTGTACATCAGCAAGTCAAATGTCATCAGAAATACTTGGTATAGGGATTTAAACCTCTTCTGCAAGATCAGGTGTACCCCCATAGTAACTGGCAAATCCTTCATAATCACAATAAAACCTAATCTTTGCTCTAAACTGTCCAATTACCTCTCTAACCCAATCCTACACCTGATTACCAGTCTAATATCAGGTGATATCCATCCTAACCCAGGCCCCCCCACCTCAACCATTACAGACAAGAGCATATTACTAACTTCTATAAACTCCCAAAGTATAGTTAACAAAATCCCAAACCTACACGCCTGGCTCAAACATAATAAACCTGACATCTTATCCATCTCAGAAACATGGCTAAAACTCCATATAAAAGACTCAGAAATAACTCCACCAAACTATTCTATCATTAGAAAAGACAGATCCCACAAAAAAGGGGGAGGAGTAGCTCTCCTCTACTCATCCTCCCTGTCAGTTACCCCCTATAACAAACCTACTCCTCAATTTAATAATGCTGAACTTCTCTTAACACTACTTCAAGTTAACAAACACAAACACATATGTATAGCTTCCCTATACATCCCCCCCAGGGGATAATATTTCCACACTCGAAGACATCCTTTCCTGGCTCTCCAATAACATTAGAAATGAAACCATATTCTTAGGTGACATAAATATTAACTGGGCCTCCATCCAGTCTCCTACAAACCCACTTAACATTAACCTCTATAATTTCTCACAGCTAATCAACTCTATTACACGCCCCTCAAAAAAACCCTCTAGCAGCAGTATTCTGGATTGGATTTTAGTCTCTCATCCCCATTATTTCTCCGACAGTGGTACTCTTCCCGACCCTCTTAGTGAGCACATACCCACCTTCACTCATCGTCTCCCCTTACTCCTACACCGCACTCATAATTATATTACTGTCCGTAGCCAAAAAAACTTTAACCCAACAACCTTTTCTAACTCTCTAAAAGCAATAAACTGGAATTGCCTAAAAACATTACCTCTAGATAACGCAGTTGCCCACTTCAACTCAACATTCTTAAAAATGCTAGACTTCCATGCTCCCTTAAGGACAAAGAGAATAAAAACCAATACTGCCCCTTGGCTTACCAAACACACACTAGCAACCATGCATCACAGAGATAAAGTCTGGACACACTACCTGAAAAATAAGACCCCTATCTTACACAATGAATACAAAACACTTAGAAATAAAGTAAAAAATCTCATCATCTCTGATCGACAAAACTACTTCTCCATCCTCCAAAACAGTAACAAAACAAGTCCTCAAAAATTCTGGAAAGGTATCTCTACTCTACTTAACCCCAGCAAACCAGGCAGCCCCACCCCAAACCCTAACGCCCCTGATACTGACTTAGCTACCCAATTTAACTCATTCTTTATTGAATCTATTTCCAAATTAACCTCTTCATTCTCTAACACCACATTCTCCAATCTACCCCCATCCTCCCATACCAGCACTCCATCCTGCACTGCTACCACTCCCTCACTCTCATCCACTAACTTTCCACCCTCCACCTCCCATACCAACACTCCACCCTGCGCTGCTACCACTCTCTCACTCTCATCCACTAACTTTCCACCCTCCACCTCTCCTCCTACTCTCACTTCCTCCCCATCTTCTCTCCCCCCCAACACGCCCTCTCCTCACTCCTCACTATTCTCATTAAAACCCATACCCACTTCCACTATAAAAAAACTGCTTCAGAAACTAAAGCCTTGCACTAATGCTCCTGATAACATCCCATCTTACTTTCTTAGCATAGCTGCTGATGCAACTGCCTACCCTATTAGCATTCTAATCAACCGCTCTATTCAGGAAAGTACAGTTCCACAAATCTGGAAAAAGGCCTTTATCATACCTTTACATAAAGGTGGCAACAATAACAGTGTGACTAATTTCCACCCCATCGCTATCTTGTCTCCGATCTCTAAACTCCTACAAAAGTGTATCCAAATTCAACTCCTACCACATCTCTTAGATAATCACTTACTAACCCCCACACAACATGGTTTCAGACCTGGTCACAGCACTATGACAGCCCTCCTCTCCTTCCTTGAAACTGTAAACAAAGTCCGGGACTCTGGACTTATTGTCTCTACCCTACTACTTGACCTCTCTAAGGCCTTTGACACTATATCACACAGCCTGCTTTTAACAAAACTCTCAAAACTTAACCTATCTCCTTCATCCTTGAACTGGTTCTCCAGCTACCTATCAAATAGATATCAAGCAGTAAAATGGAAAAAGGCAACCTCCTCATTTCTAAATACCCCAACCGGAGTTCCCCAAGGCTCCATACTAGGTCCCCTCCTCTTTAACATATTCATAAATAATTTCCGTAACTCTATCCCATTCTCAAACATTATCCACTATGCAGATGACTCAACTATTATCTGCTCGGCCTCGTCTATCCCTACACTCCTCAAGCTCACTCAAGACGCTTTTTTAACCACAGAGCAATGGATGAAAAGAAACCACCTAGCACTAAACGCCTCTAAAACCAAATTAATGGTGTTCACCCCCTCTAAAGTCACCTATTTTGATAGTAACACATTCTCTATTACTAGTCAAAACAACACACCTCTGGAACTGGTCTCAGAGACCAAATTACTTGGTGTCCAAATTGATAACCAGCTCAAATTCAACTCCCATATACAATTAAATATAAAAAAAAACCATCAAAAACTTGGTATGCTCTATCGGCAAAAGCACTACCTTACACCTGCTACTAAAATCACTCTTTCTACTTCCTTTCTTATCCCCTCACTTCTCTATGGACCACCACTTCTAACTAACATACAGTCCTCTCTGAAAACACAACTCTCCTCCTGCTACAACAAAATTGCCAAGTTCGCTACCAGCCACAAGTCCTCCACCCACCACTGTTCCTCTCTCCAACAACTACATTGGCTAGAACTACCCAAGCATCTCACCTATACTCAACTAACTCTTGCACACAAGCTAATTTTCAACCCCTCCCTCTGTCCCTCCCTGTCTTCTACCTTTAAAATGCATCCACCCAATAGAGTATTAAGGTCTAACAACCAAAATCTATTAGAAGTCTACAAACCAACTCGTCCCCCAGGCAAAAATCTTCTATCACATGGTTTAGCACGCCTCTGGAACTCCCTACCTCCATCAATTCGTATCACCTCCAACCATTTTTCTTTCAAAAAATCTCTTCATTCATATCTAGCATCCCAGTGGGAATGCTCTTGCTTTCACCCCACATAACTAACACTGATAATTCCATCTTCCTTTCCTTCCCCTATTTACACCTGCAATATTTCCTTAGAATTCCTCCTATCTCATACACTCTTAGTGCTACTGTATCCACAAGAATACACCACACTGTACCCTTTACATGTAGGATTGCTGATATGTAACCGTACTTCTCATTAATTACTTTGAAACATTCCTTCTTTGTTTGTACCACCTGTATGCTACATTACTAGTTTGTATTATTTGTAAAAGTTTCATCTCTAGTTTGTATTAGCTGTAATGTTTCCTCTACTACTTTGTAATTGTTTGTTTGAATCTCTTACTCTTGTATAATTATCATGTTTAACCTATTGTAACTTTGATTGTTTGGAGCTTTTCTCCCCAGGACTCCATTGAAAATGGGTTCTTCTTGGCCCAATGGACTATCCTGGTAAACCAACTGCAAATAAATAAATAAATAAATAAATAAATAAATAAACAGAATGGTTTGGAGGGAGATGTATACTTCGCAGAGGATACTGCTGCTATGGAACAGACTCCCCATCCACATAAAACAAAACTCATCCCTACCCATTTTCAAGTTCAGTTTAGATCTATGAATGGGAAACAGAAAATTCATCCCAGGACTGTCCCTTGTGGACAGATTCAGCTTCTTAATGTTTTATGCCATGAATGGGTCCCTTCAAATTACCTATGGTATGGTCCTAGTTATTTTCATCAGGGTAATATATAATTATTTACCATGGGATGGGTAAGGCCAATATATAACCAAATGGGATAGATTATTTTGAGCAGAAAAAGGGAAACTGGCTAGACTTAAAATGCCCGTAAGGGCAGCTAGCTTAGTACGTACCTATGGACCTAAGTCTTTGGTCTTGTTAAAGTGCAAAAGCAACATTTAAAACAGGAAAGCTGCAGTACCAAGAAAGTATTAATCTGGGACAGGAATGTGATATAAAAGAACTTGAACAAGAATGAGTGTATAAACATCTGAGAATAGATGAAAGATCAGCAATAAAACATGAACAAATGAGAATAAGATTCCCAAAAATACTTAAGAAAACTTAAAATAATATTGAAAACGTTCTTGATATCTAGGAATAAAGTCCAAGCTATAAACTAGTTTCCTTAGTTTCCTCTTCCTGTTCTAACTTACAGTTTTGGGGTGATTGACAGGACCCAAAACTTATTGGATAAGTTGGACAGGTAAACAAAGAAATGCCTCATGCTTATCAAAAGATATATAAAATCAGTGTATACCAAGAGTACATATTCCTCACGCTGATGATGGTATTGGCCTCCTCAAAAAGGATTACATGTATACAGCTGAAGTCATGGGACTGCAGACATATTGGTTAATATCACCAGATTCAAACAGTGAAAGTTTTAAAACACAATGAAAAGAAGTCTTAACATAGCATCCTTGCTTAGTTTATTGCTGGGTGAATTGAAAATGGAAATCAAATCAGAAGAGAAAATCATACAGCAATTGAATGCGCCAAAAAAAAAAGTAACAATATTAGGAAAAAGATCAGATGAGAAGGAAAGACAATAGGAAAATCCATAACTATAGTAGCAAGTACAGAGATCTCCTGGAACAACCTCATGTTGACCAGGAACGGTTAAGAAGAGGTGAACCGAAACCAAATGATGAAAGCCTTTTAATGATGGCCCAGGATAGCAGACTATGTACACATTGGTTTACAAAGTCCACTGAACATGTTGGAGATACAGACAAAAATAGGTTCTATAAAAAAGAAGTGGAAACAGTTGTACATCTTGTTGCTGGGTGTGCTACACTCATGACTGTGGCCCTGTACACTGAAAGTACAATTATGTGACAAAACTTTTGCACTGGAGTTGTTCAAACACTACAATACAGAAGTAGCTGAAAGGCATTGAAAGAATGAACCAAAAAGCATTATAGACAATGATGAAGTTTATATGACATGAGATCACCCAGTACCAATAGTTCAAAAAAATAAATTTGATAAAACCAGATATAGTACATGAAAAAAAAGACAAAAATTAGCATTGATCACTGAAACTACTACAACCAGTGATTACAGTGCCTGTACTGATTACAGTACAGAGAGACACAAAGTCATAAAACACCAGGATTTGCAGGCAGAACTGTGAGCAGTGTGGAAGAAAGATACCCAGGCAGTCCCAATAGTAGTAGAAGCAACAGGTCTAATAAAAAAAGAATTTAAAGTCATACTTAGATATGCTACCAATACATGTTAACCCTGTATAAATTACAGGATTTGGTTCTGGTCACACTGCTGTTTCTGAGAAGAAAACTCTTGGCTAACATCAAAGACTAAAACAATACTAATTTCATGAACTGTAGTTGTACCTTGACTTAGAAATGTGGTTTATTCCCACCACAGTATTAGAATCCCAAGACTTGGAGAAATTAAACCAAAAGATGACATATTTAATTAGTTTATCAGAACATTTTGGTGTTGAGTAGGAATAGAAATCAAATCACAAGCAGACAAAAATCAGACAGCATTTGAATGTGCTAAAAAACAAATGAAAGAATATAACAAGGATCAGATGAGAAGGAAAAATGTAGAAAAGCTATAAATATAGTGTCACGTACAGAGATCTCCTGAAGGAACCTCATGTTAACCAAAATCTGACACAGGAATGGTTAATGAGAGGTGAACTGAAACCAGACAGAATATGAAATGCTAACAGTGGTGGCCCAGGAGTGGACAAAGTACATGTTGGCTTAGAAAATGCATTGAAAAAGTGGGATAAACAGACACATGCAGGTTCTGTACAAAAGAACTGGAAACAGTTGCATATCTTGTTGCTGGTTGTGATATACTCATGACAGAGGGCCTATATACTGAAAGGCGCAATAATGTTTCATAATTGTTGCAATGGGGATTGTGCAAATACAGCAATACAGAAGCAGCTAAGAAGCATTGGAAACATGAATACAAAGCATTACAAAGAAGGATGAAGTGTATATCACATGGGATCGTCCATTACCATCAGTTCAAAAAATAGATGCAAGAAAACTAAATATAGTAGTCCATGAAAAAAAAAGAAAAGTAGCACTGATAACAGGAACTGCTACACCCAGTGACTGCAGTCTCTTGCATATGGAAAGACACAATTATAAATTGTTTGAGAGTTCCAATAGTAGTAGGCGCAATGGGACTAATAAAAGAGAATTTATAGTCATACTTAGATATGCTACCAATACATGTAACCCTGTATGAATTACAGGAGAAAGCAATCCTGGGCATGTTGCAGGTGCTTAGAAGAGCACTGTTGCCTAACATCAAAAACTGAAATAATACTAATTACAGGAACTCTACTCATACCCATATTTAGGAATGGGGTTCGTTCCCTTCATGGTATTAGAAACCCAAAAGACTTGGAGAAATTAAACAGAGGGAATACATTTCTTAATTCTACAGAGATTAGGACAAAAGAAGTCACAATCTTGATTTTAGAGGTACCTCTGTTCAAAGCATCTCATCATCATCAACCCCTTTTGCACGGGGTTGGGGTGTGATGTCAAATATCACCCTCATCTCTTCTATAGTCATGTCTCACTGGCACAGGTCTCCTGTATTGCCTTCCATGCATCTCTCGGCGGGACACCCTGGTTTCCTCTTGCTTTCTTTCAGTCCTCCAAAATCTGCTTTATCAAATGATCATCTGGTTCCCTGTACATCTGACCAAACCACTGTACTTTGTTCTTATTTGACTTTTGCTGCAACAGGTGCTACTTTGTCTTTCAGTATTCATCCATCCATCCTCAACCCGTCTTCCCATTTTTTTTTTGCACATGGGGTTGGGGTGTCATTTCAGCAGTGAAAATCATCTCGCCTTAAGGTTTACACTACCGGGTGGCTAGCCCTGCTGCGGTAGTTCATCCATACCACTCACTCACGCACACTCACTCATCTACGTCCAATTTAGAGTGCCCAATTCACTTACTGCATGCCTCTGAAATGTGGGAGGAAACCAGAGCACCCAGAGGAAACCCACGTGACCAAAGGGAGGACATGCAGACTTCTCACAGAAAGCACCCCAGCTGAGAATCGAACAGGAGGCCCTCTTGCTGTGAGGTAACAATGCTAACTGCTGCACCACCACGGCCACCCTTTCAGTATGTAGGCCATGTCTTTCAGTACAACATCATTTCCTCACCTGTCCCATAAAATGGATCCTACTACCCATCACCTCAGACTTCATCAGCTGCTGTGCCTTTACCGCCCAGGTTCTCTGAAATACAGAGGCACTTGTCATATCACTGTTTTATATACATTACTTTTCAGCTTCTTTGATATTCGTCTGTCATATACTGCCCTTGACACTTTGCACCAGTTAGCCACAGCACCTGTGATTCTAGCTTTCCTCATTCAGATTTCTCTTCTCAACAACACTTCCCAGACACTTGAGGCTGAAGCTGTTAACCTTTCCTACAGTTTTCTCTTCTATCTCAGATTTCAAGTTCTTCTAATATCCCCATTGTTGGCATGACCAATGTTTTATCCGTATTCAGTTTCATCCCATGTGCCCTCAGTTTTGCATTCCATTTCCTATCATTTGCTGAAGTTCTTGTTCAGAGTCTGCTTGTAATGATACATTGTCTGCTAAAAACAGCTGTGTTGATCTGTCACCTCTGGCCTGAGTGCAGATATAGTCCTTCACCAGTGTGAGCAAGAGTGTTTCCAGGGAATATCCTCTGCGAGTCCACACACAGTTTGTACTTGTGTCACTGGGTCCTTGTACACATCCTGCCCTAATTCTACTAATATTCTGGGGCTTTGAACCATCACAGGACTGCCCAAATTATTTTTTTGGGACCTTATTGTATACTTTCTCCATGTTTAGGAATGCACAGTTAGACCCTTTCTTTATCCCTAGCTCTTTCTCTGCTATATTTATCACTACATCAAGTCAGATGTACTGTAGCTGAATCTGAACTGCTCATCTCCCATTTTAGTTTTTACTACTCTGCTTATGCATTCATCAGTCACCTTCTTCAGCATTTTATGCAGTGCAGAGAGTTTGATATCTCTGTAGTACAATCAGCTATGAATGGCCCCTTTGTACTTTATACACTGTTAATAGAATGCTTACTCTGCAGTCCAGTAGTGTAGCTAGGGTAAAGCGGGGGGGGGGGGTTGCCCTGGGTGCAGAGTGTTGGGGGGAGGCACCATCAGCCAATCATGATCTCCTTTAAAGGAGAACTCCACCCTTTCATATAGTTTAATGCAATTGTTAGGTTTCGTTTCTCCCTACAATATGATTCCAGCATTAGATATGTATCAGAAACCTGCTTGTAGTTTTTAAAACTTTTATTTCCTTGCATTGGAGTCAAAGGAAGGGAAGCTGTGGAATTGTTTCCACTGTTTTTATTGCAGAGGGGAGGAGAACTTAACACTCTCCTTTCATAGCAAAACAAAGCAATTACATCAGTCAGGGGTTTAAAGGCAATTGCCAACTCTGCAATACTGGCTTTTAAATGAAAACTCCGCCCTCTCCTTTAGGTTTCTTTTCTTCCTACAACATAGTTCCAAAACTGTGTAGGTACCAGAAAGCTGCTTGTACTTTTTAAAACTTATTTCCTTACACTGGAGTCAAAGGAAAGGAAAGCCAGCCTATTTTTTTTAACTCAACTTCTCACATACTTTGCAGAGGAATTCGTCTCCACCTGCATGACATATCATAGACACAGTTAAATCTGTAATAGAAAACGACTGCAACCAACAAAGAAAAAAGCAAAACGAAAACCTAACAAGTCCAAGACCAGAGAACTTTTTGGTAATTGTGAACCACAAATATAACTCTTCATTTGAAAATAAACGTCCAACGAAATGGTTCAAGTATGAAGCAAAATCTTTTATTCCACAAAAAAGACAAAGTGAGTCACAAGCGCTTTCGCCCGGTCTTGCTGGGCTTTTTCAAGTGTATCAGACACAGCTGAAATCCACTCCTTTTATAACCCCAGTGTGTTTAATTGATAAATTACCACCAATCTTGTTACTATATTAAAACCAAAATAGCCAAACATGTATATGTCCGTATTTTGGAATAATTGTTCAACTATCAAGACTTAAGTATCATAAATACTCACTATTATTATTCTTAAAATTAGAAACTCTTTAATTAAAATTAATAGTATGCTGATTACGAATGAAACAGGAAAAATGCTAAAAATGATGCCAGTTAAAAATTGATAATTCGAAATTCAAATTAAAAATTATGTCCCTAATAGAACTCCGTTGCAACCTAAAATGAGCAACCTGTTTACTGTTATTTAAAAAACATACACAAAGTTGGCGTTGCCAACTAAAACCTAAAGTTGTTTGCATGTGATACACCGCTAAAAATTAACATTCTGCCAGTAAAACTGGGTGGATACGAACGTACTGTCAAAATTAAAAATAGGGAAATATTACATATGTCAAAAATGTTCACTGAGTTTTATTCAATTAATTCCTAATAACCAAAAATATATATAACCAAAAATATAATGTATTGATCTAAAAAACCGCTTATGTTAGAAGTAATATTAGCCTAAGGTGTGGTAAATAAACAAGTCACTTATAAAATATTTCTCCTGGCTTTCAGAATACAAGAAAGGCTAAGGCTATCATTCAGTCCCGGGTGCTTTGTGGCATTTAATTTTAATTGCCAAATAAGTTCTTTAGTAGCGAGAGCAGTTTCCCAATCACCCCCCCCCCTTTGATCCTGCCACACTTTGTCAATGACAAAGAATTTGATAGACATTTCTGGGCAGTTGAGAAAATGCTTATAAAAAGCGTTGGTTTCCTTTTTCTTATTGATGTCGTAACAATGCTCATAAATCCTGCGCTTCAATGGCCTTTCAGTCTTGCCCACATAAAAAGCTGGGCAAACTTGACATAGACCTATATAAACCACCCCTGAAGAGTTACAGGAATACTTGCCCTTTGATCTTAAAGTGATGTTTCTAGAAGGGATTAATACATGGTCTTGCTGCAAAACAAAGGGGCATTGATTGCTTTTTCCACAACTAAATGTACCTAAACTACCAATAAAACAACCACCCTCATTAATGGGTTCCCTGAGTGAGTTCTGCTCAAATACTTCTGTTCAAATAATTCTGCTTACACTGGAGTCAAAGGAAAGGAAAGCCTGCCTATTTTTTTTAACTCAACTTCTCACATACTTTGCAGAGGAATTCGTCTCCACCTGCATGACATATCATAGACACAGTTAAATCTGTAGTTTACCCTGTCAGGTACTGTTGTCAATCTTAGATGGGCAATTAATCCTGCTAATGTCAGGAACACAGCAGCCAATATAAAAAAAGACAGAAAGCTGTGTAATTGTTTCCACTGTTTTTATTGCAAATAGGAGGAGAACTTAACACTCCCCTATCACAGCAAAACAAAGCAATTAGATCAGTCAAAGCTTTAAAGGGACAATCCCAGGGATTTTTTGTTTTGATTCAGCCTTTGTTTACATTTCAGGTTTGCCTTGCTGAGCATGCTCACTTTTGGCTGAGGGGGTTGGGGGAAGATTGCCTGCAGGAAGCTTCAAAGGTGTTAGCCAAATTCCATCTCAAATTGCAGTTCTACTGACAACAGTCTCCATGTCACCCATTCATTAGTTTAATCTGTGCATTTAGCCATTGAGAAAAGTAGCCTTTCATGCATTTAATGACCTAACTACTGCTGTTGCTACTATAGAAAACACAGCAGTAATGCAATACTTTTAAAGGGGCATTATTTTGTTTCTAAAATCAGTTACTTGCTAGAGTACTTTGTTTATCTTTTAGTGCAGTGCAAGTCATATATTTACACAGAGACAGGATTTTCAGAGAAGGCTGTTAGCATACTGCAGGTAGATGTCACAAACCTCAGTGTGGTTTGGTTGTTATTAGGAAATGCTAAGACTTTACTGTTTGTTCTTTTGCATTTCCCTTCCCCCACCTGCAGGCCATTAGATTAGTTAATCTAGTCACACTCAAATCTGCATTATTTGCAGCACTGAAGTTACATCTTTAGTATGATC
>NC_056734.1:936200931-936308154 GCF_019279795.1 Protopterus annectens
CCACTACGCTCCTCCCTTCCATGATACAGTTAACAACTAAATCCTCCTCACTAAACTATCTACCCTCCACATTTCCACACCTACCCTACAATGGTTCAATAGCTCTCTCTCCAATAGGCAGTAATACACCAAATAGCAACAGTCTTACTCTCCCTTCCGCAGTACTTCCACAGGGGTACCCCAAGGCTCCATACTTGGTCCTGTTTTATTTAGCATCTTTATTAACAACTTTCACACCACTCTCCCACAATGCTCAGTAATCCAGTATGCTGATGACTCTACAATAATATGCACTGCAAATTCCAGCTCTGAACTCCAGCAGATCACTCAGAATGCCTTCACCTCTACTGAATCTTGGATGCTTAACAATCTTGCCCTAAATCCCAAAAAACTAAACTAGTAATTTTTACCCCTAAGAAAATCACTCCCCTAGATAAAAAAAAACTCTTCAGTAAACAAGCCCACTATAAAAGGTGTCCCACACACTAAATTACTAAGTATTACAGATGAAAACCTAAACTTCGACCTACGCATAAACAGTAACATCAAAAAATGCACCCTAAGCTCGGTATGCTGTACAGGCACCAACACTTTCTTAGCATCTCTACTAGACAAACTTTGCAACTACATTTTTATTACCCTCTTTCCATTATGGTGCCCCTTCTCCTCACTAATATTAAAAATTTTACAAAATCCAAACTTGATGTGTGTTACAAAAGAATATGCAAATTTGCCATCAAGGCCAAATTCTCATCCCACCACTGTAACTCACTGAAACAATTAGGCTGATTGGAACTCACCCACCATCTCTCATTCACCCAGCTAACTACAGCACACAAAATAATCTACAGACCCACAGACTGTCCTGCTCTCTCAACTCTACTTGCCAAATACCAACCCAGCAAGCAACTAAGATCTGAAAATCATCTACTTTTAAAAGTAGGAAAGCCCACCTTACTGGCTGGGTCAACTGCTCTACTCCTTCACCGTCACCAAACTATGGAATTTGCTTCCTCCTTTTATAAGAAACACGGGCAGCACCACATTCAAACAAATACTAAAAAATCATCTCAACTCTTCCTGGCTATGTACCTGCTCTATAACCTAACCTGTTCCTTCTCCTTATAACTATATTCCTATGCTTTTTACTACTAGCGACTGATGATACTTTCTCCATATATATATATATATTTTTTTGTCATCACTTGTTCGTACTGGTACAATAATGCATCTCTGTTTTTTTCCACACTGAATTCATCTGGCAACCAACTAAATTCCTGCTTTTATGAATATATTCTGTAAATGTTACTGTAATCAAACCAACTAAATTCATGACTTTTGTATATATTCTGTATATATTACTGTAACCACTATGTGTAACACTGTTTCTACTTCTGTACCAATTGTTTAATTTTTTTTTCTGCATCTATGTTCTTCTAGACCCTGTGGACTTTCCAGATAAACAAATGCAATAAATAAATAAAACTCAGAGTTGAACAAGGAGTGTGTGACTTTGGTAGAGATGTTTGCAGAAAGAGCTATCCCCCTCTAATATTGTCAATGACATTAAGCAAGAATTTCTGGTTAATCACGCTTCTAGGTTCATTCCCATTTTAAATCATAGGTTCATAGGTAGGTACTAGGCTATTGGCCCTAGGGCCTATACAAGCCTAGCCAAAAAGGTACCCTGGCTTTCGCCACCCAAGAAAATTATTTTCCTGTG
The DNA here is from genome assembly GCF_019279795.1 of Protopterus annectens. Taxonomy (NCBI): domain Eukaryota; kingdom Metazoa; phylum Chordata; order Ceratodontiformes; family Protopteridae; genus Protopterus; species Protopterus annectens. Next base: position 936,202,655 of record NC_056734.1, read on the forward strand.
CCCCTGTCAAGCAGAACCACAGAAGTGATCCCCGGGGTGAATTTCCTATTACCCATCCAATCATCAAGATTTTTCTTGAATAGTGTTTAATGAGGAACTCTATTTGACAAAGATAGGTAGTCTGTTCTAGAGTATGGGAAGTCTCTGAGACAGGAATCTATACCTCCAGCATGTTCTGTTTATTGTGGTGACAAGATTTAGGTCCCTAGAGTGTGTAGCTCGGAGGGATTGGGATTTCTTTATGTGGAGCATGTCCAACAGCTCTGGGTTTGACATAGCTTTGTACGTTAGGCAGAGATCGCCTCTGAGTAGGCGATATGCAATGGAGTAAAGTTGGAACAAACAGCTAAACAGTAAAGCTGGATCAGCCTGAACAAACAGGAGTAACATCCTTTAACTTATTAAGTCAGGAAAATTATTAACAAATTTTGGTGGTGTTCCAATCTGCCAGAGAACTGTTGCATTTATGGGACAAGAGCCATAGCCGGCCTTAGGCATAGGCCAACTAGGCGGCCGCCTAGGGCACCGCTGTAGCAGGCACATTTTTCCAGTATTTATTTGGTAGACCAGGATGGGGGTACTGGGTGGTGTGGTGGGGGGTGCCTAGGACGGGTCTATATTATATCATCAAACGCTTAAAAAAGCAAACGCTGATTGATCGACCTAATTTAAGCGAAAGCTTACAATCTTGAACTGTCAGATCAGCGATTTTTTTCCCAGGGAGAGAGAGAAAAAAAAAAAAAATTGCTGATCCAAAACACATACACACAACACAAGCACACCAAACAAATAGAAATCCACACACATACACCTAAAATCTGATACCTAACCCTACACTAAACTATGCACACACCACTAACTACCCACTTGCCTTAACTCAAACCCTAAGGTCCATCACTATCGCACACTCACCTCACCTGCTCCCTAACCCTAACTCACTTAAATCCGCCCTAACCCTCATGTCCACTCAATCGCACACACACCTAACCCGAGCCCTAACTCACCTAAATCACCCTAACACTCACATCCAAACAATCGCACACTTACCTGAATCTGACCGGTAACTTTCCACCATAACACTGAAAATACCGAAGCAACAGAAACAGACAACCGAATTCTTTCCCTAGGAAAAAATTTGAGTTTCTGCTGCTTCGATATTTTGCAGCTTCGCGAAAATAAGTTTGATCAATCAGCGTTCGCTTTTTTAAGCATTCAAGGATATAATATAGACCCCCTAGGACACCAGTTGACCTAAGGCCTCTCCTTTCAAGAGCCAAAGGTTGTGTTGCAAAGGGTAGAAATCTTAAGTCTTTGTTCAAATATCAACGAACTGTCAACACTAAAAAGAGAATGGGAATGTGGGAATTTGGAAACGTGGCCACTGTAGTCAATGCATGTTTATTTTAGAAGCTTTTAAGATTAGTTTGGGCCCATTTGAAATCAGAGTGAAACTGGCAGATTGGTGCAAATGTGACTCCACTCAAGTGGTATACATTGCTTGTTGTACCCCCTGCAGCTCACACTATATCGGCAAAACTGACAGAGTTTTGAAGTGAAGAACAGAGTATGTGAATGACATGCATAACAAAAATACCCACAACATTCTTTATAAACATTCTTTGCATTGTCCAGATTTTAATAGGTTTGGTTTTTACCATTTTGGAAAGATTTTTCATAAATCCTCGTGGTGGCCCGACTGAAACTGCCTTAGGTTCATAGGTAGGTACTAGGCTATCGGCCCAAGGGCCCAAGTAAGCCTAGCCAACAAGGTTCGCTGGCTTATGCCACCCAAGAAAGTTATTTTCCTATGCCCTGTCGAGCAGGCACACAGAAGTGATCCCCGGTATTCCCTGTTTCCCATCCACTCATTAAGATTTTTCTTGAAGAGTGCAATGAAATACTTTGCTTGACATAGATGCAGGGGCGGCTCGTGCTATAGGACTGCAGCCCTCCCACCTGTAAAATGCATAAAATAAAGTCCCCAGTCCCCTCCCCACTGTAGAGCATATAAAAATAAAAAAAATCTCGGACTCCGCGCATGAGTGCTTAGTTCCTGTCTGCTGTGTTAGGCAGACCAGAACTCCAAGCACGCATGCTCATGCATTCCTGAGCTCCAGACTGCTCAGTTAGGCAGTCCGGATAGGGAAGGGAGTTAACTCCACCCTTCCAACCCAGAGATATGTGCAGTGGTGACCGCACAAACCGGAAGGTCACCGGACTGCATCGCCCACAGGCTGGACCAATAGCAGGAGGCTCCAGCCTCCTCACATCTCATGGGAGACCGAGACCACAGCATGTGTGGGCTAGTATGGAGGACTGATCGGGCTGCTGAGTACGCATTTCATGCGGGCCAGTATGGAGGACCGAGCGGGAGACCACAGCTGCAGAGTACAGAATCGCATGCATGGCAGGCCGTTCTGGAAACAGGTAGGTGGTGATCACTGCAGTGTGTGTGTGTCTGTGTAAAATGCCCCAGTTGCTTCATGGTGGTGGGTAGAGAATAACGCTTGAACCTTGTACCTCGGGCCCAAGTGACAAGAGCCTGAATTCCCTACCCACCACCACTTCTAAAATATTTGCAGATTTTTGCCTCATATTTGTTCTGTTCCTCATAAAATCTGTGGTTTCTGTATTTCTTTTACTTAAAAAAGACAGCAGTGCAGTGGTAGCAGTGTTGCCTGACCGCTATGGGTTGTCTGGTTTGATTCTTGGCTGGGGTGCCTTCTCTGTGGAGTCTGCATGTCCTCCATGTTTGTGTGGGTTTGCTCTGGTGTCCTCAGTGGATATTTGTCCCTATTTTTTGGACTGTATTCCCCCATTATTGGCTTTGTCCAGGTTTTTTGTGCCAAGGTTGAGAGCTACAGTGATAAATAAACTCACTGAATATGTTTGAGGGCTGTATTCCCCCATTATTGGCTTTGTTCAGGTGTTCTGTGCTAAGAAGTTGACAGCTATGGTGAGAACTGAATTCACTAAATGGTAGCCATTTAAGTTTCAGTCTTCCTTTCTTTCATAAAAATAGATGATTTGGCATAGTGGTATGTTGCTCTGGCTGTTTTGCACAGGAACCTGGGTTCAATACCTGGCAGTAAAATGTATGGTGGTAACACAGCATTTTATTCTAGCAACTTTCCAAAATTATACAAGCAATGTTTAAAATGTGTCCCTGGTTTTTGGGCTTTTGTCCCCCCCCCCAAATACATTTTGGCTTTGTCCAGATTTCTTGTGCTGCAAACTTCAGAGATACAGCTGAGTGTTGAGTAGATTTTACAAGGAGCTTAGAGCTGCAGAGGAACAAAAGTTTAGTGCTGCTTATGCAGAGTCTGCTTACACTGTAAATAGCACAACAGGTAGTGTACTTGCTTTTGATGCAGAAGGCTGTGGGTTCTAATCCCACAGTAGGTAGCTCCATTGCTGATATTGTACTCTGTTGTAAAGGGGATGGATTCTGCAGTCCTCTTTGGTGAAGATACCTAGTAACTATGAACCTGTTATCAGTTTGTCATCCATTCCCTATTGCGATATTACTAGCATTATAATTTTTTTAATGCAACATAAGCAATTTATTCCTCAAGGGAAACAGGCACTTTATTTGTAGATGAAACAATGACATATACAGTTGTTTGCTAGTGGTAACCTCTTCATTAGTTAGCAGATTTCTTTAATGCAGAATTATTTAGATGGCTTTTACTTCTTCAGAGATTGTGCATATTTACTGATACTGGTGAACTGTTGAAGTTTGAGTAGACTTTTATGATGGAAATGTTCTGACTTGGGCAGTTTTCTCATTATTGGTGCATGCATTTTGTTTGTTTACTGGAAAAATGTTCAAAACAAATTTAAAATGCCCTCTAACAACTGTACTGTATTGCACAAGGAATATAATTGAATACATTCAGGAAGGTGTATCAAGGAGCATGTGTATGTTTCGTGTTCAAGGGGCCTACGATTTGAAAACAGCCCACAATTAATCTTTATCTGCCACTAGCAAAATGTATTTTCTTTAAATGTGGGTTTCGATGCTGTTTCAATGAGTGTGAGTTTCAAGGGCAGAGAAGTTTTAATGCCAAGTCTATTTTCAATGCGAGACTGCATTGCTTTATTTAGCAGATATCTATTAGGGTTTATGCTGTAAAATATAAATTAAAACTTTCAAATTAAATCCATATAATCGCAGAAGTAAAGCAGTATGCACATTATAGTGTTTATGGAAAATGGGGTGAAATAACCAAGAAATGGGACATTGGAATGGCTGCAGGGGGGACGCTCCATTCGACCATGTCTTTGTGAAGGGGGGGGGGCGGCAAACTCAGACAGCCCCGGCTAAACTATGCCTCTCAACGGTCCAGAATTTTGCAGAATTAATAGATTTTTGCTTCTTATTTTTGGTTTGTTCCTCATAAAAGTTGTGGTTTTCTGCCAAAACATTTAGGAATGAAGTCACTAAATAATGACAGACATTGAGTTTCAGACGTCATAACCTTCAAAAAAAAAATGCATGCTAAAGCAAGACCTATTCTATCAACTGTCAAGTTTATACAAGAGAAATTTCTAGTGCTGAATGCATGTTCCCCCAATATATTTGGCCTTGTCCAGATTTCCTGCATTAAGAGGTTGAGAGGTACGTGCAAATAAATTGTTTTGTAGAATTAGGAATATCCAAACCTCTCAACTGTCCCAAATTTTGGCTCAAAATGTTGCTCTCCCCCTAATAATCCCTCTGCAAAATGGCAATTTTGGAAGAAAACGTGGAGGGTTTACAATTATAAGTAACTGTAATGATCAGAGTTATAGATTACTTTTATTTCACAAATGCATGTAGATGATCTTATTTTGTCAGCTGCTCAAGTTAACAGTACTAATTTTAAAAAGGTGTCCATTCTTTGAAAGGTTCCCAGCTGTATTGTGTGGCAATTTTATATATTTGCATAACATCTTTGGTCTGTTTTTCATAAAATTGTGGTTTTCTGGCAAATTAGTAGCAAATCATTAAAGACTGAAGTTAGAAAATAATGGCAGACATTTGAGTTTCAGATTTCATACCCTTCAAAAATTCATACTAATGCAAGACCTACTACTATTCTATTATCTTTCTAAATTTATAAGAGCAATATTTAAACATCTGTCTTTATTTTTGGGCACATGTCTCACTTCTACGTATGGCTTTGTCCAGATTTCTTGCTCTGAGGTTGAGAGGTATGAGTGTCAGAGCCATCGCCGTCAGCCAGAGACAGTTCAAACTGTGACCTACGTGTTGCACCCCACTCCCCATTGTAGTGGCTCTGGATGTGTCCAAGCAAGGCAAGGAGCAGTTATGCAATGTAAGTGTGCAGAGTATTCCCCCATCCAAGGTAGACCACAAGTACAACCGTGGCTTTTCATCTGTCCTTGATTTTGCAGAATGTTCTGATTTTCTGTCAAATTTTTATACTGTTGATTTATGCTTCTTATTATTCAGAAAATGCATGCTGTTGCAGTGTCCTGTTGCTCTGTATTAAAGTAGCAATGCTTTATTATCCATCAAGTAAGCTTGTTGGAGATTGTAAGATGCAAGTAAGCTTTAATAAGCATACTGTTAAAGAATTACCAACATTGAAAGCCTTTTCATTGTTGCCACGCAGAGAATATTTACATAACTAGATAACATACAAGCCTTAGGTACTGAAATGCATATGACAGTATTTGAAATAAAGGACAGGATTACAGTATTTTCAGAAGCTCATTATATTTGGAGACTTGCAGTTATCTTTGCAGGCTTTACCCGTAAACTAAACAGAATGCCAATCTATCATGTGTGGCCCATAACTTGTGCAGTAATCCTTTACGCAATTTATCTTGAGCTTGTTTCTTGTTCGCTGTTCATTTTTTACTTTGATCATGTATTCCCCATGAAACAAGTAGATAGTTGTTGTCAGGCAGCAGGTCATTTTTGGATAAGAAACATTTTTACAAGTGGGGGTATCACAGAGATTGCTACTTTCAGCATGTTACTTGGTAACTGTATAAAGCTGAATATAAATTATAATTAGAACTGCAGTGCAAGGAGAAGTGGTTTGAGCGAAGTTCTGCTTGTTTTATTTTATACTTGATTTTGACTGGCATTCCAGTAATGTATTTAAAAAGCAATTTATTTTTTCATGCCTCACAACCTTTGTGTTTCCATCTAGATATTAAGTAAGTTGTCATGTAGCCAATGCATTGAAATATTTTTTTCTTCTACCCTTCATTTTGTCTTGATTGGACTCTCGTAATGACGGTTTGGCACCCAGGGCAGCGTACTTAATTAAAGTTCCAGTTGTTGTGGTTTTGAGCATAGCTTCACCCCTTTCTAGTTGATCACATTGATTCTCATTGGCCCCACCCACTCAGCTGTCTCCTGCTGCCCCCCCCTTAATTTGAAGTCACCAGCCACCACTGCATAGATGGGTAGCATATTCCAGAGTATGGAAGTCTCTGGGACAGGAATCTATCCCTCCAGCATGTCCTGTTTATTGTGGTGACAAGGTTTAGGTCCCTAGAGCATGTAGCTCAGAGGGATTGGGGTTTCTTTAGGTGTAGCATGTCCAACAGCTCTGGGTTTGACATAGCTTTATATGTTACGAAGAGATCACCTCAGAGTAGGCGATAGGCTACTGAGTAAAGCTGGATTTATTTTTTGAGACGGTCAGTGTAGGGCATTTGTTTGAGGCCAGTAATCCTCTTTGTGAGGTACTTCTGTGACCTTTCCAGCTGCTGCAGATGTCTTGTGAAGTACATTCCAAAAGGGGCGTTGTACTTTATAATGGGATTAATGAGTGTCAAGTAGAGAGGTACAATGACCTCTTTTTTCCTGGATGAGAACCCTTTTATGCTGTGTGCCACGCAGAAGGACTTCCTGACTACTGTGGCGATGTGACTATCAAAGGAGAGACTGCTGTCCACCTGGGTCCCAAGGTCTCATCACACATTCGGTGTTAAGTAGATTTCTGCCTATGTAGTAGTTCATGGGTACAGAGTTTTTACCAAAAGTGATGACACTGCACTTTTTGGCACTGAGCTTGAGACCATGGCTCTGACACCAGACATCTGTCTCAGCGAGGCCCTTTTGTAGGATGTCCACATCATTTGGGGACTTGACTATGGCTCCTAGTTTGCAGTCATCTGCAAACTTAATTAGCCAGAGGCCTTCTGTGTTAGCTTGTACTTCAGAGAAGTAGATACCAAACAGGAGAGGTCCCAGGATGGAACCCTGTGGTACTCCACTTGCTTTGAGGTCAGATTTGGAGTCTGCAACATTTACAGTGTGGGTTCCGTCAGTGAGCCAGTTGGCAACCCAACTTATGACGTAGGGATTTATACTTAGTTTAGTGAGTTTAGCTATAATTCCAGAATGGTGGATAATGTCAAAAGCCTTGGTGAGGTCAAGATAGGCTGTGTGAACCACCTTACCCTCATCTATGGCTTTGGTGACTGTCTCAAAGAAGCTGATCAGGTTCAGGAGGCATGATCTGCCTTTCACAAACCTAAACTGGGTGGGACCCAGAGTTTGGAGGTTACCAATGTTTTTATGAGTTCCATGATGATACATTCCATGGCCTTGCAGACCAGGCTAGTCAGTCTAATATGTCGATAGTTCCCGGGACCAGTGGTGGCTCCCCCTTTGTGGAGTGGGTAACTGTTGCTGTGTGCCATTCAGTGGGCACAAAGCCTGATGAGAGACTATTATTGAACATGGTGCTTAAGTGGGGAGCCAGTTTGTTCTGAAGTTCATGTAAAACGCAGCCTGGGATGTTGTCCGGTCCCATGGATGCTGTGTTTTTGGCTTTAGAGAGTGCAGCATCTACCTGTGTAGTTGTGATTACAGGGACTCTGCATTCTTCCTGTACAGATATGAGCCCTTTAGGGGGTGAGGGGGGTAAAGTTAGCAATGAACCTGTCAGGATGTTGGCAATATCAAATGGTTCTGTAATTTTTGTGCCGTTGTGCTGTAACTCAGAGCAGATCTGGGTGTTGCCATCGAGATTCTTGACATAGCTATAGAATGCTTTGTGGTTGTCCTTAGAATTAGTGGCAATTTTGTTTTCATAGCTAGCTTTGGAGGATCTTATAAGGGATCTCAGTTTCTTACAGAGGCTGACCAGGGAAGCTCCTTTAGTCATGGGATTTTACTCTCTTTTGCAACAGTTTCTTCCTTCTGTTGTACAGTTTGTTTATGGCAGGGGACCACCAGATTGGCTTCCTTTTTTTGGAGGACAGCGTCTTGGTTCTGTTTGGGACAACACGATCCATGCCCTCGTGTAAGTGCTTATAGAGTGCATTTGTGTAAGATTCAGCAGTTGTAACTGTATTGTCCATCTGCATGAGTGTTATAAAGTTCACCACTTCAGTCTTAAAAAGCATGAAGTTGGCTTTGGAGAATTTTTTTAATGTGGTTTCCTTAATGGGGGTAGGGGCGAGATGTGGATATCTAAGGGAGATTAGCTTATGGTCAGATCGGACCAACGAGGAGTTGACTTCAGGTGTGGAACACTGGTCACTCATGTTGGTAATGACTAGGTCTAGAATATTGTTGCCCCTGGTGGAGGTGTGGATAAGTTGATCCAAGGCTTTGGAGTTTATGAATTCCAGAAAGCGTTGAGCTAAGGAGTTGGTACACAAGTAGTTTTCCCAGTTAATGGTGGGGTAGTTGAAGTTGCCCATTATTAGGGTGTTTGGTTGAACCCTAGTATTTTCTAGTACATCAAGTAAAGAGGAGTGGGAATCCTGGGGCATGGTGGGGATCTGTAGCAAGCTACAATTTGGACTTCAGTTTTGCCCAGAGTTAGTTGCACTTAGATAACCTCAGATAGCTAATACATTGTGAATGCAGAATTAGAGGAACTGTTTTGGCAGTTGTGCCTGAATTCCCAAGACCCTCCTGTTCTTAATGAAAACATCTCTGTCAGCAGTGCCCTTAAACTTAGAGTGTTTGCTTTTTAGCCATTTGTTTCAATACAAATGTTACTAATTTGTTTTATGTAATCATTCACAATGTATTAGCTATTAAGTTTAATTTCATATGGATGTTGACTTTATATTATTTTTCGTGGTTCCCTTTAAGAATTGAGATTCATTTTATTGTTGGGCAGAGTTTTTAATTACTTGTTAATGGATGTATGAATAAAACTGCTTGCAGTAATTCTTGTTACATTTTGCTTCTGAGGTAATCTACTATTCATGTTTGTAGACGAAAGCGCTCAACTGTTATTGTTTCACAAGTGTATGACGTTTTATGGAATAAACTTCATGTGACTGAGTTCACTAGCCTTGTAGTTTTATCCTTGAGCAATTTCAGTTTTGACAGGTCTTATCTTGCCATTTGACATTGGTCTATTATTGAATTTTACTTTGAAGTTGTATGCACTCTCTCCATCTCCGAGTGGGATTGGCAGCAGCGTTCTAGTTATTTCCGTGTGATAAATAAAACTACCCACACACAACTGGCATCCTGACACTACTTACAAAACTTTCTGTAAAGAAAAATACCTCTTAAAATCAGAAGCACCTCTAGGCAACCAATATCAGTTATGCTAACAATATATAGTGTTACCTGCAGCAAGCTCCAAAAATGCCCTTCTAAAAAAAAAAAAAAAGAGACAGCAGAAGAGATCATTGAAGCTTGGGAGTGAGACTACTTCAGTTATCAGACTGAGGAAGCACTGACATCTGTTCCTCTAGGCAATCACTTTCTACTGCTTACATCACTTAATGACAGGACACAGTGGTGCTAATACTGGCAATACAAAAAAGCAGCAACTGCAGACCTAAAACTTGCACACTGCAACTTCTTACTGAAAATCAGTAGAAACTAATTTGTCTGACAAACCACTAGTGGGACAGGGTATATACAGGAAATGGGCAGGGACTGCCAGGGATGTCACACAATAAGAAGGAATTCAAATGGGTGGCAAGTTTACATTTTAATCCAAGGGAAGGAACTATATTTAGAATTTGTACATTGTCCCTTTAAATAAACTAGAATTCTTGGTTTCATTGAGTCCATTGTATGTTTCAGGCATCAAGTCTGAGCTGCCAATAGTACTCCTTACAATATGACATTTCTTCACTCACTTCACAGACTATAATCACAAACTTGTGTGAGATTTGACATATTCTGCTTTCAGCAGTGAACAAGTTAAAAACGGCTTTCAGTGTATTTGTCTGAAATTATAAAATAAATACTCTGCTTTTCAGTGTAGTACAAGTGCACATAGTTTATACTCTTGGCAAAAAGGCATATAGCTTGGCATTCATTGTTATTAGAAATCAGAAGTAAAATATTTTATCTTTATAAACTATGCAGTTTGTGAAATTTATTAACTACAAGCATGTCAAGACGAACTCTTGTATGCAGCTGTGTCTTGTCAACAGGACATGCAAGATAAGAGCAAGGCCAATGAGTTATTCTTCAGGAACGGAATGTTTGAAACATGGGAAACAAACTGTCAACAAATTGTCAGCAGACCAGCTTCATGGGACAGACTTATTATTCTGGCATATTCCTCTAAACTGCTGATGTAAGCTAGAAAGAGATTATAAAGTTTGGACTTCTTTTGTATGAGAGACATTGACTCTTACAGCCATGATGCTGTAAAGATGAAGTACAGTTTTGCTACATGTGTATCTTTCATTGTTATACTAGGCGTTACCTAGTATGCAGTAAACGAATGTCATATCAGATTGAACCGTCTCAACTGTTTTCATTGAGTAATTGTACAGACTACCTTTCAGTGTAGTGACAAATTTTACAGTGGTGAGACCAAGTCAGTTCGAACAAATCAGGCAGGTGTGACCTGCAGAGGTACCTCTCACAGTGTGACATTCCTGCGCAGATCTTCTTTTGAGTGCACTCTTCTTTTTTCCTACTACTTCATCCATTGCCTGGCGGATGGAACCACTGCGATGCAGTACAGGACAGTACGGTAATTCTTCAGATAGTTGGTGAAATACGAGGTGTGGGTCATACTGCCTGACCTAACATTGCCAGCATCTAGTGACTAACAGCAGAGAATTCTTCCACAACTGATCTTCGTGTCAAGACTGGCCACCTTGTCCTGAACATTTGTGGTAAATATTTTCTTCTGTTTTTCTTTTTAAGAATGAATGCAATTCATGAAAATGCCAAGAAGTACACTAAGTATTTTACTGTTAATGTATCTGAATCATATGAAGATATGTGGAATTATTTAAACACATAGTACAATCAACATGTTAGCACCAGTAAGTCTTTACTACATTGGGCAAAAGTGTCACAGAATGTACAGTAATGTTTTATTTAAATGTTGCTTTTTGCATGCATTGTCATAAACGTATTTATGTATTGTACAAAACTTGGAGCACAACCAGGATAAAGTAATGCTTGAAGCACAGGTTCCTTTCTCTAAATATTTATTAGAGGGTGATATAGATGTCAAAGTTTGTACTTTACAGTCTGATTTTCAGGAGTTTATCTTGACCTCATGGGTCATTTTCAGATTTACTGTGATAAATGCAATGCATCTGATAAAATGTATGCTGACGCTGCTAGATGTACAAAAGAATTTTCTCAGTTTTTGAAAGTCTCACAGACACAAACTCATACCTCTCCACCTGGAAACATCAAAAATCTGGACAAGGCCCATGAAAAATAGGTACAAATCTGTAAACTGATTAACGTAAAATTTGCATACATAATTGCATAACCCCACCCACCCAATGGAATTGTGGGATACCAACTTTCAAACGCAAACTGAAGAACAGACAACAAAAATAAGGCATGAGAGTCCCTCTGCAGCCATTCCAATGTTCCATTACCTGGCTATTTCACCCCATTTACCATAAACACTAATGTGTGCATACTGCTTTACTTCTACAATGATTACATGGATTTTATTTTTTACATTTTATAGCACAATGCACAAACACTAATAGACATCTGGCTGCTAAACAAAGCAATACTGTCTCACAATGAAAATAGACTTGGCATTAAAACTTCTCTGCCCTTGAAACTCACATTCATTGAAACCCACACCACATCCAAAGAAAATGCATCTGGCCAGTGGTGGATAAAGATTACCTTTGGGCTGTTTTTAAATCATTGGCCCCTTGCATACAAAACAAGAAATATACATCATGTGTTCTTTGATACACATTCCTGACTTTATTAAATTATATTCCTTGTATAATACAGCAAACTTGCTAGACAGAGTGCATTTTAAATTTTTTTGAATATGTTTCCAGTAGGCAAAGAAACAAAATGTATGAACCAAAAAAAAAAATAATATATATATATATATATATATATATATATATATATGCACAATGCTGGACTTTACATTTCTGTTACTTATACTATGAAAGGAAAACAGATGTAGTACAAAGCATGAATATCCAAACAGTTGTGTAGCTTATAATTAGCAGACCGTTACAAAAGGGAACAAAATTCCAAATCCATTAAATAATAACAAAATGAAGAATAATAATTTAACATCAGATGAACATCAGCTTATTCCACTTAGTCTGTAAAGCTTCACTGAAGTTGTATACTATGCATTCTGCTGTCCTGGTCTGTATTTTTATATTAATCATCATTACGCAAAATATCTTATTAATTATGATTCCTCAGAATGTCTAATTTAGCATGATCTGTATTACTCAGACATTTACAGAAGACAGAAATAAAAACAAAAACAGGCTGACAATATTACAAATGCATCTTCATATACAATAGAACTGTCACAAGAGTTTATATTTTAGACGCTAGTTAAGAAGGAAGCATGAAGACAGAAATGAGCAATTCTTCCTTTAAGCTATTATGCTGTGCATTGCAAAGATAGCAACTCAAAACATGTTCGTAGGCTAGCCTCCTTGACCTTAGAGTGACTATAAAGAAAGTATTATGTTTTATGGGCTATGTGACCTTTACTATTCTATTCCCAGCAGAAAGACTCTTGTAATTTTGATTTTTTTTTATGAAATGAAGGTTTATATATATATATATATATATATATATATATATATATATATATATATATATATATATACTTGAACCTTGGCATATTTTAAAATTATGAAATTGCATTTCTATCAAAATGAGACTGACCTAGCTGTAGGTGACACGTTACCTGTAGAATTAAACTCAGCAGCAATGAGTGAAACCAATTTCAAAATGTTTTCTTGTAGTCATCATCTTCTTCAGCCTCAGTTAGGTGCAGTGTAGTAGTATTATAAACACACAAATTAAAAAGCTGCTGTCAGCAGTACATGCATTTATTCATGCACAAGTCTTAAACATTTTATTAATATATCACTTCCAGATCTTTTGTAGCTGGATTTATTCAGCATTTGATGACAAGTATAGGGTATGAATCAGAACCTGCTTGTTTAAAGGTGTACCCTGAGTGAACGGTTAAAACAGATGATGTTTGGTGAATATAAAAGGAGAAGACAGATAAGAAAATCGGAAGTGAGATGAAACACAGAAAAATAGAAGTTGAACATGGGAGACTGAATCAGTGCGTTATTTCTGTAATTAATGCAGTTTTTTTTTTTTTTTCCATCTAGTATATCCTATGCAAAACCAAATTCCCTCGAGGCTCTTAGAAGAGATACCACAATATATATACCATACTATACACACACACACACACACACACACACACACACACACACTTCTGCTCAGACAGACTTCCAAAGTCAGATACCTGAAAATGTGTAGCTTACAAGTACAGCCAAGTCCATTCAAAACGCAAATCCTCTCGCGCTACACCAGTTCTGTTCAGTTACCAACAGACTTACAATTTCCAAAGTCTGAAAACACTTACAAGCACAGCCAGTCCAAATCCTTTCCCGCTTGAAAGTCCAGGCTGCCCATTCAAAATAAAATCTTAACCTTCTCGTGTGTCCAGCCCATTCAAAATAAACCTTACCAACCTTCTCGACCCTCGAGTGCAGCGGCTGCAGCCAGAATACATCCAAAATAAAGATTCTCGAGTGCCAGAATACAATCCATTCAAATGAAGTCAGCCGGAACCCGGAAATGTAAGCCCTTGAGCTTAATTCCGACAGGCTGGTAGCCCCGGCGGAGCTGACGTCATCGTGGATGTGATTACATCAGCTCCAAAAGCAAAAAAAAATAAATAACTAAATAAAAAGCTGGGGGAAAAAAATCGGATATGAAGGGGTGCCACTCGGGAATCATGGCACCCCATTATTTGGACCTCAAAACTCAGTAAAAACTGAGAAATTCGGTACGGTTGGGAGGTATGCACAAACTGTTATTCAACAAGGCAGCAAAGCTATTTGTATAATAGAAGATTTAATAAATAAAATTGTCCGTTTGCAATAAACATATGACAGGCAACTGGCTGACACACAGCATGACATAACTGTTGCAAGGGAGGAGACTAACACATTACAAGCTCAATTAGAGAAAAACTCTCCCCAAGTGGAATGAACAGAAGGGTATTTTTAATAACATGATTACATCAAAAGCTTGGGTTCTTAAAACTGTAGGCACTGTATACAATGGGGATCTGTACAGCTCCCCGACGGCACTTTCTTCCGAAGCAGAAATCACCGAACATACATAACCGAAAGTGCTGTTCACCGAAGCAGCACTTTCGATTATGTATGCTGGTTGTGCCCTTTGCACTACGGTGCAGTTAAGGGAGAATTCCTTTTTCCCCACTGTAGTGCGACCTCGGAGTGAGAATACAAAAGTAGGGGTGTGGGGGGGGCACAGCCCCCCCACACATGGGGTGCAGGGGGGCTTGCCCCCCTGCATAAAAGAAGATTTGATGTTTTTTTTCAAACGCACTTTAACGAAAGTGCTTTTTCAGTGAAACCGCTTTCGTTAAAGTGCATTCCGTTATTGTGGATTCGGACTATTGAACCTTCATTCAATAGTCCTAGATCCATACAATGATATACTTGAGTGTTGCTTCTGGAATTTTATTCCTCAGCGTTTCATGGCTTACATACAACAAAAGTGACATAAAAGCACTGCACATTACAATACAGATAAGAACAGAGATGAGGTTCATGGTAAATTGACAAACAGATTTAATAAACTTCTGAGATACAGTCAGAGAGAGTTCAAAAAGTTCAGACAACATATGTAAACACTTTTTCAGAAGTGCATAAGACCTTTAAAGTCAGCAAAACAGAATACTGACAAATAGAATCTGGCTAGTAAAGAGTTAAAGCAACAGCAGTTTATGCTGATAGAAAACAATTTACTACATTAGTTAAACACAGTAAAGACATGACATCAAAAGACTGACACGCATGTATTTTCTTTTCAAAGTGCAGCAAAAGGCAGACAACAGCAAATGTATCTCTTTTGTTTCTTACAATATTTTGAAATTGTATGATAGCATAAAAATAGCGCAAACTCCAGCAAAAACAGTAATAATCTGTTTGCAAGTAAATTAAGTACAGTCAGTACATAGGCTATGGTATACAGTTAAATATGCAGGTCCCTTTACAAAGAGGGCAGGTAACAACCAAAGGGCAAGCATACACTAACTATGTCTGAAACAAAAGAACAGCATTTAGCTAAAGTGACACAGGTCCTTCAAACACTGCAGGAGGCAGGATTTAAGGCTAAAAGTGAAAAGGTACAATTCATGTCATGGCATGCTTTCTAGCCAAGAAGGATTACCCTTTCTGGAGTGGAGACCAAAGAAAAACACAACTTTTTGTAATTTAAGGGCAGCAATGGCCAAGGCTACACAATTAGTAGCTCCAATTTTAACACGTCCCTTTGTGTTATAGGCAGCAGCTGGACCCAACAAACTCTCTGTTGTGCTTTTATAGAAGTGGCCTCACGGCTTTGATGTTAAAATGAAAAAGACTTTACATTCTTCAGTAAAAAAAGATGACACGTTGAGAGGGGATATTACCTGTGCATTCAGCAACTTTTGGCCATTTACTAAGGTTTAAAACAAACTGAATACTTAACAGCTTTCTGCAAAGACATTATAGTACAGACACCATATTATGCCATGCAGGCTTTGGTAAATAAGACTCTGTTAAATAAACTAATTGATGACATCAGTCAAGCAGTGTTTTGCAAAATGGTTGGCATTATTTAGTGTCAAGTAAATTACAGTAAAGGCAGGAGATAAGTATTACTTATCTAACTTTATGGAATATGAAGGAATTTTTTTTTTCTTCAGACAGTGCATACGTAGTTATTCTCTGCAGCTGCATATGTCTACATGGGCAAAAAGAGGATTCATTCATAATATGGGCAAATCGCTCAAGCATGCTGCTGTGTTACAGACTATTCGGAATTTAGTTCATAGTCAGTCCCTTGTGGGTTACTACAGTATTTTAAAGGTAAAAGCTCATCAAAAAGCTACAAATTAGATTTTACAGTTAAATAACTATGCAGATCAGATGGCAAAATGGCAGCCAGGGACAGACTTTTTCAGCTCAAAATTTGCAACATGATTTGCTGCAGATCCAAACTGTTTGGACTAATGGAATAATTACAAAAATGTACTCCTGAAGGAGACAGCCCAGGGCAATATTATATTCTGTTCCAACAGGCGCGATAGTTAGTGAAGTTTAATCATCAGGTAATGGGACATTTGGGTACACAAAAGTTATGGCCTATTGTAAAGAACAAGTACTGGCATCCACAGCTAAAGAAAATCTGTGATTTAGTGCAAGTTGAATGCTTAATATGTTTGCAGCTTAATGCTCAATTGAAAAAGCCACAGTTACTAAGGGTAACTCCAGCGGATGGACCTTGGTATGCCATCCAAATTGACATTACCCTCAGCTATACAAGTATATATACTAATACCATAGTGATTACAGGCAGCATACATTAGGCATATGTTCTATCAATATTAACAGGTAAACCTACTCTGTTCATACAGACCATTTGGTTAAAATCCTTCTACCTGTAAAAAGGTAGACAGACAGTACACAGGCAAATGCCAATACAAAACAGCTTGGTATAATACTCTGCTAGGAGGCCTAGGCACAGGCATTAGAGTTATTAATGCAGCTAATATTGAAATTCTAGCTTATCATATAAAAACAGTGGGGGAAGATGTCTCTCAGATTGTATATTTACAAGCTTTCTGGAATCCAGACATATGGAAGACACACCTGCATAATATAAATTATCAGCAGCAATTTTTAGACAATTATGATGCTATGCAGTTGTATCAGTTAAAATTTGATGGTAGCATGACTACTTTTGTAAACTGAACAAAATGCACTTTGCAATCTTTGTATGTGGATATTCAAAAGAATAAAATACAAACTGAATTGATGTTACAGAATGAAAATGTTTGGCGACAATTGTTTCAAAATGGGTACCTGATACAGATTGGATTAAACTATATACTGAAGTAACATACTGTACTCCGCAATACTGCACAGGACAGTTTTCACATTATAATGTTACTGATACCACTGTTATGTGTCAATTTACAGTATTACCTATGACATTTCTAGTTCCAAAAGGATATGAGTATTGGTTGCCACAATTTGAAGGTAATTATATAGATATGAGAGGAAAAACGCACAAAACTGAGTATTGTACACAGACTCAAAATGGGTTAATTTGTTGGCAGCATTCGCCTGTCTATGAACTATGCTTACTGCAGCACTCTGTTAATTTGTACGGGTGGAACATTATGCCTTCTTTTCAAATGTTTACAGAAGTAGCTCCCCAGTATATTTGTCTGGTTACAGATCAGGATGTAGGTCATAATTTAAAATTACCTTTTGTAGCATGTTTATCACATATAAACTCTCAAGAAGATGTAGGGCAAGGAGATTTAATATGGAATATCTCCCACTACCAACTTTCTGTTCATGAGGTATCTTTATTAAATAAAGGTTTAACCTTTATACCTACATCTTCTATTGACGTCAGTGAAGCGGTGATTGCTATTTGTATGTTTGCTAGGAGTTTAACTTTAAAAACTATATACAATGACGCAGCGAGGACTGAGATTATTGAAATGAATATTTTTAAAAAGAAAAGTTTATATGTTCCACCTTTGCCTTACAATATTGAGACTTTCTGGAAAGCATGTGAAAATAATATTTATAATAATAATAGTGTATTTCAATGTAATGATTATGTGCACAACCTCACTAAAGATGAAAAAATAGCACTTCATAAGCTTAGGGATAATCATGAAATTGTTATTAGACCCTCAAAATAAAGGGGGTCCTATTGTAGTTATGGATGCTCAGTATTATTTTTCTACTATGAAAAATACGTTACAACAAGATAGCACTTATCAAGAAACTTCAACAGATGTGGTATATGTTATGCAACATAGAATTTTTTATACGTTGGAAGAATGTCTGCATATGGTTTTAATAACTAAGGAATTTTTTTTTTAAGTATTGTATCGTTGAATTTCCACTTATACCTAGGTTGCAAGGGCTACAAAAATTCACAAAAATGCCTTACTTCCACCATTCAGGCCTATAGTTGCTGGATCCATCTGGTTAACTGAACCCATATCCATTTATTTGGATGTAGAGTTGAAGAAAGCGCTAGCAAATTATAATTATGTATTAAGAGATACTGAACAATTCCTAACTAGTCTTTATGACACTACAACTGGGATAGACAATTTTAGTAATATTATATTGGTTACCCTTGATGTAGTTGCCTTATTTACATCGATCCCTAATAAGGGGTTAGATATGGTGAAAACTTTAATGATCGAACAAGAATTGGATAAAAATAAAGCAGATTTATTGTGCATGCTATTAGAAATAGTCCTTGACAACAATATTTTTCTATTTCAAAATATTTGCTACAAACAAACTACTGGCGTGGCAATGGGGTACTAGCTGCTCCAACACCTAAGCTAACTTGGTAATGGTAGCCTGGGAGTTAGAACATCTGTTATCAACGCCACAAATATTATATTATAAAAGATTTGTGGATGATTTGTTTATTCTTTGGCAAGGTGATGAGATGTCTCTCATACCATTCTATGAGAGAATTAATGATAGTATTGATTTTTTAAAATTCACCATGAAATACTCACAAGAAAATATAGATTATCTGGATGTTAATGTCCTTGTTAAGCAAGGAATTTGTAGTACCATGATATATAGAAAACCCTGTTATCAGCCATCTTATTTACACAGGGACAACATGCACAATCCTAGAATTTTCCACAATATTATGAAAGGACAAGCAATGCGTACCTCGAGGCTGTGCTGTAACCAGGATATATATGATAATGAGTTAACGAAATTGAAGGCAAATTTTGTTAAGAGGGGCTATGATGAACATGAAATTAATAAAATTTATAAGCAAGTGAACTTGCAAAGAGGAGGTCAAACGAAACCTTATTTTTCACATAGACCAAGAGATTCTGAAAACATAAATTCTAAAACAACATTTACTAAGCTACCCATTGTTCTACCTTATGCCATGAATGTGAATAAGATAGAACTGATCATAGCTCAAAATTGGCACATTCTGTTGATCGATGATCTTTCCGCAAGTATAGTGGGTAGACAACCGACATAGGTCTACAAAAACAAAAAATGTTTAAAACATCATTTATGTTATCCCACAAATTCGACAGAAAGTAGAGATGTCATATGGCTAGGCACTAGAAGATGTGGAAAATGCACACAATGTCAATATATTGACAAATCTCAATTTTTTTAGACACCCTGACACTGGTGACTTATGGGAGCTAAGAAATTCCAGCACTTGTACATCAAAGAATTTAGTGTATATAGCTACCTGCATAGAATGTTATTCATTCTATGTAGGTAAAACTAATCGCTCCCTTCGTGAACGAATTAGGGACCATATGTATTGTACATCTAAGGGACTTATTTACAGTGCCCTTGCCAAATATACCCTACATCTAGGAGAGAAACATCAGTTTCGGTTTCAAGTATTGCAGTTACAAGATTTAAGTGCAAGAATGGGTGACTTAGTTAATAATACAGAAACGTTAGAAAGCAAATGGATTTTAAGGCTAAGTGCACATAGGGGGCGTGGTCTTAATGACACAGTCCCTTTAAAACCTATATTAAAAAAATAGAAGAGTAAAATGAAATGTATTTATCTTAGATATTTTAGATATTTATACTGATATTCATTTTTATTGTTGTTAAGGTATTTTACTAATGACACATTTCGTCCTTACTGCTATATTGTGATAGTTATATTCCTTTTTGTATTGTATGTATTTCACTGAATAACTTGTGCTTAAGGCTCAGTTTTACTAATTGAAATCTACTTTTAAAATGAATTGAATAACTGATTGCTTTGCTTAATTGATTCTTAGCTATAGGCTATGTTTTAATGCTTTAGTTATTATTTAAGCAAGGAACAATGGACTTTTGAATATACGTCTGATGAAGCGGATTTCTATTGCCGTGAAAGTGTTTACGTTTCTTTTGGCCTAATAAACATTTGGATTTTAATTTTATCCTGTTGCCTTCCTGTTCTCTACTTTGGTTGGGTGTGTTCGTATTTATGTTTATCACATGTTGATTTCCTTAAATGGAATAATCAGAGCTGTGTGTTTACTAAAACTATAGAAATGAATACTTCCATAAATTGGAGTTATGACTTAATACAGCTTTCCAGTATATCTGTATCTTTGGATAATTTAAGGAATATAATGAACAATACTAAGATTCTCAGAGAGTACTTGGGGAAAAAAAGAAATAAAGGTAGTTTGTATTATGAAGCATTACGCATCATTGCAAAAGATAAATTACTTAATTTGGCTGAAAAGACCAAAAAAGACACTGCTCACAATTGGTGGGATATCTTTACGGGTTGGTCCACATCAGGAAAAAAATTGTTGAATAGGTTAATATATCCTGTAGTCGTAGTTTTAGGGCATTATAGTCATATTAACTATCTGGAATTGCTATTTAATTTGTCATTTGCAAAAAAACATACATAATCCAACAAATCATGATAGTTAACCTGGATAAATCGGAAAAGGTTTCAATGTATGAAACTGAAGTCAAAAATGAACAGTCATTTTCAGCCTTTTAATTGAAAAGAGGGAATTGTGAGATTTGACATTCTGCTTTCAGCAGTGAAAAAGTTAAAAATGGCTTTCAGTGGATTTGTCTGAAAATGTAAAAGAAATACTCTGCTTTTCAGTGTAGTACAAGTGCACATAGTTTATACTCTTGGCAAAAAGGTATATAGCTTGGCATTCATTGTTATTATAAATCAGAAGTAAAATATTTTATCTTTATAAACTATGCAGTTTGTGAAATTTAATATCTACAAGCAGGCCAAGACGAACTCTTGTATGCAGCTGTGTCTCGTCAACAGGACATGCAAGATAAGAGCAAGGCCGAGGAGTTATTCTTCAGGAACGGAATGTTTGAAACATGGGAAACCAACTATCAGCAGACCAACTTCATGGGAAAGACTTACTATTCTGGCATATTCCTCTAAACTGCTGATGTAAGCTAGAAAGAGACTATAAAGTTTGGACGACTTCTTTTGTATGAGAAACACTGATTCTTACAGTCATGATGCTGTAAACCTGAAGTACGATTTTGCTACATATGTATCTTTCATTATTATACTAGATGTTACTTCGTATGCAGTAAAGGAATGTTCATATCAGATTGAACTGGCTCAATTGTCTTTATTGAGTAATGGTACAGACTACCTTTCAGTGTAGTAACATAAATTTTATAACTTGAAAAAAAAAAAGCATCTGTAAATGACTGTCTTGTACAAAATAGTTTTATGTTTAACATAAACAGCATGCATGCGTTTATAGGTATGCCACTACAAACTGCATGAAGATCTCCTTACATAAAATTCAAAACTGTAATATAAATCATATTTTTAGAAACCCATAAAAACTCTGAATAAAATATTATTTCTCCTATTACTGTATTAAATTCCACACTCGTTCTGATAAACTGACATAACAAGAGACCCCCACTCTCCACTCTCTTAATGTCACTGTGAGAGTCTTCCACATGCCCCACAACTCAATGGTACACAATTCACCACCAATCCAATGCCTGAATTTACGCCAGGGCCAGCAGGAAACCTAAGGGTATTCTAGGGGTCTGCTGTCCATTTATGACCTACTGTTCTAGTTCGATACTTTAATATTCTGAGGTTAATACAGAATAAGAAATGACACAAGACACCAAGGCTCAAAACGTAATACTTAATTTATTAAACTAAGAAAGTGATTTACTAACAAATTACTAAATCAGCTGATAAACCAAACGTAATAACCATTAAATTATGTACTCACAAGCATACGTATAAACAAAAGCATTTTTGCCACTGATAGGGAACTCCAGTCCTATTCAGTGTAGCTATCCGTTTAGTCAAGACAAGGCCAACACTGGCAAAATGCCTGTATGCTCAGTTCAGGCTGATGCTTCTGCAATCAAATCAGGATGATGAGTTTCAATCCATTACTAGCCTTTGAACTTTTTATAGCCTTGAATAAACAACAGGGTCAAAAGGTTCAACTAATGACATATAGATCATAAGTTGATCATGAGCTGATAAAAATAGCTTAGAAAATTACAAATAATTTTCTAAGTTGTAAACAAGACTCTGCTGAATCTAGCTTTGTTCGTATAACTTGCGCACTAATACAGAACATCTTTTTTTGGAGAAGGTTCCCCTGCACCCTAGTGACAGGAGTGTGCAGTTAGAACTTGTCTGATCAAAGACTGCTGGAACGGGGCTCAGTTTTTAGCTTTTTATTGGTTAATTTGTTTAAATCAATTTGCTCATTTGCTACTGTTATATAAAAAAATAGAAATACACTTTATGTATCACCATTTAGTTAGGGTTAAACTATTCCTGGCGCCATAAAGTCTGCTCTTCAAATTTTCCCTTATAACTAGTCACTTTATTTTAGTTTTAGCACTCAAATCTGTTTCTTTGAGTTCAGCACCATTTCAGAACTCGTTGCAAGCACTAAATAAGCTACAAATTACTACAGAACTCAACTTTCCTCACTTGTCTAGAGGAAAACAGTTTTTAGTACTTAATAAATAAGCACCTATCCCGGCATGTCTAAGAGTCGCTCCCGGTGTTTTCTCCTGACTACCTGATGAATATGGGTATCTTGGGGCAATCCAGCAATTGCCTCATGTATACAGACAACTCTCTCCACCTACCACCCAACACTACAACCTGTGAGAGATGCACTTATATAGCCAAACTGGAAGCAAAGCTCTCTTCACCCAAGACTGGACTAGACAGTCAAGAGAAGAAGGTAAACACTTGCACCACACCACACTCATCACATAGTCCCTTAAAACCTACACCACCAAAATACACACATAGCAACACAAGACACACACCTACATTTGCGGAGACTCTCAATAAAAATCTGCTCAAGCAACAGAGACCTCCAAAGCAGAAACACATGCAACCTCCACCCCCCCAACACAACCCAAATGACACATAGCCCACAAACTCAGTGTGCCACTCAGCCACAGCCCATAAAGCATAACAATGTACCCAACACTCTAGTCATAGGTGACTATAGCCAGGCACACAAACTCAGTGTGCCACTCAGCCACAGCCCATAAAGCATAACAATGTACGCAACACTCTAGTCATAGGTGACTATAGCCAGGCACACTGATGTTCCACTCACCAGGCTAAACAAGGAGAAAGTTACAGTCAGCTGCCTGCCAGGTGCCAGGATCCACCACATAATGCACGCACTCAGGTCACTCAACAACAAGTACAAATATGACACTGTCATTGTCCATGTTGATGTGAATGACCTGAGATGTACCTCCCTGGACTACATGAAAAGAGGCATGGAGGAGCTCTCTGATCCTGTAGCCCAGGCAGGTATGACCCTGACCCTGAGTGGCATCCTGCCATCACCCAGAATGATACCACAGTACAAGGACAAAATGATTGATTTCAACAATTGGCTAAGCTTCTGTTGTCACCCTAAGGGGATCCAGTATCTGTCTGCCTGGGATTACATGATCGACAGACCATGATACTTTGCCAGAGATGGCCTGCACCTGTCGCCTTGGAATTCAGGATACTGGCTCTGCCACCCCTATAGTGCCTTTTTTAGGCAAGGTTCAAATGACAAATTCACCACCTTAACAGGTACAAGCAAGCAAAATCTGAGGGTAATGCTACTCAATGCTAGAAGTCTAAACCTCAAAATGCATTCACTCGAGGCACTTCTTAAAATGGAGAACATCGACATCTGTGCAGTGACAGAGACCTGGTTCAAAGCTCCAGAGAGCACTCCTGCATTACCAGGCTATAATTCATACCACACCTTTGGAGGCATGTCCATATTCATTAAGGATATCCACACCACCAGGCTAGTTGCTCAGCATAATGCATCCGAGATTATCCAAGTGCAACTAACTCTGGGCAAGACTGCAATCCAAATTGTAAGTTGCTACAGATCTTCCACCATGCCCCGGGATTCACACTCATTTCTTGTTACATTGGAAAATATTAGGGTACAACCCAACACTCTTAATAATGGGCGATTTCAATTACCGCACCATTAACTGGGAAAACTACTCATGTACCAACTCTTTTGCTCAACGTTTTCTGGAATTCATATATTCCAACGCCTTGGGATCAACTTATCCACACCCCCACCAGGGGAAGCAATATCCTAGACCTCGTCATTACCAACATGGGTGACTGGTGTTCCACACCAGAGGTCAATTCCTCATCGGTCAGATCTGACCACAAGCTAATTAACCTAGACAGCCACATCCCACCCCCCCCCACCCCCTTTAGGGAAACCACCGTAAAAAATTTTCCAAAGACAACTTCACACTTCTTAAGACAGAAGTGGCAAGCTTCACAACACCCATGCAGATGGACAATAGAGGTATGACTGCTGAATCCTACACAAATGCACTTTATAAGCACTTACACGAGTGCAAGGACTGTGCTATCCCTAACAGAACCAAAATGCTATCCTCCAAACAAAGGAAACCAATCTGGTGGTCCCCTGCCATAAACAAACTCTACAACAGAAGAAAAAAGCTATTGCAAAAGAGTGTAAAATCCTATGACTGGAAGAACTCCCTGGTCAGCCTCAGTAAGAAGCTGAGATCCCTCATAAAATCCTCCAAAGCTAGTTATGAAAACAAAATCACCACTGACTCTAAAGACAACCACAAAGCATTCTATAGCTATGTCAAGAATCTCAATGGCAACACTCAGATATGCTCCGAGTTACAGCACAATGGCATTAAATCCTACAAAAGGGCCTCACTCAGACAGATGCCTGGTGTCAAAGCCATGGCCTCAAGCTCAATGCCAAAAAGTGCATTGTCATCCCCTTTGGTAAAAACTCTGTACCCATGAGCTACCACAAAGGGTGATAGTCTACTTAACACTGAAAGTGTGGTAAGAGACCTTGGGACACAGATGGACTGTAGTCTCTCCTTTGATAATCACATTGCCACAGTAGTCAGGAAATTCTTGTGTGTGGCACACCTCATCACAATAGATTTCTCATCCAGGAAAAAAGAGGTCATTGTTCCCCTCTACTCATCACTCATTAGACCCACTATAGAGTACAATGCCCCTTTTGGTATGCACCTCACAAGACAACTACAACAACTGGAAAGGCCACAGAAATACCTCACAAAGTGGATTACTGGCCTCAAACAGATGCCTTATGCAGAGTGTCTCAAAAAACTCCAGCTTTACTCCGTCACATATCGCCTACTAAGAGGCGATCTCTGCCTAACATACAAAGCTATGTCAAACGCAGAGCTGTTGGACATGCCCCACTTAAAGAAATCCCAATCCCTCTGAGCTACACGCTCTGGGGACCTAAACCTTGTCACCACAATAAACAGAACATGCTGGAGGGATAGATTCCTGTCCTAGAGACTTCCCATACTCTGGAACAAACTACCTATATATATCAAACAAAGCTCCTCATTAGCACTCTTCAAGAAAAATCTTGATTCCTCTTCTTACCAAACTTCCAAACATTACATGCTTTGTCTTATAAATAAGACTGACATTATTTAAACTCTAATCAACTTATTATTTAAATCCTTCTACCTGTTATGAACTATTGTACATAACTCTTACTAGCTGTTTTAGCTGTCTTAAGCAATACTCTGTTTACTGTTTATCAAGTGTTTTTATATCTACTGTACATTACTCTTCCTGTATTATATCTGTTTTAGCTTTCTTAAGCATTATTCTGATTACTGTAACTTTTCTCAAGTGTTTTTATATCTAGAATGTAATAACTACCTCCTTTCTATTTTGTTTATTAATCCTTATTTTTACCATGTAACAATATTTTATACCTTTGTATATCTGTGTGGAGCTTTTCTCCCCGGGCCTCTACTGAAAATGGAAATATATCCAGCTAGACTAGCCTGGTCAACAAATGTAAAATAAAAAAAATAAATAAATGGGAAATAGGAAATTCACCCTGGGGATCACCTCTGTGGCTCTGCTCAACAGGGGCACAGGAAAATAATTTTTTGGGTGGCTAAAGCCAGGGTACCTTTTTGGCTAGGCTTGTATAGACCCTAGGGCCGATAGCCTAGTACCTACCTATGAACCTGTACATTATTTTCCTTTTTCAAAGAACAGTTAGCCCACATACTTGTGATATAGTTTCTCATTGAAATCCCCCATATTTTGGTAAACATCTTTTGAGCTGGTAAACAACTCACAAGTCAAGAAAAGTTCAATTATACCAGTGATCAGTGAACAAGGCCTGCCTTTAAGCATATTTGTATAATTTTAATACTTTAGCAGCATATAGTATTGTACCAGCATGTCAAATTAAGCAAATAATAAAACATACACAGTAGTAAGGAGCTCGAGGCATATAACTCAAGCTGGGTAAACTGTGTGGCTCCATCACAGGCCAGCCCTTGCATCGTGCAACGTACGGTGTGTATTCCTTATAAAGGTCAAAACTGACAGAATTAACTTATACCTTTTGATAATTTTACAATAAAGGTAGCACAATATCACTGAAAACAACACAGACATTATTGCTATCAGCAACAATGGATGCAAGACCACATTAAACCAAACTGAAGCTTTTGGTGACCACATAAAAATGTCATACCAATGCGAAGCAGTTACTTCTTGTATTTTATTTGCAATTTTTATAATGGTACCTTTGTCTTTAATCATTTTTATTACTGTTTGACGCTTGTCATACAATGTCTTATTTAGTAGTTGCAACACATTTTGTCCTTCCTGTTTGATCTGTTGAAAGTCCGGGTGGACTAGGGATGGCCATCTAAAAGTATGTAATGGTTTTATGCTAGCATTAAAAGTAATGTCTATTTACTTTGTCAGTCTAATAAGTTCTCCAGTAGAAAAGTCAATGACTGCATTAATATTATTTTTACAGTGTGCTCCACCATCTGGAATAATATCATTACTCCATGCTAATTTGCAGGAGGATATTACACAGACCATGGTGTCATTTAATTAGTAAATATCTGTACCATTTACTACATATCTATGCCAAATACATTTGCCCATTTCATTATGTTAGCATGGATGAGGTTTTCTTTTAACCATCATACATGCTCACCCCTGGGGCCAATTTTCGCAACCTGCCAAATCACTGAGCACATTATTGTAATCAATTAAGATGGATTCAATTTGAGGTACCCACCAATTATTACCAAATTGTAAAGGCAGTGCAACAAATGGACAGACATGCTTTGCTTCTTTTTTACTAGCAAGATAGTAAAAAAAATCACTAAGCAAGAATTATTTTTACATGCAAAATCTATAGGCTTTAGCCAAAGATATAATTGCAGTTCTTTTTCCCAATAGGCTGCTTTTTTTAGCCACCTAAATTTGTGTAAATTGCAAGCATTTTTGATTAGCAGCTAACTGAGATAGTATACAAAAAGTTTGATTTATTTTCTTTATAACCCTTTAGACCTATCATTTCGGCAAAGAATTCAAAAACAGAAAACATTTCCATTTGGTTGGACAATATATTGAACCCTATAGTTCAAAAGTCCAAATTTTACATCAAAGATTTGTGGAACCTGTTAGAGAATTTAAGGGACATAAAAATTACTGACAACAATACGTTTTTTGCAACTTTAGATGCAAAAAACTTATACACCAGTATTGATCAGTATAAGGGTATTGAATTTATGAGAGAATACCTAACAAAAAATACAGATTTCACGGCAACAAAAACAAATTCCTTATGTACTCTAATGGAATTAATTTTAGATAATAACTTTTTTAAGTTTAATAACAACATATATAAACAAAATTCAGGAGTAGCTAATGGGGTCAAGGGTGGCCCCATCCTTTGCAAACATTGTAATGGCAAATTGGGAGACTACATTTTTGACAACAAATCCACTTTTTGGAAAGGTCATTAAATATTGGAGATACATAGATGACTTGTTATTTATATGGAATGGGCAACAACATGAGTTTGTAGAGTTAGTCCACGATCTGAATGAGAGTACAAACTTTTTATTTTTTAAAATAGGAGAATTTGGTAAGAGCATTTCTTTTTGGATTTGACTCTTACTATTGATGATGTTTCAAAGACTTTTAGAAGTAAGATTTATAGAAAACCATGTTTTGCCAATAGTTATTTACATAAGGACAGTTTACATCCCACCCATATGAAAAGAGGGGTCATCAAAGGTCAAATCATACGGCTGAGTAGATTAACCTCTGAAGAAGAAATTTTTCAAAAAGAATTGACACTTTTAAAATCTTTGTTCATGAACAGAGGATATTCCAAGAAGTTCATAGACAAGATTGAGAGTGAAGTAGTACCTTTGAGAAAGGGAGTGGCTAAACATATTTTATTTTCAGATGAGGTAGCTGTATGTGCACCTAAAGTTTGTACCTTAGATGCTTCTAAAATCAAACATGAAAAAACATTTCTAACGGCTTTTCCACTACCAATGGTGAAGGAAGTATGGTCAATAAAATCTATTATTAAAAACAATTGGAAGGTTATTTTAGGTAACAAGGACTTAGTGTCTATCATAGGTCCAAAACCCAAATTTACCTACAAGAAAGTTGTAGATTTAAAACTTTTATTAAAGTCTGGTAAGAATGCTAGTGACAACAATAGAAACTTAGGAGTTGCACTAATAAGAAAGGGACCTTTAGTTGTACTAACTGCAAACAATGTAGGTATATGAGCAACTCCTCTTTTGTGGTAGTAGAACACTGGAATTACACCTTTTGGGCAAAAAATTACTACAATTGCAATAGTGAACTAGTGATTTATCTTGCCACATGTGTTACATGTAAAAATTATTACATTGGTAAGACAAAGAGAATTTTTAAACGCAGAGTATATGAGCACAGCCTTGCCATCCAAAAGAAAGACAAGAATAATGCTTTAGCTAGGCATGCAATTACATGTAGGGATTTCAAGAAGTTTGAATTCTTTATTTTGGACACAGTTCAAAAGGGATTGTATTCAGGGGATTTAAAAAATATTCTCGAATGTAAAGAATCTTTTTGGCAACTGGTGTTTGGTGCAGACCAAACACCGGGACTGAATGAAGTTATAAACTTGAAATGTTTTTTATTATATAGATAATTTTTTGTACATAACTATCAGATAATGACATATATTCATATTTATATATATATTATATATACATACACAAATAATATTTTAGGATAGTTTATGGAGAGTTTTAAATATCAAATAACAAATGATAAAGTATTTCAACATTAACAACAATAATTTTAGAAAGTTATTAAATTGATCAATGTTTTACGTAACTTACAGTTTTTTAAAAAAAACAGAATAATAGTGGAACAATGAGATCACTTCCTGTTAGATTATGTATTTAAGCTCTTAATTATGTCATTTCCCATGTTTCTGAAGAAGTTCACGCAAAATAAAAGGTGAATGAAAGCGCTAAAATATTGTGGAAAGTGAAGTTCGTTGTAGCCAACTATAGCATCTTTTTGGTTTGGTTTTGTTTGTTTATTTTCTTTACAAGTTTATTCAAAACTTGCTCCATGTATAAATTGACATGGTGAATCCATCTCCACATTATGGTTTGTGTTAAAATGCTATTTAGAGTTCTTTGGCTGAGTTCAGGATTATGATCAGCTAACAGTTTAAAGGCCATATTTAGATCCTCACCTAGATGGCTCAGTTTACTGCATAAGGTGTAAATCCAGTTCCTGTTTTAACTGCACCAAAGCAGTACTTACTATACCTGTTACATTACGTTTACTTTTTTTATATATACAATGTCTGTATGTTACATGTAAGGAATTAATCAGCCATAAATCTGAAAGTTTACACTGTGGATATTTAGTAGTAATATCCACTGCTGTCATATTAATCACCATTTTAATACATTATTTAACTCTAGCACTGCTTACAGTTTTACATCTTCTTGTATATCTTACCACATGTCCTAAACCATCAAACACAGTTGAGCTATTGTCCATGGCATATATCTCTAACGTTGGAGATAAAGTATCCCAGGTGTCGCTCTCTCACTGGAATTCAGTTATACAAGAGGAATTAAATGGAGACTTGACCAGTGGAAATCCTGACTCATCTAGTCTCTGATATAAACCTCCCCACAGGGTTGGAAGTGCATTTTTCAGGATGTCTGTCACAAATTAGTCTACATACAGTTGTGATGTTTCTGTTTGAGTAATGCTCCAAGTCAAGACAGGCTTAAGGGTTATCACAAAGAGATAATTTTACAACTTTTAGTAGAAATCTCAATCTACTGTTAGATTTGCGATATCTTCTTCTTTGAATTGAGGAATAGGATCAACACAGTTGTATGGTCCGTCTAGGTGTTGTCGTTGGAAGAGGTTGGTGCTTTTTCAACCAGTGGCAATAATCTATGGAGAGGAAAGCCCAGGAAAAAAGAAAAAGGGAGGAGGAACACCCACTTTTTAAGGGTTGGTAAGGATGCCCTGCAACACTGCAGTGGCAAAACCAGCCTGGACGTAGAAAACAAGGGCAAATTGTAATGTTTGGTGAAAGTGTGGACAGAGGTCCGGGTAGCTGCTTCTAGGATTGTCCTTATTGTCTAAGAAAAGCTGCTGAGGTAGAGGTAGCTCGAGTAGAATGGGTCCTAATGCCCTGAGGAGGAACCTTGCCAGGTCTTAAGTAACAAAAGTGAATACAATGAGCAATCCACTTAGAGATAGTCTGTTTAGAAATAGCTTTGCCCTGGGCTCCAGGAGCAAAACTGACCAACAACTGATCTGACTTTCGGAAAGGTTTAGTCCTATCCAGATAAAATCTAAGTTGCCTATGCATACCCAGAGAATGTAGCAACCTTTCTCCTCTATTCTGAGTATTAGGAAAGAAGGTAGGCAGGTGGATAGACTGGTTAAGAGTCAGGCTACAAACCAACTTAGGCATAAAAGAAGGATTAGTCTGAAGAGAAACCTGATCCACATGGAAAGTGATAAAAGGCTCTACTGCCATTAAGGCCTGCAGCTCAGACACTCTTCTAGCTGAAGTAATGGCCAAATGAAATGCAGTTTTCCAGGAGAGAAACTTCAGATCTGCTGAGGCAGCAGGCTCAAAGGGAGGCAGAGTAAGTTTCTCAAGCACAAAATTAAGATCCCAAGCAGGAGTAGGTGCCCTTCTAGGAGGCTTTAAATTGCTAACTCTCCTGAGGAACTATTTCATTAGGGGATGAGAGAAAATGGGTTGTTCAAAGGAACAGTGAGCAGAAATAGCTGAAGCATGAATCTTGATAGAAGAGAAGGAAAGTCCGCCATTAAGTAACCCTGCCAGGTAATCAAGAATTAGAGGAAGAGTAGGTTGAGATGGGTCTTCTCCTCTAGTCTGCATCCAAATGGAGAATCTTTTCCACTTATCTGCATAAGATTTCCTAGTACTAGGCCTCCTAGCCTCACAATGGACCTCAACTACCTGTTGAGAAAGGTTTAAATTATGAGCCAGGCAGTCAAATGCAGAGTCTGAAGGTGAGGATGCAGAATCTTTCCTCCATCCTGAGCCAAGAGATTGGGAGAGACTGCGAAGAAGTGGATACCAATGCTGCCTGGGCCAGTCTGGAGCTATGTTTTTTTGTCCCTTATCTTAACAGCACTCTGGGAAGAAGAGGCAGAGGAGGGAATGCATAGATCGATAGGTGTGTCCAGGGGAAGAACAGAGCATCCACTTTCCAAGCTTTGTCGTGATGATCCCTGGTGCAAAAGGCTGGAAGAAGGTGGTTGGTCGGAGAAGAAAAGAGATCCACCTGAGGAGTGCCCCAACGCTGAATGATGCAATGGAAGAGGGTCTTGTTTAGTTGCCACTCGTGAGGATCCAGGACCTGCCTGCTCAATTGGTCTGCCAAGGTGTTGAGCCTTCCTGGAATAAACTGGACTATCAGATGAATGCCCAAAGAGGCTGCCATGGACCATAGTCTCATGCTTTGTCTGCACAGGGAGTAAGAGTGAGTCCTTGCTTGTTGATGTACCACATGACTGTAGTGCTGTCTGTCCCGACTAGAAGAGTACCAGGAGAGAGAAGATGTTTGATAGCCATCAAGGCCTGCTGAACTGCCATCATTTCCTTCAGATTTATGTGCAGTTGAGCTTGTTGATAGGTCCAAGTTTTCTGAATGCATGTGCCCTCTAGATGTGCTCCCCCAAGTGTAGTCCGAGGCATCCGTGGTGAGAGTCTGGCTGGCAGGAGGTGGACAGAAAGGTAGGCCTTTGTTCTATGCACAGGTCGTTGCCCACCAAAGGAACTCCGTCTGCAGGCAGGGAACCAGAGGAAGAATCAAGTCTAAGTCCTGAGTGTGTTGACACCAAAGTTTTCTGAGGTACCATTGTATTTTCCTCATATGCAGTCTTGCATATGGAGTCATTAGAATACATGAAGCCATGAACCCCAGGGCTTGCAGGAATTGCCTTGCAAGAGAGCTGGGTCATGCTTGCCAAGTTCTTGGAAGTAATTTGAAAGATCTATATGTTTCTCTTGATGGAGGGATACCATCTGGGCGGCTGTGTTCAGACTCACTCCCAGGAATACAATCTCCCTGGTGGGTACCAATTTTGACTTATTTTCGTTGATTGTGTAGCCCAAAGAGGCGAGAAGGCTCTTTACAAAGTCCAAATCCTTTAGAAGGTGCTCTGGAGAGTTAGCTTGAATAAGGCAATCGTCCAAGTAAGGGTAAATTTGAATGTTTCTTTGCCTGCAAAAGGCAATGACTGGAGCTAGCCATTTTGTAAAAACTCTGGGAGCAGTAGATAAGCCAAAGGGCAGTGCAGAGAATTGGAAGTGCCTGTTCCCCGCTCTGAAATGAAGGTACTGCCTGTACCTTTCTCTTTTACGGATGTGCAAGTAAGCTTCCTTTAGGTCCAAAGTCATCAGCCAGGAATTCTTGGCCAGCATTGGCAACAACTGCTGAAGGGTGAGCATTCTGAATTTGGGAATCACCAGAAAGGTGTTTAGAATGGACAAATCCAGAATAGGACACCAGTTGCCCCCTTTTTTGGGAACCAGGAAAAGTCTTGAATAAAAACCCTGGCCTATCTGTAGTGCAGGAACTGGCTCAATTGCTCCCAGGTTTAGCAAGGAAGAAACTTGTTTCTCTGCTTCTGCCCATTGACGTGAGGGAATATCTGGGTATCCCTGGAGGACTGGGAGAAGGTGTGAAAGGAGAATTTGTAGCCTTGGGATACTATTTTTAGCACCCATTTGTCATCCGTGATAGTGTGCCAGACATCTGCAAAAATGGCTAACCTTCCCCCCAAAGGAAACCCTGGGCCCGCAAAGGCAAGCAGGGGAAAGCCAGAGTCATTGAGAATGTTTGTTTTGGGAAGACTGCTTAGAACTCTCAGATTTAGAGGATGAAGCCTGCCAGTGTTTAGCCTTGTGAAGGGTGGAAGTCTGTCCCCTGGAAGACCTGTAGCACCTGGATCTAATACGACCTTGTTTACTAGCATCAGGGAAAGTCCAACTCTTAGAAGGGTAATGCCTGCTAAAACGAGGAGGCCGAACTTGCAGAAAGTCCTAACAGTTTGCATCAATTTAGTCTTATCCTCCAGCTTCTTCAACACCTTTTCTGCTTTGCTTCCAAAAAGATTGCCCTTATGCAAAGGCACATCCAGTAATTTAGACTTTACAGGTTCAGAAAGGGGCTGTTCCCTGAACCAAGCATGTCTTCTTATAACAGAACCAGTGGCCGCTGCTCTGCAAGAAGCCTCCAAAGTGTCAAAACCACAATGTAGAGAATGTTTATTAACCAGAGTGGCAGAATTCAGTAAGTCTTGCATGTCCTTATTCTCCATCAGGGAAAGAACACCAACAATTTTAGCCTCAACAGCCTCCAAAGTATGCATATGAAAAGAGACAATTAACAGACCTAATAGCCAGGGTGGAAGAAGTATAAACCTTTTTACCCTACCTATCTAAGGCCCTAGATTCCCCGTCAGAAGGAACAGGATTTTTAGCAACCATGGCTTTAACACCCATAGGGCCCTGAGAAATAATCTCTGGATCAGCAGTAGGATTCTTGAAAAGGAACTGATGAGAATCAGGAACTCTATAATACCTGTCAGGCTTTCTGGGAGCAGGAGGAACAGAATTAGGAGTCAAAAGAATTCTCCATGAAAACATCAACAACTTCCAAAACCAGAGAAATAGCCAAAGGCTTATGCTAAGGAAATCCAAGAACTCCCTAATCCGCTTCTTAAACTGAGGGAAATTCTGACTTTCCCATCTAAAATGCTCCCTAAGGGTATTCAGAGTATCCCCAAACGAGACATCTTCGGGGGGGGGGGGCAGAAGTAATGGAGTCTTTACCATCAGAGTCATCAAAACCAGAAAAAAAGCTGAGAATGTCCTTCTTCATCAGCAGAGTTGCTAGAAACTTCTGAGTCTGAGGCAGATAAAACATCTGGGGATGATTACCTAAGAGATCACTAGCCATCTTAACTGCCTGAGCCTGAGGTAACTGAGGGGAGGCTGACACCTGTTTAGCAGTAGATTTTCTGCAGAGAGGCTTACTAGAAAGCCGGGACAACTCGGGAGGCCTAGCCACCGCTGAAATGTGGGCCGTGGTAGTCGGTCTGGATCTGGTCTCTGGGCGGAGAAAAGAGGCCTCAGAAGATGGCGCCTGCCTAGCAGCTCTGGATCCATCAGAGGCGATGACTGGCAGAGATTCAGAAGGCAAGGTAGAAGCCTGAGAAATGGAGGACTCAGGAAAGGCCTCTGAAGACGCCTGCTGCTGAACATCTGCAGACTGCAGGGGCAAGGAAAGCGCCTCACTGGCTACCACTGGACCGACAACCAACTTAACAGGGATGTTGTTGGTTAATTTAACCCTAGGCCTGTTGCGGTCCTTATCCTTGCACTTCTTAGGCACATCTGAAGTCGGGAGCCCAGAAAACACCATGCCAACAGACTCAGGCTAAACTCCAATGTGCTTATACAAAATCCTAGCTCTATGGCATATGGTACGCGGGTTGAAAGAAGCACAGAGATCACAATTTGGGACATTGTGCTCAAGGCCCAAACAAGTAATACAGTAAGAATGAAAATCATGATGCGGAATCTGTTTTCCAAAGGCAAGACAGTTGTTAATTTTCTCTGACATTCGTTTAAGCAAGAAAAAAAGGGTCCCCAATGAGGTACCTATCTGAGGATGCCTTCAACTTTAGAAGTCGGAATACAAAAAGAAGGTAATTGGCCGACTGGCACTTGTGCAAATTGCTTCTGCTTCGGGCTCCGCAGCAAGAAAGACTGAGGAAATGA
Source organism: Protopterus annectens (assembly GCF_019279795.1). Taxonomy (NCBI): domain Eukaryota; kingdom Metazoa; phylum Chordata; order Ceratodontiformes; family Protopteridae; genus Protopterus; species Protopterus annectens. The sequence goes on from NC_056734.1 coordinate 936,238,390, forward strand.
CGTTGGCTGCCTGCCTTTATACCTGATGTCCAGGTGTCAGGCTTAATCCGGAGACAGCCGACATAATATACCAAGTACTTTGGCATTCTGGCAGACTGCGGGCTACCAGAAGCCGGATAACCCATTTGTAAGGACTGCAACAGTGAAACACGATGAACATCTGGGTTTGATTACCATTTGTTAACATAGGATACACGGCATTTGGATTTAGCTTCTCTAATTTCAGAGTGTAACAGTTTGATTGAATGTCATTTATAAGCATTAGCACAGGGATACCTTGAGGCTTTCGAGGTCTATTATTCAACCAATTTATGGCTGATTCCAGTACCTTTGCCCAGCCTTGTAATGTTCCATTATTTGTATTCTTTCAGATCTGTTCTTTAAGAAGTCCATTATACCTTTTAATTAAACCAGCAGCTTGGGGATTGTACAGTATATGTAATACCCACTGAACTCAATTTTCTTTTGCACATTCTTGGACTTCTGCTCCAGTAAAGTGACTATCTCGGTCACTTTGGATTTCAATAGGAATCCCATATGTTACACACAGCTTATTTAACCCCTTTAGTACTGCTTGTTGGTTTGTCTTTCTGCATGGGGAAACCACTAGAAAGTCCGAATGTGTGTCCACCACAGTCAGGCAATATTGCTGGCTTTGATTTAATGGCAAGGGACCAATAAAATTTACTTGCCAAATCTGCACTGAGCGGCTGGCTCTATGGATGTGTCCACACACTTCTGCTGGCAACTGTTTTTGTCTAATTCTCTGACAGATTTTACATTGCTTTAGAACACTCACAGTTGTATCTTTATTCAGTTGCATACCATGTCTGCGTGCCCATTCTATTGTATCTCTTCCCAAGTGTCTGCTCTGATCATGAGACCACCTAGTCATACCAACATCCTCAACTCTCCCTTTAGAAGCACAAACTGCTGCCATCTTATCTACTTGCTTGTTGTGCCTTTTTATTTGTCACCAGTGATGCATGAGCATCTACATGTCCAACACCAATTTTACATTGCTGTGCTTTCTCCCAAATTTATTGCCAATCTTCTGAACCTCCCCACAGAGGTCTACCATGGATCTTCCAACTCTGTTGTCGCCAGGCAGGTAACCAGGTTGTCAGTCCTTTATAAACTGCCCAGCTATCAGTATAGATGTATGCTTCATCTCCAGGTGATAAGCTATTAATAACTAAGGCAACAGCTTGCAACTCTGCCCGATTACTTGAACCAGCTCTTCCTTCATCAGTCTCTGTTTGCAGACAGAAAGCCACTGCAGTCCAGGTTCTGCCATTTGACCCAATTTTAGCAGAACCATCAGTAAACCATGCGTGTTTTTGTTCTTCCGTATCTAAGCTATCAAATGGTAATGCTTCAGTAATTGATGATTCTGGAAGCTCATGTTGCTGTTGTTTTGTTACATCAGTATCATTCAAAATCACTAAACCGGCCAGCTGTTGTTGCACCTGAGACACTCCAGGTATAATTTTGGCCCTTTTTTTGCAAATACCATTTCCATTTCTGCACAGCTGAAGATTGTGCTATTAAAGTTTTCATCAAGGTATTATCTCGTAACCACCCCTGGATTTGGCAGTCAACTTTTATTGTTACTGTTTGTTGTTTAGTTATCCCTTTTATGTGAATCAAGACTGTATACACCGCCAGCACATGCTGTTTGAGGGGGCTATATCTAACCTGTGCTCTGGTTAGGGATTTAGACCAAAATTCAACACACACTTTTTTTCAATGTCATTTTTCTGCCATATCCCCCAGGACATAAAAAAGGGTTGCTGTGGATCAATCTGACCTAGCCCCACACGTTGCTGTAGGACTTTCTTTGCTTCTTTGAATGCCATTTGCTGCTTAGGACCCCATTGAAAATCACACTTTTTCCTAGTCGCGTAATGAATAGGTCGCAGAATCAGTCCAAGATGAGGCACAAATGCTCTAAAAAAAGCCCACTGCTCCCAAGTAGGCTTGTGCCTGCTGTTTTGTCTTTGGAACTGCAATTTTCTGGATACTTTTTAGAGCTGCAGTGGGTATCTCTCTTTTTGCTCCATTTCATATCATACCGCCAACAAATCTGATTTTGTATACATTACTGACTAGCCTAAGGTCTAGTCAGTAACATATACAAAATCAGATTTGTTGGCAGTATAAATGAAGGTTTTTTTTTTTTTTTTATGTAAGCCGCGGTGGTGCAGCTGTAGCATTGTCGCCTCACAGCAAGAGGTTCTCCCGTTCGATTCTCAGCAGGAGTGCCTTCTGTGTGGAGTCTGCATGTCCTCCCTGTGGTCGAGTGGCGTTCGAAAGACATGCATGAATGGGCATGCCTTCGTTGAAGGTTGGGCATCAGGAAGGCACCTCAGCACCATAAAAATAGACTGCCAATCATTAGCGGACCGAAGTTGTGCTGTGGCGACCCCTAACCGGGAAAAGACGAAAGAAAAACAACAACTGACTAGCCTAAGGTCTAAAAGAACACTTCTACTGTCAGTCTAAAAGCAAAACTCAGCTGATTAGACACAGTTATTGCTACTTTAGTGTGTACTGGTAATATCATTTTAGTAATAATTATTCAAGTATTAACTTTGCAAAATGTCTTTTTCCTATTCTTATAATTCTAGATTAGGATTCCTTTCTTGTCTCATTCTTTGAATTTTACATAATGAATATACTATTTCCCATAAAGTGTATGAATCTCATACAATAAACATCTCACAAATTTTCATAACCTTCCTCAGGGGTGGTTCATGCTATTAGACTGCAGCCCCCCTCACCTGTAAAAAAGAAAAAAAAAGAAAAACAGCTGTAAAAAAGAAAGAAAACAAAAACAAACGTCGAGTACTGGAACTTCGCACATGTGCACTCGCTGTGTTTCCTGATATCCGGACTGCTGGTGAACCAGTCGGGAGCATGCGCACAAAATCCGGACTGCTGGTGAGACAGTCTGGATTAAGAAGACAGCAGTCAACAGCAGAGATCCCAGAAGTCTATGCAGTTACAACTGCATAGAATGGAAGGGGATACAACTGCAACATCTGCAGGCTGGGTAGTAGCTTGCTCTCGTGAGAAGGGGAAGGACTTTGCTCTCGTGAGCTTAGTTTGCAACAATGGAAGGATTATCAATGGACTTTGCTGCCTGGGTATACTTCACAGCAATGGAAGGAAGGCTTTTGCTACTCAGAGTGTGTGTGCATGTGTGCATTTTTGGTCTTGAGAAATTTGTGGTTTTCTGGATTTTGAATACACTAAATAATGGCAGGCCTTTGAATTTGAGGCTTCATATTCTTCAGAAAGTACGTGGTAACACAAAACTTTTTATTCTAGCAATTTTCTAAGATCAATATTTGAAATTTGTCCGTATTTTTGGAGCTATATTCCTTCCATTATTGGCTTTGTCCAGGTTGTTTGTGCCAAGAGGTTGAGAGCTATGGTGAGAACTGAATTCACTGAATATGTTTGGGAGCTGTATTCCCCCATTATTGGCTTTGTCTAGCTGTTTTGTGTTAAGAGGTTAAGAGCTATGGTGAGAACTGAATTCACTAAATGATAGCCATTTAAGTTTGAGTCTACCTGTCTTTCAAGAAACAGCTGATTTGGCATAGTAGTATGTTGCTCTGACTGTAGTGCACAGGGTCCTGGGTTTAAAACTTGGCAGTGAAATGCATGCTGGTAACACAGCATTTTATTCTAGCAACTTTCCAAGATTATACAAGCAATGTTTAAAATGTGTCCCTAGTTTTTGGGCTTTTGTCCTCCCCCAATACATTTTGGCTTTTTCCAGATTTCTTGTGCTTCAAAGTTGAGAGATACAGTTGAGTGTCGAGTGGATTTTACAAGGAGCTGAGAGCCTGAAGAGAAGTTTAATGCTGCTTATGCTGAGTCTGCTTGTATTGTTAATACACAGGTATGTACTTGCTTTTGATGCAGAAGGCTGTGGGTACTACTCCCACAGTATATAGATGAATTGCCGATAGTATACTGTGTTGTACTTTTAAAGGGGGGTGGATGCTGCAGTCCTGAGAATGTCCTCTTAGGCAGGGATACCTACTAACAATGAATCTGTTAACCGTTTGCCATTCTCTACTGCAATATTACCAGCTTATCATTTTTAATGTAACATAGGCAATTTACTCCTCAACGGCAACAGGTACTTTACTTGTAGATGAAAAATTAAATATAAAGTTGCTTGCTAGCAGCAAACTCTTCATTAGTTACAGATCTCATTAATGTGGAAATATTTAGATGACTTTTACTTCTGCAGAGATTGTGCATATTTACTGATATTGGTGGATTGTAGAAGTTTGTGAAGACTTTTAGATTGGAAATGTTGTGAACTGGACAGTTTTGTCATTATTGGTGCATGCATTTTGTTTCATTGTTTATTGGAAAAATGTTCAAAACAATACATTTAAAACACCCTCTAACAGCTGTACTATATTATACAAGGAATATAATTTAATACAATCAGGAAGGTATATCAAAGAACACATGTATGTTTCCTGTGCAAGGGGCCTATGATTTGAAAACAGCCCACAGTTAAGTTTTATCTGCCACTGGCCAGATGTATTTTCTTTGAATGTGGGTTTCAATGCTGTTTAAATGAATATGAGTTTCAAAGGCAGAGAAGTTTTAATGCAAAGTCTGTTTTCATTGTGATACTGCATTGCTTTGTTAAGCAGATGTCTATTAGTGTTTGTGTTGTAAAATGTAAAAGACTTTAAAATGAAATCCAAATCATTGTAGAAGTCAAGCAGTATGCACATTACAGTGTTTATGGTAAATGGGGCAAAATAGCCAAGAAATGGGACACTGGAATAGCTGCAGGGAGGAGGCCCAATTCAACCATGATTTTGTGAGGGGGGAAGGACGGCACACTCATACAGCCCTATCTGAACTATACCACTTAACTATCCAGATTTTTGCAGAATTAAAAGATTTTTGCTTCTTATTTTTGGTTTGTCCCTCATAAAATTTGTGGTTTTCTGGCAAATCATTTAGGAATGAAGTCACTAAGTAATGACAGACATTGAGTTTCAGACTTCATACTCTTCAGAAAAATGCATGCTAAAGCAAGACCTGTTGTTCTGTCAACTGTCTTAAGTTTATACAAGAGCAATGTTTAGTACTGTCTGTATATTCCCCCAACATATTTGGCCTTGTCCAGATTTCCTGCCTTAAGAGGATGGAAGGTACATGCAAATAAATTGCTTTACAGAATTAGGTATATCCAAACCTCTCAACTGTCCCCAATTTTGGCTCAAAATGTTGCTCTTCCCTAATAATCCCTCCACAAAATGGCAAATTTGGAAGAAAATGTGGAGTGTTTACAATTAATAAATAATTGTAATGAACAGAGTTATAGATTACTTTTAATTTCAGAAATGCATGTAGATTCTCTTATTTTGTCAGCTGCTCAAGTTAACAGTACTAATATTAAATTGTGTCCCTTCTTTGACAGGTTCCTAGCTGTATTGTGTGGCTATTCTATATTTTTGCATCACATTTTTGGTCTGTTTTTCATAAAATTGTGGTTTTTTGGTAAATTAGTGTCAAATCATTAAAGACTGAAGTTAGAAAATAATGACAGACATTTGAGTTTCAGATTTCATACTCTTCAGAAAATTCATACTAATGCAAGACCTACTATTCTATTATCTTTCTAAGTTTATAAGAGCAACATTTAAAATGTGTCCTTATTTTTGGGCCTTTGTCCCACTTCTGTTTATAGCTTTGTCCAGATTTCTTGCTCTGAGGCTGAGAGGTATGACAAATGTGTCAGGGCCAACACAGTCAGCCAGAGACATTTCAAATTTTGACATACTTGTTGCACCCCACTCCCCCACGTAGTGACTCTGGATGTGTCCAAGCAAGGCAAAGAGCAGTTATGCAGTTAAGTGTGTAAAGTATGCCCCCATCCAAGGTACTCACAAGTACTACAGTGGCTTTTCATCTGTCCTTGACTTTGCAGAATGTTCTGGTTTTGTCATATTTTTATACTGTTGATTTATGCTGCTTCTTATTCAGAAAATGCATGTTGTTGCAGTGCCTGTTGCTCTGTTTAAGTAGCAATGCTTTAATGACCATTGGGTAAGCTTGTCTTAGACTGTAGGATGCAAGTAAACTTTAATAAGCATACTGTTAAAGAATTACCAACAATGAACGCCTTTTTGTTGTTGTCATGCAGAGAATATTTACATAACTAGATAGCGTATAAGCCTTACGTACTGAAATGCATATGACAGTATTTGTAATAAAGGACAGGACTACAGTATTTTCAGATGCTCATTACATTTGTTGGATACTTGCAGTCATCTTTGCAGGCTTTATCCGTAAACTAAACAGAATGCCAATCTAACATGTGTGGTCCATACACTTTGCAGTAATCCTTTAAGCAATTTATCTTGAGCTTGTTTCTTGTTTGCTGTTCATTTTTTTACTTTGATCATGTTTTCCCCATGAAACAAGTAGAGACTTGTAGTGATGCAGCAGGTCTTTTTTTTGGATAAGAAATATTTTTACAAGGGGGGTATCACAGAGATTGCTACTTTCAGCATGTTACTTGGTACTTTTATAAAGCTGAATATACATTCTAATTATTTATTTTATTTATTTTTATTTTATTTTACATTTGTTTACTGGGAAAATCTGACTGGAACAAGGTCTATTTACAGCGGAGGCCCGGGGAGAAAAGCTCCATAACATAACAGTACAAATACAAGTGCAGTGCAAGGAGAAGTGGTTTGAGTTGAGTGCTGCTTGCTTTTTTATACTTGATTTTGACAGGCATTCCAGTAACGTATTTAAAAAGTAATTTATTTTTTCATGCTTCTCAACCTTATTTCCATCTTGATATTAAGTAAGCTGTCATGTAGGCCAATGCACTGAAATATTTTTTTCCTTCTACAATTCATTTTGTCTTAATTGGACTCTCATAATGATGGTTTGGCAGTGGCACCCATCATAATGATGGTTTGGCAGTGGCACCCAGGGCGGCATATTTAAAGTCTCAGTTTTTGCAGTTTTTAGCATAGCTCCACCCCTTTTTGATTGGCCATGCCCTGCCTGTTGGCACCACCCATTTAGCTGTCTCCTGCAGTCTCTGTAGTGCCCCTTTGATTTGAAGTCACTATCCGCCACTGATCTTCCTCTACGAAGTATTACGCCGGACCTAAACTATTTATGAAGTTATTTGCCTTGAGCTTCCTGTACATCTTGCAGTTCAGCAGAAGACATGAAAGGCTTTCCATTATCCACAAGGATGTAACTTGTTAGTCTTCCTCTTTACTGAGACACACCTCTCAAATAATTCATACTTGTGTTTCACAGAGATCTTTCACAGTTTCCTATTATTTCCTAATGTCTATGATAGGCAAGTAATCAGTAGTGTTGCCATTAATTTCTCAGCAAACAATCAGAAAATATGATGCATGTTATTTACCTTTTTAGTTTTCATTCACTGTTAAAGTCCTTAAGTTGGTAATATGTATTTCATATGACTATTTTTAAATATTTCTTTAAATGTCAAACCACATTTCCTTAACTTTTGAGCTGCTTTATAATTTAAAGACGCGAGTACCATTTTCTGTTTTCTTCACAAACTAGTCTAATACATTCTTCACATGGTAATTTCATCAGCTTTACCAAATTAGATAACTGTTCACCTGTTGTTAACAGTTTTCCATACGACATACTTTGGGGAATGACTTAAGCAGAATAAACAGATATCTTAAGAGTGACCATATTTTCTGTAAAAGTAGGTCATTAAATGAATGCCATGATGTCAGTGCTCCATATAATATTAAACTGTTAATTTTGCATGTAATTGCTGTTGACTATGGAGTAATCACCACTTTTTTGTAATAACATAATGCATATAGAAAAGCAATATATGTACCAAGATATGATGTAATTTCACAGTAAATACAGATATTTGTAGTTATGAGCAATTTCCATTCACACATTATCAATCTATAGTTGATAATTCTTTTTAAGAGTTAAAAACTAAGTTTACTTTGGGTCACTTTTATTTTTGAATCATCATTTTTTTATATTACACATTACATCCAGTCTGCTTTAATGATTGCTTAATGAAGTAAGCAAGTGCCAGTAATAACATGTCATCTGCATGACATATAGTGGGACAACACATGAATCCTATTTTAGATATGCCATTGGTTGCTATAGAGTATCCTTCTGAAACTTTCATTTAAATTATGATGAACTATGGTGCTACGAAACTACCCACCATGACTTGTCTTCTTGACTGAAAACCATTCCATATAGTCTCCTTATTCCATGCAAATTAATTCTATTGTGCAGCATTTTCTTGACACGATCTGCCAAAGTTTTCTTCTACAAGTGTTAAATGCAAATCTAGAAAGAGTACGTATAGGTGCTACTTCTTTAATATTCTACCTTTTCAAGCAAATGTTGAAGGAGGTAGTAGGCTTGTGATGCACATCTGTTTTTGAGACATATATATATATATATATATATATATATATATATATATATATATATATGGGTCTACTTTGATTCATTTCACTGAATTTCAAAACACTTGCACCATATCGCTGAAAGCTCAAATCACTCAAAACTCATTTCACTGAATTTAAGTACTGTTGGGCAAATAAAACGTCATAACATCCATGTATTCTTCCCTTATAAGACCCATTACTGAGTACAATGCCCCTTTCAATGTACCCTCACAAAGCACATGCAGCAGCTGGAGAGACCACAGAGGTTCCTCACCCGGAGGGTGTCCACCTCAAGCAGTATACCCATATCGAGCGGCATAACTCAGGGTTTGGTCTCGGGGCCTCTGTTTGTTGGGATATACTTTACTGAGATGCAGGCCAAAACCAGTAGGCTATGACTGACCAAGTTTGCTGATGACTGCAAGCTGGGTGTTGTCATCAATTCCTCTAGTAATGTGAACATCTTCCAAGAAGGTCTCACCCAAAACAAATGACTGGTGCCAGAAACATAGCCTCAAGCTAAATGCAAAAAAATGCATCATCATCCCCTTTGGGGAGAGTGACATTCTCACAAATTATCACATTAACAATAACATCCTAAGCACGCAATAATTTGTGAGGGATTGGGGCACCCAGATTGATAGCAACCTGACTTTTGACCACCACGTTGTTTCCACTGTATGGAAAGCTTTCTACATGGCCCACCTCATAAGTAAGGGTATCTCATCCGAGGACAAGGAGATCATAACATCCCTGTATTCTTCCCTTATAAGGCCCATTAATGAGTACAACACCCCCATTCAGCATGTACCTCACAAAGCACATGCAGCAGCTGGAGAGACCACATAGGTTCTCACAAGGAGAATCCAGGGCATCAAAAATCTACCATACACAGATAGGCTAAATGCCCTATCCCCTCTACTCTGTTTCATACAGACTCCTCAGAGGTGACCTCTGTCTGGCACACAAGGCAATCTCGGGACTGCTGCATATCCGCAAGTCAAGCTCCACTTGAGTATCCCACATGCAGAGCCTCAACCTAGTCTGTGACATCAACAGGACTTGTTAGCAGGACAGATTTGTGTCCCAGAGACTCCCCCATCTGTGGAATACACTCCCTCTCCACATCAAGCAGAGTATTTCTTTACCCCTTTTTAAGTGTAACCTGGATAATTGGATGGGAAATAGAAAATACATCCCTGGGGATTCTACCAGTGTCCCTGCTGGACAGGGACATCGGGTGCTGATTTATCTAAACATGGGGTAAACGCTTGGCTAGGCTTACAAAGGCCTCAGGACCAATAGCCTAGTAAGTTCATATGATCCTATGCTTTCTGGCTCACGTTTCAAGTGTTTTTTCAGCCATTTCAATACCATAATGTTTGCACAATCCCCAGTGCTACAGTCTTGCCACGTTATTATGCCTTTCGGTATACAATCCTTCTGCCATTAATACATCACACCAAGCAACAAGTTATGCAACTGTTTCCAGTTTCTGTTTTACAAAATCTACATTTGTCCGTTTCTCCCACATGTTCACTGGAGTTTGTAAACCAATGTGTAAGCAGCCCACTACCTTGGGCTGCCAATGTTAACCTTTCATTTTTTGGTTTGAATTCTCCTCTCCTTAACTATTCCTCCATTTGATCCTGATCAACATGAGGTTCTTTCAGGATTTTTCTACACTTGCAACTATATTTATTCATTTTCCACATTTCTTGCCTTCTCATCTGGTCCTTCACCTTATGTTCTTTCTTTTGTTTTTTGGCACATTCAATTGCTGCCTGATTTATATCGGGTTCCTATCAGAAGAGCGAATGCTGAAAATAGTGAACGTTCTTCTGTCAAACTGTAAAGTTCGAAAGCTGAGAATGCCGGAGTCACGGAACAGTGATTTTTTTTCCCATTGGAAAAAAATCACTGGACCATTCTCAGGATTTTGCTGTTTTCTCCACTATGGTCCGATCTTGGAGTTTGACATTTTTGGGTTTCAAACTTTACAGTTTGACAGAAGACTGTGCTATTTTTAGCATTTGGTATTCTGATATAGACGCTTTTCATCTACTTCTGGTTTGATTTCCATTCCTGCTTGACCTCGACATGCTTCTTCTAGACTAACTAGGAGAGACCACAGAGGTTCTCACAAGGAGAATCCAGGGCCTCAAAAATCTACCATACACAGATAGGCCAAATGCCCTATCCCTCTACTCTGTTTCATACAGACTCCTCAGAAGTGACCTCTGTCTGGCACACAAGACAATCTCAGATGCAGCCTTGATGGGACTGCTGCATATCTGCAAGTCAAGCTCCACTTGAGTATCCCACATGCACAGCCTCAACCAGGGCAGGGACATCACCTTAGATTTATTCTCCTCACGTTTCAAAACTTTCACTATATTTGGATCTTGTGAGGTCAACAGATGTGTGCAGTCCCATGATTGCAGAGCAATACATGTAATCATTTCAATGAAGCGCATACCTCCTTCTGAACGGGAATATATAACCTTGGTATGCACTGAGTTTTATAAATCATTTGATGAGCATGAAGCATAATTCTTGTTTTCCTATCTAATTTATCCAATACCTTTTGGGGCCAATCAATCACTTCAAAACTGTAAGTTAGGACAGGAAGAGGAAATTGGTTTATAGCTTGAATTTTGTTCCTAGATGTCAACTCTGTTTTTCAAAATTAATTTAACTCTTCTAAAATATTCCTAAGTTTTATTCGCATTTGTTCACATTTTATTGTTGATCCTTCATCAGTTTCCAAATATTTATACACTTCCTCTTGTTCAAGTTATTTTATATTGCATTCCTGTCCCAAACTGATGTTTTCTTAGTGCTGCGGCTTTCCTGCTTTAAAGGTTGCTTTTCACATTTACCAAGCCCAAACAACATTCTTATATCATCTGAAAAAGTTTAGACTACTTGCAGTTGTGCTTTCACTAATTAATTTTCTCCCTTTTTTAATTTCTTCAAACCTTTTGGATTTTTAATACCATGACGACAATGGAACCCATTCCGAAGTCAAAGTACGATTAAAGTTCCTGAAATTAGTATTGTTTCAATCTTTGATGTCAGCCAAAAGTGCTCTTTGCAGCACCCACAAGGTGCCCAGTAATGACTCCTCCTGCAATTCGTATGGAGTTACATGTATTGGCAGCATGTCTAAATATGATTGTAGACTCTTTTTCATAAGACCCGTTGCTCCTACTAGTATTGGAACTATCTGGGTATCTTTTATCCACACTGCTCTCGTTTCTGCTTGCAAATCCTGATATTTTACAACTTTGTGTGTCTCTGTATATAGGACACTGTAGTTGCTAGGTGTGGTGATTTCAATAATGAATGCTATTTTTGTCTTCTTTTCCTGGACCACTATATCTGGTTTTCTAGCATCTATCTTTTGAACTGTTGGTAGTGGATGATCCCATGTGATGTAGACATAATTTTCTATGATGCCTTGTGGCTCATGTTTCCAGTGTTTTTCAGCCACTTCAATACCATAATGCTTGCACAATCCCCAGTGCAACAGTCTTGCCATATTGTTATGCCTTTCAGTATAAAGTCCTTCTGCCATTAGTATGTCACAACCAGCAACGAGGTGTGCAACTGTTTCCAATTCAGTTTTACAAAACCTACATTTGTCTGTTTTTCCCACATGTTCAATGGACTTTGTAAACCAGCTATCTTGAGCTGCCAATATTAACCTTTCATCTCTTGGTTTGAATTCACCTCTCCTTAACCATTCCTGCATTCGTTCCTGATCAACATGAGGTTCTTCCAGACGTTTTCTATACTTGAAACTATATGTATGCATTTTCCACATTTCTTGCCTTCTCATCTGGTCCTTCACCTTATATTCTTTCTTTCTTTTTTTTTTTTTTTTTTGCATATTCAGTTACTGCCTGATTTATATCTACTTCTGGTTTGATTTCCATTCCTGCTTGATGCCGATATGCTTCTGCTAGACTAAGCAGGGACATCACCTTAGATTTATTCTCCTCGTGTTTCAAAACTTCCACTATACTTGGATCTTGTGAGGTCAACAGATGTGTGCAGTCCCATGATTGCAGAGCTATACATGTAATCATTTCAATGAGGCCCATCCCTCCTTCTGAACGGGGAATATATAATCTTGGTATGCACTGATTTTTATGGATCATTTGGTGAGCATGAAGCATCCTTCTTGTTTTAATATCTAATCTATCAAACACGTTTTGGGGCTAGTCAGTCACTCCAAAACTTTAAGTTAGGACAGGAAGAGGAAATTGGTTTATAGTGTGGATTTTGTTCCTAGATATCAATGCTGTTTTAAGGATTAATTTAAGTCTTCTAAAGTATTCCTTACTAAGTTTTATTTGCATTTGTTCATGTTTTACTGTTGATCCTTCATCAACTCCCAGGTATTTATACACTCCCTCTTGCTCAAGTTCTTTTATATCATTTTCTTGTCCCAAACTGATGTTTTCCTGGTGCTGCAGTTTTCCTGCTTTAAAGGTTGCTTTTGCACATTTATCAAGACTAAATGGCTGGCATTCTAATATCATCTGAAAAAGTTTTGACAACCTGCAGCTGTGCTTTCAAGTTCCTCATCTGATGGGCTACACAATTTTAAATCATTGACAAAGAGAAGATGAGAAGTCTTTAGACTATAGTTTTCTAGGAGTCAGATTATAGCCATGGCCTAAGCTGTTAAATAGACAACTTAATGAATTAAGGGCAAGGCAGAACAGCAACTGTGACAGAGAGTCACCCTGGAATATCCCCCTTTGAATTTTTATCCCTGGGATAACAATTTGTCTTTTATCATGGCTTAATTGCAAAGTGGTCTGCCACAGTTTTGTGGTCACTGTAATGTATCTTATACATTTTTAAGCACTCTTATCCATGAATGTGGGATACTAACAAATGCTTTTTTTGCAATCAATCCATGCCATACTTAGATTCTTCCCCTTTTTTACAGTTCTCCAGTATGACTTTTATTCAACAATAAATGACACTTTGTTCCACAAGACTTTCGTTTATTGCTTTTTTGTTCTACTGCCATAACTGAGTTTTCTTCTAAGTGACTATAAACTCTGTCGGCATCAATTCCCATATGTGTATAAACATATATATATGTCGTCGGAAGGCAAGTTATTGGTCTATAATTTTTAGGGTAGCTTAATGGTTCACTCTTAAGTAGGAGCATTGTTTTACCTGTTGTTAGCCAGGTTGGTGTCTGTTTGGGATGCGCATATAAATAGTCCTTACTCATGGCTAAATCTTCGTGCAAAGATGTTAATACTTTTAACCAAAAGTTAAGTACTGCATCTGGGCCTGGGTTTTTCCCATTAGAGGCTTTTCTTAACTTTGTTTCAATCTCCCTGGCTGTTACTTCATCCCATTTCATATCCTGTACTTTTAAACGTCTTATTTTTTATTTTACTTCTTTTATCCATTTAGCATCTTTGTTACGTTCCAAAGGATCTTCATAGATACTTCTCCAAAATGCATCTATTTTTTTGGCAGTTTTTCAATTCCTTTTACTATGTTTCCCAATTCTCTATAAAACTTTTTGGGTATATCAATAAATTGCTTATTTGTACTTTTCTTTTATATTTATCTGCGCATCATCTAAGTTTTTCCGACTGTGCTGAAATTTTTAATTTCTTTGTGATAGTGTATGATAGATCCTACTTTGTTCTAATATGGTGTATTGCTTTTATCACATCTATCTTTTAGTATTTTTGTTAATCTATTCCCTTTTTCTATAGTCTTCTAATAGTGACACTTCTTGCCTTAACTGCTTTATATTTTTCTCTATTCGATACTTCCATGATGGGATTCGATTTCTTCCCTTCCTTTCCTTCACGACCCTGTGTTCTTGTGGTAAGACTTTATCAGTTATTAGCTTAACTGTACACTACGCTAATGGCCCTGGGGCCTTTACAAGCTTAGCCTATAGGATTACCCTAGTATCGTGCCACCCAACCTTAGTTCCCAGTGCCTCTGCCGAGTAAAGCTACTGGAGTGATCCCTGGGGTGAATTTTCTCTTTCCCATCCACTCATCAAAATTTCTTTTGAAGAGGGCCAGTGAGGTGCTTTGCTTAACATGAATGGGAAGTCTATTCCATTGCATGGGCAGTCTCTGGGTTATGAACCTGTCCCTCCAGCATGTTCTGCTGATTATGGTAATGAGGTTGAGGTCTCTGGAGCATATTGTGCAGAAGGATTGGGATTTCTTTAGAAGTAGCAATTCTAACAGAGCTGGGTCAGACATGGCTTTGTAAATCAAGCAGAGATTGCCTCCAAGCAGATGATATGAGAAAGAGAATAGTTGGGAGTTTTTTGAGTCTGTCCATATAGGACAAGTGTTTAAGGCCTAGGATCCTCTTTGTGAGGTACGTTTGAGGCCTCTCCAGTTGTTGCATTGTACTCAATGATTGGCCTAATGAAGGAAGAGTAGAGGAAAACAATGAACTCTTTCTTCCTGGATGCAAAATCCTTAGTAATGAGATGTGCCACACAGAAGGACTTCCTGACCACAGTGGCAACGTGGTGGTCAAAAGAGAGGTTGCTGTCAACCTGCGTTCCCAGATCTCTTATACTGCCTTCTGTGTTCAGTGGACTACCATTGATGTGGTAATTCATGGGAACTGGGTTTTTCCCAGAGGGGATAATGACATTTTTTAGCATTGAGCTCAAGGCCATGGTTCTTACACCAGTTGTTGGTCTCAGTGAGGCCTTTCTGTAGAATGTCAACATCACTCAGGGAGTTAACAGTTCCCAACTTGCAATCATCTGTGAACTTTGTCAGCCAGAGTACCTTTGTGTTGGCCTGGACTTCAGAGAAGTAGATACCAAATAGGCGAGAACCCAGGACCGAACCCCTGTGGGACTCCACTCATGACTGGTTGGCAGTCTGACTTGGAGTCAGCTACTTTCACACTGCGGGTTCTACCTGTGAGCCAGTTTGCAACCCACCTAGTGATATAGGGATGATGCCTAGCTTAGTGAGTTTTTCTATGATTCCAGAGTGGGAATGGTATCAAAGGCCTTGGCCAGATCAAGGCACGCTGTATGAACCACCTTGCCTTCATCCACAGGTCTATTGACGGACTCAAAGTCAACCAAGTTGAGCAGTCATGATCTACCCTTCACAAAACCAAACTGTGTGGGATCCAGAGTTTGGAGATTCCCTATATCCTTGTTTACTAGGTCCATGACGATGAGTCTGATATGCAAACTTATGGAACGCGTCAGGCTAATAGAGCAATAGTTCCCAGGGTCTGTAGTCACACTTCCTTTGTAGAGAGGGATGACTGCAGCAGTGCACCATTCAGTAGGGAAAAAGCCTGAGGTGAGGCTGTGATTGAACAGGGCACACAGGTGAAGTGCCAGTTCACTCTGTAGTTCATGTAGAACACAGCCAGGGATATTATCAGGTCCCATATAAGCTGTATTCTTGACCTTGAACTGTGCTATTTTAATCTGTGCAGCAGTAATACTGGGTTCCTGGCAATCTACTGGTATTGTGACTGGTCCCTTCGGGGGGGTAAAGGTGGCACTGAATCTGTCAGCCAGTATATTGGCAATATCTGGAGGTACCATTGTGCAGTAGCTCAGAGCAAATCTGGGTATTGCCATGGAGATTCTTTACATAACTACAGAAGGCCTTACGGTTGCCTTTACTATGTTCTGCAATTCTGTTTTCATAGCTAGCTTTAGAAGATTTGAGGAGGGCTCTCAACTTTTTGTTGAGGCTGATAAAGAAGTTTTTCCAGTCTTGGGACTTCACCTTATTCCGCATCAGTTTCCTCAGTCTGTTGTAGAGTTCGTTTATGACAGGGGACCACCAGATTGGCTTTCTTTTTTTGGAGGAGATTGTCTTGGTTCTGTCGTGTATGGCGAGATCCATGCATTTGTGTACGTGTTCGTACAACGGCTTGGTGTATGATTCGGCGGACATGCAACTGATCTCCATTTGCATGGGTACCGTGAAGTTAGCCACCTCTGTTTTTAGGAGACCAAAGTTAGCTTTGGAAATTATTTTCATGGGGGTTACTTTTGTGGGGGTGGGGTGGGAGGGATCTGGACTTCCAAGGTGATTAGTTTGCGGTCAGATCTAACCAGGGAGGAGTTGACTAGTGGTGTAGAGCAATGGTCGCCAATATTAGTAATGACCAGGTCAAGGATGTGGCTACCTCTAGTGAAGGTACGAACGTGCTGGTCCAGGGCATTAGAATTAATGAATTCCAGGAAACGTTGGGCAAGTGTAATGGTACATGAGTAATTTTCCCAGTTATTGGAGGGGTAGCTGAAGTCGCCCAGCATGAGATTGTTAGGTTGGACCCTAATATTCTCCAGGGTGCTTAGGAATGTGGACTTCGAATCTTGGGACATGGCTGGGACCTACAGCAGGCTACAACCTGAATCGCTGTCTTACCCAATGTTAGGTGCACCTGAAGTATCTCAGATGAGTTATGTTGGGCTACTAGTCTGGAGGTGTGCGCATCCTTTATGAATATGGAAACACCACCGCCTTTGGAGCTTCGGTCCAAGTTGGGTAGATTTTTGAGTGCCTCTGCGAAGGTGGGTGTGTGGTTTGTGTTTTTATGTGAAAGCAGTGCTGGTGTGTGCTTTGGAGGGCTGTGTGTTCCATGTGGTGTGGTGCAAGTGTTGACCTTCCCCTCTTGACCAGCTATTCCAGTCTTGGCTGAAGAGTGCATGGCTTCCAATTCAGATATACAAGTGCATCTCTCACAAGTCTGAATGTTGAGAAGTAAGAGGAGAGGGTTGTCAGTGTACATGAGGCAGTTGCTACACTGCCTCAGGATGCCCAAGTTTGCAAGGTTAATAGGAGAATGCACAGGCAACTGACCTTTAGACATGCTGGAGGGGTGGGCATTAATAATAAGTACTGGAGCTCTTTCCTTGTAGAATGTTTAGTGCTGGTAGCACTTTTGTGTGCTACAATAATTGCTACAAGAAGTCTGGTACAGTGCTAAACTAATAAGCTAGTAAAAGTTCAGGAGAGAACTAGTAGATCTAATGGAAAAATGGAAGAGTAGACTTTAGCACCGCTCAGAAGCGTACAAAAGTCCTGGATACAGCAAATATGCATCTGGACTAGACTAGTTACAGGAAAGGTGGGAAACAAGTGCATACGTGGGCTTTACTTGTGTTATATCGCATGGATCTCTATGGACAGTCCTAATTATTGTGTTCATTTGTTTCAGCAGACATCTGACATTTGGGATATTATTGACCTTCTGCAGTCTATTTCTTTCGTTGATCTCTGTGTATCTATCTATATTTATATATTTAAATCAAGCAACTCTTCTCTTAGCTCATTTTCTTCCAAACTGAGGGCACATCCCTTGTTTTCCATTTCCTGTGCGCATTATATAGAGAGCTCTATAGCATCTTCCTGTGACACCTTCTCTTCAATTTCATCCTGTGCTACCTGTTTCTCTGTCATTGGGAACTCACTGGACTATCACACCTCAACACTGACTGCATCAGAATTTTGACAATTTCCTGTTACTTCCCTTGCTGTCTAGCTTCAAGTGAATGTTTATACTGGTTTCCTGTGGAAGGCTACAAAATATCTTGATACGGCACCTGACCAATTGCTTCCTGTTCCACTGGTTTCCCCTTAGTTTGGATATCCATTGCTCTATCCTGTTGTGGTGCTTTCTGCATTAGATTTTTGACACTGAATCCTTCACTTTGCAGGTGCTCCATAACCTCAGTTTCTATTTCTTTGACTTCTCCATTACTAATCTCCTTTTCTACTTTTCTTCAGTCTTCTTATTTTTTGTACTGTAAAATTTTCCAAATCCGGTTCCTTTGCCTGTATTTCTCTTCAACTATCTTTGGTACTACTCTTTTTGTATTGGTTAGTTTTGCTTTCTCCTTTGCATAACTATTACACCATACTAAATCTCTTTCTTTCCCATGTCCATATTTCTTCTTCAGATGTCTCCTGATCTTCCTGCGTCTCCTTACTTTGAGGACTCACTCCATCGTGCTGTAAAGTAATCTGTATTAGACCTTCTACATTAAATCCTTCACTTTGCAGGCACTCCATAACTTCAAGTTCTATTTCTTTAACTTCTACTTTACTAATGTTCTTTTCTATGTTCCATCTTTGTAATATTATTTTTCTTATTGTGAAATTTTCCATATCTGGATGCCTTAACCTCTATTGCTCTTCAGATATCTTTGGGGCTGCCTTCTTTATATTGATTAATTTGTCTTTCTCCTTTGCATAAATATTGCACCATATCAAATCTCTCTTTCCCATGCCCATATTTCATTTTTATACTTTTCAAATATCTCTTGGTTTTGTTGTTTATATTTTTGCACTTCCTCAGATGCTTCTTTTTTCAAACAGATCAAAGTTTCCTGGTCTATATACTGTTTTTCAAAAAAACTGTTGTATTAATGAACACAACATTTTATTTGAAGCTGCTGACAGTTTTTTCTGTGGAAGATTTTTTTCCCTCTAATTTATCTCCGTCTTTTTGTATATCCTGTCTCTGGAAATTCTGGGCTTTTTGCATAATAGTAACAATACATAATTTCTTTCTTATCCTCAATAGTCCACTCTATCGTCTTTATGGCTCTTATTTGGTCTATCAGTTTTTGTGATTTTTGTGGATTGCAAGTAATTTCCTATAAAAGGTATTACATGTCTCAGTAGTAAGGACTGAAACATCTAATAAACATTTTACTATCTAACTGCTTGAACACTAACTTTATTTAAAATGAGGGTAAAGACTTGAAATATATCTCACATTCATCCAATCCAATATAGTACTTTAAAAAATTAAAGCCCTTTGGAATTATGTCAGGTTTTTATAGCTAATGCCTCCAGATGGTGCCAAGTGTTCAGGTAGTGGATCCAACCATACATCCTGTCTTGTCTAAATTATTTCCTGAAAAGTTGAAAAACAACTCCCTCTTTTTGGATACTGAAATAGTCTTTAACAATGAAGAAATTCATTGGAAATGGAATGCTCACTGAGATACCTTACTAAAAGGATACAAGGCCTAAAAGACGTGACTTACATGGATCAACTCAAAGCCCTATCACTATATTTGGCATCCTATGGACTTCTAAGAGGTGACATGTGTAGCATATAAAGCATCTTCTGACCCAATACTGATGGATTCATTGCACACCAGCAAGTCAAATGGCATCAGAATACACAGTCTAAGGATATAAACCTATTCTGCAACATCAACAGAATAGTTTACAGGGACAGGTATATCTCACAGAGGATACTGCTGCTCTGAAACAGACTGACCAGCCACATAAAGCAAACATCATCCATGTCCATATTCAAGTGCAACTTGGATCTATGGATGGGAAACAGAAAATTTAACCCAGGACTGTCCTCTGTACTAGTAATGGATAGAGGCAGCTCCTAAATTATCTCATGCACGTGTCCCCTCAAATTACCTATGGTATGATCCCAGTTATTCTGACTAGGGCTAATATACAACTATCAACAGGTCATTCTCTCACCAAATGGGATAGGTTAATTTGAATGCAAAAAGGGAAAATGGCTTAAAATGCCCCTCAAGGGCAGCTAGCCTATTACTTACCTATGAACTTATAAACAGCTTCATAGAAATTTAAACCTTTGGAGGAACTGATTTCATCATCTTTACTCTACGAAGAAGTCTGTTCAATAAAGGTCAGAATCATTGTGTCTTACAACTGTGAAGGACTAATTGGACATACTGAAAATATCAGTTCTCATTTCTAGTAAAGTTTCAAATTACATATATGGGGAGAAAAATATTATCCTACATTACATTCCCACTATTTTACAGAAGCATTTCTGGTCTACAACACTGTAAACAACAGTAGTTGGGTTACATATCACATTCAGATGCTGTACCTGTACCTCTCAACTGTACAGATTTTCATAGGAAGTCCAGATTTTTGCCTCATATTTTCAGTTTCTCATAAAATTATGGTTTACTGGCAAATCATTGAGGGTTCAAGTCAGAAAATAATGACAGACACGAGTTTCAGACTTCACACCCTTAAGAAAATTCATGCTAATGTAAAACAGATTACACTATCAACTTTCCAACTTTGTATGAGCAATATTTTAAAAAAGCGTACCTATTTTGGGGCCTTTGTCTTCTCAGTTTTTATGGGTTTGTCCAGATTTTTTGCTCTAAGAGGTTGAGAGGCACGGCTGTACCTGCTATGGTAACATTGTATTTTATATTTGATGCTCCTCTAAGGTGATTTCTGTGGTACTACAATTCTTGTTGGGAACGTATTCTTTTTAAATATAACCTGATCTACCACAGGAAAAACTTTTAAATGTAAATCTTTTGTTGTTATAAGCAAGGCCTGATTATAAACATACAAACAAATATATATTCTCCTCACACACAACAGACAACATTCCTCTTAAATATCTTAACTCAACACAGTCAAGTAACACCTTCAGGTGTTTCTGCAGTTACAACCTACTGTCACCTTCAGGCATCAAATATTGCTTATTCACATTTGCATTAATAATTTCAAACCCAGCAACACTCAAAGAATTAAAATAATTCATCTTAACGCTTATACAACAGCTGTAGTGATATCTGACCACTGACTGGTGCAAGTAAAGAGATATTGTTGTTCACATACTGTTATTTTATATTGAATTAACTTCACAATTTTCTAAATACCTCTGCAAACAAGAAGCACAAGAACTGCTTAAACTCATACAAAGCTCTCATCTGGATGAGCAAAATGTTGTGGTCATTATGTGTGTAACTTGAATGGCTACTGAGATACTGTAAGTTACTTACAAAACATTATAAGCTTAATAGTTAATTTATTGTGACTTATAAAATCCAATTAAAGATTTTGAACCTAAAAAACACTACCACTATAAAAAACGTTTGTGCTGAAGAGTTTGCCATTTACACTTCTTTAGTAATCCCTATGGTTCCAGAAGTGTGTGTGTGTGTGTGTGTGTGTGTGTGTGTGTGTGTGTGTGTGTGTGTGTGTGTGTGTGTGTGTGTGTGTGTGTGTGTGTGTGTGTGTGTGTGTGTGTGTGTGTGTGTGTGTGTGTTTGAGACGTGAGGACATGATATGTTTCTATCAAAAAGCATAATCTCCTCTCACTGGAAGTTGTCATGAAAGGGGATACTGCCAGCACAGATATCTGGAATTCTGTAAATAATTATATATCATTTGTGAATATCAACATGATTCATATAAGATGCTTGTGTTACAACTGTATGTTATGTGTATATCAAACTTGTTTGCACAAACGTGTGTTGAAAAAGGTTTTTGCAAAGTGCTTGAAATGTATCCACAGTGTGCCCCACTGAAATAGAACAGAAATGTACATGCACTGTTTTAACTGTTTAAATGTATGTATTTTAACAGTGGAAACTGGGATACAGGAGGTTAACCTCAGTCTAGCAAATTTTAGAAAAATAGCTGAAATTAAATTACTTTATGGCTACGCAATAAAATACTATATCTTTCAGTTTTAATGCAGCAAGGAGACACAATGTCTAAAACTAGGGAGCTTTCTGTATTGTCTTGGAAGTGCTTTATTGTTTTATGACTTCCACCATTTGCCAAAGATCTGAGGAAAAGCCCTTGTCTAATTATTTTTATGGGTAGATGCTATATGCTACTAGCTGCCATTAACGGCTGTTTTGGGAACTAGGAGTCAGATGACAAGAAATTATGTCATTCTGCAAGCTAGCCCAGCAGTAATATCTGAGATATTAATTTGAGAGGTCTGAGAGAGAGACAGCATTCTATATTCTGTCTTGGACCTGATAACAACAGGAACCATTCACCTAACATCTACCTTGCTCTGTAAGTAAGTTAACCAGGGTATAGTAATTATCTTAGACTCAGTCAGAAATATAGCAAAACATAGTAGATGTTTTCCTTTATTTGTAAATGTCCTGCAATGATGTTTTAAATATTTCCTGTGATTTTGAACTCTGATGTCACTGTAAATATATAAGTATTTTCTTGTTATATTATTATTTATTATTAAATATATTTAAACCTTTCATTGTGGTTGATTTGTCTAGAGATATTTAAGTTCTGAGAGTACTTGCATATTTATTTGGTGACACTGTGGGCCACTCCTAATAGCCTTGTTCTTGGTCAAACTACCATTTGTATTAATAACATTACACAGTAAGATTGGACACCCTTTGTTAAGGGCCTTAAAGTAGCTGATAAGGAGGTGGCTGGTGGCAGTGATAACTACCTTATACTCTTGGGAAAATAAGGCATAGCTAGTAAACCTGTGCCAGTCTTTTCCATGTGTGTGTGTGTGTGTGTGTGTGTGTGTGTATATATATATATATATATATATATATATATATATATATATATATATATATATATATATATATATATATATATATATATATATATATATATATATATGCAAATCAAACCTCAAAGAGTGTGTGTGTCAGCTACTGGGGCAGGGACATGAAGCACTGGTTGGACAGAGAAGGTGCTTGGCCACTCAGCTGAGATCTCAATTAAATAGCAGTGCCAGCTAGGATTCTTATTGGGGACCTAGAGAAAGAGGGAGAAACCAGCCCCGGACTGACTATGGTCTGTATGTGCTCTTAAGGAAAATTGCACTTGATGCAGAGAGCTGCATCGGGAAATACTGTATGTGTGTACCTTGTAATCCTCCCAATGTACATCCCCCAGTGGTGAGGACTGAGGCTCCTTGTTTACTGCTCCAGTGGTGGGGGTCACAGAGGTTACAGTGCACACTACCAGAGCTCTACTGGGGGAAATTAGTTAAATCAGCAGCAAATATTCCCTATCACCATTCTTATTAGTAACCCAGTTCTAGAATGTTATACTCACAAAACATGGAAAACAGCAATATCTGCTGACTACAGGAAAGTGGGTCCTCCACTTTTTATAACAATGTTTGCCCTATAGTCCAAATGTTATCATCTAAGGTCTTAGAAAATGTATTTATTCTGAGATCTTACATGATATATATTTATATAAAATGCTCTCTGGAAAGCATGGATATAGTACAAATACTGCTCTCTTAACTATGGCTGATTGTAATTCTAATATACTGAATTTTGGAGAATCTGCTGGTGTCCTATACCTAAAGGCAGCTTTCAACACTGTCTACCATGATGGTATCTTACAGTACTTCTATAAATTTGTCGTAACACTTGTGTCTCTCGAAGTAATGCTCCTTAAAATCATTCAGATTACTGATCGCAACTGTTTTATTTTTCTCTCCATGTGTCTACCAAATTTCATCTCTGGATCCACTACAACTCCACGATCATTAAAATGTTCACATACATCTGCAAGTGACTCACTGAGGTTGTACTAAAATACATAACCTTACTTTTACTTTGTGTTAAATGAGGCTCTATTTTTTATTTGCCACTACACAGTACCAACAGAGGGCCCTGCAAAGCTATCCAGAATCATAGAGGTAATGTGCATTGCACTAGTGACTAAGCATTCCTATTGTCGGGTATCTCTCACAATCCTGGAAAGGTAAAACGAAGCATACAATTAAAAGTGTAAGTCATCTTCTTCACAACAGTTACAGTTCTACATATATGCAATGATTGAATATAGTGTAGCCTTTTCCTTATCTGCACTATTATCTCTCTCAAGAGATGTTGCTCAAAAAGAAAGTTTGTAACACTGCCTGGCTTATTCAGCAGTTTGAACAGGAGATTAGTAAATAGAGTTATTTGTCTTAAGCCTGTATTTCTCAAACACAGCATTTAAGTTTTTATCTTAATGTAGAATACAACATTTGAGTGGCAATTTAAATATATTTTTAATAAATCTAGTTATGTTTAATGCTATGAGCTATTAATGAACTTCATCCTGTAGTCCACTGTTTCACTGCAGCAGCCTCCATTTGCCTACTATAAGACTCTGACAAAGTCATTTAACTAGGCACTGCTTCTAATCAGAGTCTGAAAAAAATCCATGTGGATCACTGCTGTATCCAGCTTAACAAATATAAACAAATAAACTAATTAAAATATGCATATAAAAAGTGGTCTGCTTAAACAGGAGTTAGCTAGTTGAGATTGTTCTGTCATTTGGCTCCTCTTCGCATGAGTTGTGACCCTGAAATAGGTGTATTTAACTAACAGGTGTATACCCCCTCCATAAAACCAAGGAATGCACTACTTTGTAAGAAGGCAGGGGTGCACCCTCTCCACAAAACTCAGAAATGCACTATTTTGTTGGGGCAGGGAGAACACTCCCTCCATAAAAATCTAGACATACATGATTATGTAAGGAAAAACGAGATGCATCTCCTCAACAAAATCATGAAATGCACTGTTGTAGGGGCAAAGTGAATAAAACCACTCCACAAACCTAGGAATTCACCACTTTGTTGGGAGACATGAGGTGCACTCTTCCTAAAAATTTATGAATGCAGCACTTTGCACAAATGCAAGCATTGTTCCCTTCAACAAAAGACAGGAATGCACTACTTGGTATGGGAAGGTGTATACACCCTGCGTGAAACAGAAATGTACCACTTCGTAGGGAGTAACCTAATGAAACAGTCTTTACATGAGATGGTTTATGATAAAATACACCAAATATTTTGAAAATATGTATTTAAAATGTGTTTCTTTGTATAGTGTGTGTACAATACTGCCCATATCACAGAGGTCCTAAAAGCCATACATTCCACACATATCACCTTCAAGGTCCCACCTGGTTCACAGGGTCTGTGGTACATCAACAGAAAAGGCTTTTATTCCATGACCTGCAAGGTGGTAATGCCAAAACCATTATTTTTAACATGTCTATGCACCACAGGGAAGTTCCCAAGATTCACACATTTGACTTAGGTCTGGCTTACACCAAAGATTCTAGACAGGGGAGTTCCCAAAGGGTCATCTGGTTGCTAGGTACACATGCATGTTAGACAAATCTAGACACAAAGATACCAAGCAAACAGGGAGCAGGCAACATATTTTATTTATTTAACATCTGTTAACTGGGAAAGTCCAAATTGGAGCAAAGCTAATTTTCACTGGAAGCCCGGGGAGAAACGCTCCAGACATGTCTTTGTAATGTGGGAGGAAACCGGAGCATGTGGAGGAAACCCACAGAAATGCAAGGGAGGACATGCAGATTCCACACAGAAGGCACACCAGCCGAGAATCGAACCAGAGAACCTCTTGATGTGAGGCAAGAATGCTACCGTTGCACTGCTGCGCCATCCATATAATTTGTTTTGTGCTCCAGTCAGTGCTGTATATGTCCTAGTAAACTGGTTGATCACCCCAGTCCTACACCCCAAGACCATGTAGGAACTGATCTAAGATGCAGCCCATGCAGGAGTGCAAAACTGCGAGTTTAGCCTACAGAAGTGACACTTTCAATGTTTGCATCAGACACTACTACACCTGCAAAGGTTAAGGGATGTTGGCATGCTATAGACTTTGTCACTTGTACAGGAGGAACACAGTGACAGAAGAATGTAACACTATGAGATGAAGTAGGTTCATGAAACGTGAACAGGGGAGCCACTTACTCTGCGATGTTGTGGGAAATCAGGGCTCACATCCTTCAATGATGAGGATCAAGCTGCCATGATGTGACTTTTGGTGATATTCATTGTACTGACTTGTGATGTTGAGGCTTGATGAGCTTTATGCTAAGAAAGGCATAGACGTACAGGAATGTAATCATCCGCCCTGATGGGGCATACCACGTGTTGATCCTAATGAGCACTGTTGCTAACAACATGTAGGATTCTCACAACCAGGGGTGGCAAGCTATACATCCACAGGTTACAGTGACGACCAGTCTGCAGCACCTTTGTCCAGGAGGTGCATGCCATTTATGCAGAAAGCTTTAGTAGCACTTTATTTTTCTGGGTAGTGAGCTTTACCAGATTTTGCCTCAGCTTGAGTGGCCATGCCAGTACACACATCCCCGTACATAAAATATGTTAGTCATGGGTGTATATAGTATATTGTGTGATGCCCATATCTATGGCCACAAAGACCACCTTTATGCTCCTGCAGTTGGTACTATGCACAGCCTTCCCTCATTTGCATTCTGTAGCCATGCCTTAAAATATAGCCCTGGATCCCAATAACCCTTATGGCATACACTTCATAAGTTATCCTTTGTAAATGGTTGTCCCCCATAGTCACAAATAGTGTAGTTCTATGTCAATGTCATGCACTGCCTGTTATGCATGCGATAGCACACCCAGGCTGTAGAGGCCAGTGTATGAACTGGCCACCTCATATTACTGCATTTATCTATACCAAGATATCTACCTCACAATTAATTACATTCACTACAGTGTTTGCTTTTCTTAATGAGGTACTTTCCAGAAAAGACTCCTTCCTTAACTCTATGAATCTTAATGTTTACAGAATCTTAAATGAAATTCCACTAATCCACATATGCATGGTAATGGGCAGTGCCATACTAAATGCTGCTGATGCTTTATGTCATGCTAACATAAGCCAATTATGCTATGCTTATGAAGCTAGTTAGTGCCACTGTCTGAACTGCTGCCTTTGTGCAATGTGCAAGTGAAACATGCTGGTACTATCTGTGAAAAACATGATGACCACTACATGCTCACATATATTTACACACCTGTAGCACTACAGCCATGTCTTAGCACTGTGGTGTACTGGTACAGATATGCTGTAGCACTGTGGTGTATACAATGTTGCATGATACGTAGTCAACAAACATGCTTCCATACACACAGTACTACTATTTTGCACCTTAAATTAAGCTGTTAGAGTGGTCATGGATAAGTCAGGCACTGTGGAAAGCAGGGTTCCAGAGTTATAAGTCATAAAGATCAGCACTTGTGTTCTTCTTGCACAGGAGCATTATGGAGTGCCTGGTGGATGAACATAATGGCACAAAGCAGAAGGATGCTGTTTGGCATAAGCCTGTTGGCAATGTGAGTGATGCCACTGATGTCACCTGCTGTAGGAACAGTGGTGGCATCAGTACAGTTATTTGAGGAAGCACCTTTTCAATCTGTTCCAACAGGAGAGAGAAGCTCAGGAGAGCGATCCTGAAATGTACTGTAAGAATTTTTTCTGCACAGTGGTCTTCTACTATGTTAACTGTAATATGCATGCACTCAAGAGAGTACAGATTTTGTCATCCAGTGGCTGAAAATTGGAAGATGAAGACTTTGGGGTGTTGCAGAAGGGCCCCTACTAGCAGCAGGGTATATATATGACACTTGTGCAAGTCCACTATACAAAATTCTTTCCAGTGTTTGATGCATCCAGAACAGGAGCAAGTGAGGCTGCAACAGCGTTCAGCTGAACCAAATTAAAGCACTTGATGCTGGGACATTAGTAGTCACCAGGTCTGCCTCTCAGTCCTTGCTGTAAGTTTGCTGGTATCTTTTATGTCTGCTTCGCTGGAATATGCAGACTTCCTTCCAGAAAGTGGACCAGACAGTTTCCCCAATCTACCGACATCAGCTGCAGAGTCTGGTGACTGACACGATGCACCTGACAATGTGGAGTACTTTATGGCATAGCTTGTGGAGTCAAGTGATCAGCAGAACCTACCCATCAGGCCAACAGGCAAGTAACTAGTGCACTACACTGGTTACCAAGGAAAGTGATTCTTGGTTTTGTTATTTATTTATTGCTGATGGCTGTGTGAGTGGGCTGTGTACTGATCTTTTTCAGCCATGACACACACAACAACAGCCAAAGCAAACATGCACATTTACAGCAGTACTATATATTTATAGGAGTAATTACAATACAGTCATGAAGTTAACATTTCAGTTTAATACATTTTAGTCAACTTTCTTTATTCAAGAACACAACTAAATTAAACGGTGACAGTTTGTGTACAACTTTAACCAATATCCCTAAATTATGTGTAGTTGGATTCCTTCACAATATATTCTTTCAGTTTTGTATAAAAGCAACTCCGGGATTGTTTTCTTATTTCTTGCTTTTTAATGCTTATTCTGTGCAAGTAAATATATTTTAGCATTTTCAATGACTGTACTCTCTTCAGTTTTATGCAAAATGCATATTGTTATATAAAATGTACTGCACATACAAAAATGTTTTAGTTTTATGTGATTTAACTGGCTCTTCTCCATATACCTCCACTGAAAATGTTTTTCCCATACAGATTTTTCTAGTCAAAGGCAGACAGACATAATAAAATTAAGTAAACAAATAAGTAAAACACCTGAATCATCACATTTTAAATTGCAACATACGTTTACATACATTCAAATCATAGTATCAGTTTTCACTGTTACTTTCACACAGTATGCTTTACTTTTAACAAATTTCATATTCTCTAACATTACAAAAATTGTTCAGTTACTGCCTTACCCTAATCCTCACTTCTTCACCTCCTCCTGACCAACGTTCTTTGAATTGTTTCAAAATATTCCATGTTTTATTACATTTGTTCCTTTCCTTTCTAAAGACACCACCTCCATTTCTTCTAGCTCCTTTACAATATTCAGTACTTCAATTAGAGATGGTTTCAACTTTAATTTCTATTTTGCAATATTTGTTTGGCAACCAATAGCATTAAACTTAGTAAGCCCATATTATGTCTAGACAACTCAGATCCTACATCTCATTTCAAAAACATCATGCCCTTATTTAAAACCACATGTTCCTCCAAAATTTGTGTCAAACTACTATATAGGGAAATTTTAAATCTTTCCAATTCATTACATTCATAGGTTCATAGGTAGGTACTAGTCTACCGGCCCTGGGGCCTATACAAGCCCAGTCAAAAAGGTACCCTGGCTTTTGCCACCCAAGAAAATTATTTTTCTGTGCCACTGTCGAGGAGTGCCACAGAGGTGATCCCCGGGGTGAATTTCGCATTTCCCATCCAATCATCAAGATTATTCTTGAAGAGTGCTAATGAGGAGCTTTGTTTGATAGAGATAGGTAGTTTATTTCAGAGTATGGGAAGTCTCTGGGACAGGAATCTATCCCTCCGGCATGTTCTGTTTATTGTGGTGACAAGGTTTAGGTCCCTAGAGTGTGTAGCTCGGAGGGATTGGGATTTCTTTAAGTGGAGCATGTCCAACAGCTCTGGGTTTGACATAGCTTTGTATGTTAGGCAGAGATCACCTCTGAGTAGGCGATATGCGACAGAGTAAAGCTGGAGTTTTTTGAGACGGTCTGCGTAGGGCATCTGTTTGAGGCCAGTAATCCTCTTTGTGAGGTATTTCTGCGGCCTTTCCAGTTGCTGTAGATGTCTTGTGAGGTACATACCAAAAGGGGCGTTGTACTCTATAATGGGTCATGAGTGATGAGTAGAGGGGAACAATGACCTCTTTTTTTCTGGATGAGAAACCTTTTTTGATAAGGTGTGCCATGTAGAAGGATTTCCTGACTACTGTGGCAATGTGATTATCAAAGGAGAGACTACTGTCCACCTGTATCCCAAGGTCTCTTATCACACTTTTGGTGTTAAGTATACTACAGCCTATGTTGTAGCTCATGGGTACAGAGTTTTTACCAAAGGGGATGACAATGCACTTTTTGGCATTGAACTTGAGGCCATGGCTTTGATACCAGGCATCTGTCTCAGTAAGGCCCTTTTGTAGGATGTCCACATCGTTAGGAGTTTCGATTATGGTCCCTAGTTTGCAGTCATCTGTGAACTTCGTTAACCAAAGACTTTCTGTGTTAGCCTGTACTTCAGAGAAGCAGATACCAAACAGGAGAGGACCCAGGACTGAACCCTGTAGTACTCCACTTGTCACTTGTCTGAAGTCGGATTTGGAGTCTGCTACTTTCACAGTGTGGGTTCTGTCAGTGAGCCAGTTGGCAACCCATCTTGTGACATACGGATTTATACCTAGTTTAGTGAGTATATCTATAATTCCAGAGTGGGGGATGGTGTTGAAAGCCTTGGCAAGATCTAGATAGGCTGTGTAAACCAACTTACCCTTGTCTACGGCTTTGGTGACTGCTTCAAAGAAGTCTATCAGGTTTAGGAGACATGATCTGCCTTTTACAAACCCAAACTGGGTGGGGTCCATAGTTTGGAGATTACCAAGGTCTTTGTTTATACGTTCCATGATGATACATTCCATGGCCTTGCAGACCAGGCTCATCAGGCTAATGGGGCGGTAGTTCCTGGGGTCCGTGTTGGCTCCCCCCTTATGGAGTGAGATAACCATCACTGTGCGCCATTCAGCAGGCACAAAGCTTGAGGTGAGGCTATGACTGAACATGGTACTTAGGTGGGGTGCCAGTTCGTTCTGTAGTTCATGTAGAACACAGCCTGGGATGTTGCTGGTCCCATGGATGCTGTGTTCTTGGCTTTGGAGAGTGTGGTTTTTACCTGTGCAGCCGTGATTACAGGAACTTTGCATTCTTCCGGTACAAAGATGGGCTCTTTAGGGGGTGAGAGGGGGGGTAAAGTTAGCACTGCACCTATCTGCCAGGATGTTGGCAATATCAGTTGGGTCTGTATATTAAGTGCCATTGTGCTGCAACTCAGAGCAGATCTGAGTGTTGCCACTGAGATTCTTGACATAGCTATAGAATGCTTTGTGGTTGTCTTTAGAACCAGTGGCGATTTTGTTTCGTAACTAGCTTTGGAGGATTTTATCAGGGATTGCAGCTTCTTACTGAGGCTGACAAGGGAGCTCCTCCACTCATGAGATATTACTCTCTTTTGCAACAGTTTCTTCCTTCTGTTGTACAGTTTGTTTATGGCAGGGGACCACCAGATTGGCTTCCTTTTTTTGGAGGATAGCACGATCCATGCATTCCCAAAATATACCTCTCTTTCCCATCAAATGGCCAGCATTTGCTATCTAAAAGAATAATTCCCCGGAAGTCTGCATGTGCTATTAAAAATCTATACAAACATGGGACTTCCAAGATGGCTGCACACTGAGTAACAGCTTCATTTCACTCCCCCAGTGTGAAAAACTCAGAACAGACAGATAATTAACTCATTTTTTGGGGGGTAAATTTCACTAACTGACAAGTTAGCACACTGCCTGGATGCCAGCAAAAAAGAAATTCAGATAACCTGAAAGAAAATCAACCACAAAAGGTGAGGGAAAAAAAGGCAGGGAAGAATTCTGCAGCTGATTGGCAAAAAGGAGTGCAAGCTCCAGCTCTGGTGACTTCTAGTAATCTAGAGCAAAAAAAATTCAAATGTACTCAGAGCTGATTACTTTTAGAGTATATCAATTCAAACAACAAAAGGCTGGATAAAATTGAAGAAGCTTTAAACAGATATTCAGACGAGGTGCTAAAACTGCAAAAATGAGAGGTCAAAATGAAGAAAAAGGTTTGCTGAAAATGAGACTGCTCAAAGAGAAATGTTAAATACAAATGTACACTGACTGAGCTTCTTTATCTGGGCCTTGCTGAAAACAGTTCTGCCCAGTCAAACTTTCCCAGTCAACAAAAGCATATAAAATGAATAAATAAATACATAACTAAAGAGAAGAGACTTTCTAAAGACTACCTTAGAGAAATATCTGAGCAACTCATTAACCTACAGAAATCACCTCATAGCAACAAAAAAGAAGTTATGTACTCACCATAACGTTCCATGTTTGTTGTCTTTGATCTCGCCTTCCTTCTTGCTGTTTGGGTTTGAAGCCGATCCTCTGCTCCAACTCGGCCATATACTATAGCTAGAGAGCTTTTACTGTCTCGACGCTACCCCTACCCCAGCATGCCTAGCGGTAGCTACCCAGATCTTGTTTGTGATAACCCAACACTAGACCATATAAATAAACAAGAGATATGCTCTACTTTACATATCCGATGACACCTACAAATAAAGGTGTGACCCCTCCACAATAGTAATAGTAGTAAACTGAGACTAACCATAAGGTATGGTATAAAGGAAACCAAACCAGTATAACCAATAGAAAGTACAGTTTTGTACCTACCATAAATTTAGATGTCCGATAGGTATGCATCTGCAGTCATAACATATGGGTTGTCCTGCCCCAGGCAGCCCTCGGTCGGCCCGATTCCAAAGTCTGGGTCTGGCCTCGGCTGATGTCGCACTTCACCCGACGTCATAGCTCCTGGGGTATAAAGGCATCAGCTGACGCCATTTTCCTCAGTGTTTCTTGCCCCAGATGCCAGGTGCCCTCTAGGAAGGCTAAATTTGGATAATGTTTTAAATTCCAAACAGTAGCAAACAAAAAATATATATACATATATATATACATACAAACAAATACACTATAATAGATTCCCCCGGCTAGCTGAAAGAGGGGTAAGCACCCTAGGAATACCACAGAGGGGAAGGAGGGTGGGTAATCCTGACTGCAGATGCATACCTATCGGACATCTACATTTATGGTAGGTACAAAACTGTACTATGTCCTTCAAGGATGCATCTGCAGTCATAACATATAGGTAGAATACCATAGCCAAACTGGGGGAGGAGGCACTAATATAAAGATGGTGTAGTTAAGATCCCTTGTAAAACTGCAGTTGCAGAGCCTGCTCGGGATCTGGAGTATAAAGGAAGATTGTAATGCTTGGCAAATGTATGCACGGAGCTCCAAGTAGCAGCTTCTAAAATGTCTTTGGTAGCCACTCCTCGTAAGAAAGCTGTAGTGGTGGCTGTAGCCCTTGTGGAGTGAGGCCTGATATTTTCAGGAGTTGACTTTCCATGAAAAGAGTAGCAGAATCAAATGCAATTTCCTATCCATTTTGAAATTGTCTGTTTGGAAATTGCTTTCCCTTGCACTCCTGTTGCATATGCTACCAGAAGCTGGTCAGTTTTTCTGTTGGTCTTAGTTCTGTCCAGGTAGTAGTGCAGTTGTCTATGTACATCCAAGGTGTGTAGTAGCTTTTCCCCCCTGTTCTGAGGGTTAGGGAAGAACGTAGGCAGATGAATAGCTTGGTTCAAGGATACCCTGGATACCACCTTTGGCATGAAAGTAGGATTGGTTCTCAGAGACACCCTGTCCTGGTGAAAGATAAGGAAAGGCTGTACTGCCATTAATGCCTGTAACTCGGATACCCTTCTTGCTGAAGTGATTGCTAGAAGGAAGGCAGTCTTCCAAGATAAGAACTGTAAGTCTGCTGATGCTGCTGGTTCAAAAGGGGGAAGTGTTAATTTTTCCAGCACAAAATTGAGATCCCATGCCGGCAGAGGTGGTTTCCTTGGAGGTTTTACATTTTTGATCCTCTTAAAAATTGCCTGAGAAGAGGTTGAGAAAAGATAGGAGGATCCATGTTGTACTCTGCTGAAATTACTGAAGCATGAATCTTAATGGAAGAATAGGACAGGCCATTGTGGAACAGTTCTGCTAAGTATTCTAGAATGTGTGCTAGGTTTGCAAGTGTGACATCTGTTCCCTTTGATGCACTCCAAATGAGGAATCTCTTCCATTTGGCTGAGTATGTTTTCCTTGTGGAGGGTCTGCGAGCCTCCAGGATAATGTCCTTGACCCTCTGAGATAAATCAGGTTGGTTTTGTTTTATGCAATTTTCCAGGCAGTTAGTTGCAGCGTTTTCAAGTTTGGATGCAGGGTCTTGTAGTTGTTCTGTGTTAGAAGTAAAGGCCATAGAGGTAGAGGCCATGGGTCTGTCAAAGACATGCTTCTCAGTAGCGGGTACCAATGCTGCCTTGGCCAGTCTGGAGCTATCAGAATTACCTGTGGCTTTTCCTCCCTGATCTTCGGTAGAACTTTGTACATCAATGGGAGAGGTGGAAAGGCATAAAGTGTCAGTGCCTTCCAGCTGAAAGAAAGGGAATCCACTCTCCAGGCTTGTGGGTGGTATTCTCTTGAGCAGAATTTCTTCAGTTGGTGGTTGAGTGGGGAGGCGAACAGGTCTATCTCTGGCATTCCCCATTTCTTTGTTATGGTTTTGAAGATATCTGGATGTAGCATCCATTCGTGAGCATCCGTGGTAGTTCTGCTTAATTTGTCTGCTAGTGAATTCTCTTTTCCTGGTACAAATCTGGCCTGTAGTTGAATGTTGAGATTCAGGCCGAGGTTCCACAGTTCCATTGCCATCCGGCATAGAGGGTAGGAATGTGTGCCTCCCTGTTTGTTGATGTACCACATGACTGTGGTATTGTCCGTCCTTATCAGCAGGTGTCCTTGCTTGAGGAATGATTTGAATGCCTGTATTGCTTGTTTCACTGCCAGCATCTCCTTTAGATTTATGTGTAGTTTCAGCTGGTCTTGGGACCATAGGCCTTGGATACACTTGTCTTCCATGTGTGCTCCCCAGCCTAGGTCTGAGGCGTCCGTGGTGATGGTCTGCCTTGGTTGTGGTTTGTGGAAAGGCAACCCTCTGTTGGTCTGGCAGGCCTGAGCCCACCACAGGAATTCTTCTCTCAGGCATGGAATGATTGGTATCATGGTCTCTAGACTGTGTTTGTGTTGAGACCATACATTTCTTAGGTACCATTGTAATTTTCTCATATGCAGTCTGGCATGTGAGATCAAGATTATGCAAGATGCCATGTAACCCAGGGCCCGCAGGACTTTCCTTGCAGTAAGCTGAGTTTGTCTTGTCAATGCCGTGAAGTAGACTGGAAGTTGGTTTTGTTTTTCTTCTGTGAGAAAAGCCATCTGAGATATTGTGTCCAGTTCTGCGCCCAAAAATGTTATCCTTTGGGATGGCACTAGTTTTGACTTCTGTATGTTGACTGTGTATCCCAATGCTTGCAGCAGTTGTATGACATAGGCCAAATCCTTTATTATTTTTGTCTTGTTGTCCGCTTGTATTAGGCAGTCATCCAGGTATGGATAGATTTGAATTCCCTGAAGCCTGCAATGTGCAATTACTGATGCCAGGCATTTCGTGAATACTCTGGGCGCAGTAGATAAGCCAAAGGGCAATGCTGAGAATTGATAATGCTCTGATCCTGCAAGAAATCTGAGGTGTCTTCTGCAATCTGGTCGTATAGGGACATGCAGGTATGCCTCCTTGAGATCTAGAGTCACCAGCCAAGACTCCTTGCCCAACATGGGAAGAAGTTGCTGTAGGGTCAGCATCTTGAATTTTGGTACAATGAGATATGTGTTCAGTGCGGACAAATCGAGAATAGGCCTCCATTGAGTTTCTTTTCTTGGTACAAGGAATAGTCTGGAGTAAAATCCTTGGCCTTGTTCCTTTGATGGTACCTTTTCTATTGCTCTCATGCGTAGTAAGTTGATGACTTGCTTTAAAGCGTCTGACTTCTGGCTTGGCGGAAGGTTTGGCATTCCTTTCTTTTTTGGTAAAGTGTGGAAGTGAAACCTGTAACCTTTGTCTATTGTTTGCAAAGTCCATTTGTCTCCTGTAATGCAATGCCAGTTTTTTGAAAATAAAGCTAATTTTCCGCCCAAGGGTGCTTCCAATTGTTCCCTGGTAGGTGGAATCAGAGCCAAGTCATTGTGTCTGTCCAGTGGAAGTGGTTGCAGTCGCAGCTGTAGAGGCACTCCTCTGGTTGTCAGGTTGCCACTGACTGCCCCTGTAGGCACCCCTTGATTGACCTCTGCCTCTTGGGCGTCTATTTCTGCCTCTTTGTGCTGTGGAGGTGTTTGGAAAGGACCAATTCTTTGAAGGCCAATTTCTACTGAACCTCGGAGGTTGGACCTGCAAAAAATCCTTGACTGTTTGCACAGATTTTGCTTTTTCCTCCACTTTCTTTAGAACCTCCTGTGCAGGGGAGCCAAATAAACTTTGATTTTTCATAGGAGCATCTAGTAGTTTAGACTTAACATGGTCTGGCAAGGATTGCTCTTTTAGCCAGGCATGCCTTCGAATCACTGCTCCAGTCATAGCTGATCTAAATGAAGCCTCCAGTGCATCATAGCCACATTTTAAAAAATGATTACTGACCTGCTGAGAATTGTGTACCAACTCCTGAAGGGACTTACGGTCTAAAGGTTCAGGAGAAGAAAGCTTTTTAATCAGCTGATCTAACAAAAATTCCTGGTACTGTATCATGTGAAATTGACAGTTTAAGGCCCTGGCAGAAAGAGTAGCAGATGTATAAACCTTTTTACCCCATCTCTCTAATGCTCTTGATTCTCTTTCAGAGGGAAGGGGGTTTTTGGCAGAGGCGGCTGCAACACCCTTAGGGCCCTGAGAAATGGTTTCTGGGTCCGCAGCGTGGGCCTTGTACAAGTGGAAATGAGAATCCGGGACCCTGTAATATCTGTCAGGTTTGGCAGGGGCCGGGGGAAGAGAATCAGGGGCTGAACAGGCATCATTGTATGCATCATCAACAACTGATAGTACAGGTGGTATGGCTAAAGGCCTATGCTGTGGTAAGTGTAAAAAAGTCCTTAGCCTTTTCCTAGAATCAGAAAAATCCTGACCCTGCCATTGGAAATGTTCCCTCATTGAATGAAGAGTTTCCCCAAATGAAAATTCCTCTGGGGGAGAGGCAGAGGGAATGGAGTCTTCTGCATCCGAATCCCCATAAGGTGAGTATGGACCTTCCTGATGGTCAGGTAAATCTGATCCATCCGAGGAGTAGTCAGAGGAAACAGGTTCAGGGGGTTCAGTCCTAGGCCTTTTTTCAGGAGGGGGTTGTGAGGCCCTGTCTGGGTGAGGTTGGGATCCCCTGATTAAGGAAATGAGGTCCTCAGCAAGGCTGAGAATCTGAGAACTTGAGGCAGGTCTGTAAGGGGCTTTTGCAGGCAAGGCCTTGGAAAGTTTAGCTGCTTTGGCCCGGGAGAAGGCCTTAATAGACATAGAAGCAGGGGGTCTAGCTGCCCCACGTGCAGGAGTAGAAATGTCCAACGGGATGGTGTCGGACAAATCTTGAGTGCCTGCTTCTTCGGTTTGAATTTCTGTAGCAGACTCAGTCGAGGCCTCGGTTGTCGGAGGTTTGCTAGCGGCCGAAGGGAGGACCAAGGACTCGGTTTCGGCCGAAACCGAGACACTCACGGTAGGCCTAACCGTGGTTTCAGCCGAAACCGCAGGCCGCAAGTGTCGGTCCTTTTCCTTGCGCTTTTTAGCTAAATGCGTAGTCGGAGTCTCCGACGGCATTTTATATGCAAAGGCTGAACCAAAAAACTCTTCTGCAAACTCCGACCGACGTCTAAGTGTCCGTCGGTTGAAGGAGGCACAGGCTAAACAAGCTGATACGTCGTGGTCTGGGCCTAAGCAAGGAAGGCAATAAGAGTGTAAATCCTTATGAGGTATTTGTTTCCCACAAGTTAAACAATTATTTATTTTGTCTGACATCGGCTGAGGCAAGAAAGAGTCCCCAACGGGGTACTTAGCTTTTTTAGAAGTCTTCGGTAGCTGAAATCTCTGGATCTGACCGACCGGCACTTGCGAACAGCTTCTGCTTCGGGCACCGCGCGGCAAGAAAGTCTGAGGAAAACGGCGTCGGCTGATGCCTTTATACCCTAGGAGCTATGACGTCGGGTGAAGTGCGACATCAGCCGAGGCCAGACCCAGACTTTGGAATCGGGCCGACCGAGGGCTGCCTGGGGCAGGACAACCCATATGTTATGACTGCAGATGCATCCTTGAAGGACATCAAGGGATTCCTCTTGATCCTCCAGGAAGGGGGAAGGAGGGTGGGACACAAGAAGGAAGGCAAGATCAAGGAAAACAAACATGGAACGTTATCGTGACTACATAACTTCTTTATATTATGTTGTCCATATCTCACCTTCGTTCCTGCTGTTTGGGGCAGCGTCCCCAGCACCTGAATCTCGGGTGGCTCACTGGAAAAACTCTTCAGGACCGTGGAACCAAAGGATGCCCTGTTCCGGGAAGCCACATCTTCCTTGTAATGAGTGATAAAGGTATGAGGATTTGCCCATGTAGCTGCTGCACAGATCGAATCCAAAGGCAATCTAGCTTGAAAGGCAGCAGAGGTAGACAAGGCCCTTGTTGAGTGCCCTTTAATCTTCCCTGGAAGTTTTTGTTTACACAACTCATAGACATGTTTTATAGTGTCTGAAAGCCACTTTGATAAAGTCACCTTTGAGATGCACAACCTCTTATTGTCCGCAAAAGATATGAACAATTGGCAAGATTTTCTAAAGTCCTTGGTCCTGTATAAACAGAAACGTAACTGTGTATGAACATCCAATTGATGAAGCTTATATTCTGCCTTGTTGCCATGATTAGGGAAGAACACAGGAAGCTCTATGGATTGATTCAAATTGTAGTTAGAACATACCTTGTTTAAGGAGGGGTTGGGTTCTGAGAGAAACCCGATCTTTATGGAAAATCAAGTACGGGGGAATGAATAGATAAGGCCTGTAATTCTGAAACCCTTCTAGCTGAGGTGATTGCAATGAAGAAAAGGGTCTTCCAAGTCAGAAATTTGACCGGACAAGAAACAGATAGTTCGAAGGGAGGAAGAATCAGAAAGTCTAAGAATTTAGATTCCAGGGGGGAAGAGGTTCTTTTATCGGAGGTCTTAACAGGATAGCACCTCTTAGGAATGCCTTGTATAACCTATGGGACATGATACTGGAACCCATTTCTCCCATATGGAAATTAGAAATAGCAGCTAACTGAACTTGGATAGTAGCTGCAGCTGCTCCTTGGTGAAAAGTTTCAGCAAGAAATTCAAGAATCTTTGAAATGGGGGCAGTAAAGGGATCAACCTGATTTTTGCCTGCCCAAGAAGAGAGCCTCTTCCATTTACTAGCATAAAGTCTCCTAGTAGTGGGCTTATGGGAGGAAATCAACATGTGTTTAACTGCTGGAGAAACATCGGGAAGCCTGGCGAAGACCAGAAGTGGAGAAACCAAGCTATGAGCTTGAGAGTTTGAATGGAAGGATGGAGAGCACCCGATTGATGCCTCAAGATCTGGCACCGAGTCCCAGATCCAAGGCTCCCCTTGCAAGTGAGGCCAAAGGAATGGGAACCATATCTGATGAGGCCAGTAAGGGGCAATGAGGATTAACCTGCAACACAACAACTGTGCTTTCTGAAGAACCTTAGGGAATAGGGGGAAAAGCAGTCCCGGGGACCAGTCGTGAATAAGTGCATCCCTAGGTGACTGTCCCGGTGGTGGGACTAGGGCAAAGTAGTTGCTGCATTTGTTGTTGAGGGGGTGGCAAACAGATCGCAGCATGGCTGGCCCCATTTGTGAAAAATCAAGTCCGCAACTTCCTGCTTCAGGGACCACTCGTGGGGCATCAGGATAGCCCAGCTGAGCTTGTCGGCTATCTCGTTGGATTTCCCTGGG
The DNA here is from genome assembly GCF_019279795.1 of Protopterus annectens. Taxonomy (NCBI): domain Eukaryota; kingdom Metazoa; phylum Chordata; order Ceratodontiformes; family Protopteridae; genus Protopterus; species Protopterus annectens. The sequence continues at coordinate 936,278,061 of NC_056734.1, forward strand.
ATGTGCATTGCAACCAGAAAGCGTTAGGAAGACATCGGCCATTGCCAAACTCGTAGAGCCTCTCAACACAAGGGTAAGATCTGGTTCCACCCAGTTTGTTGATGCGCCATACTACTGACATATTGTCTGTATGAATTGCTATAGTCCCTGTAGGTAGAGAGTCCTGAAGTGCTTGCAGTGCCAGGAGCACTGCTCTCATCTCCAGGATATTGATGTGCAAGTGGTACTCATGTTCCTGCCAAGTCCCTTGAACAATCTTGTCCTAGATAATGCCCCCCCCCCCCCCATCTGGGAAGCACTTGTGCTCATTGTGGCTACAGGTTGGGAGTAGAAACGGCCTGCCTATTGTCACCACAGGGGAGTGAAGCCACCACTCCAGATCCTTTTTGTAGGATTCTGTGATCAGAATCTGATGTGAGATGGGTACATCCTGGAATGACCATTGTGCAAATAAAAGCCACTGTAGAATTCTCATGTGGAAGTGAGCCATAGGGACCAGAGTGATTGCCGCCACCATAGAACCCAGGCCCTTGAAGACAAATCTTGCTTGAATACTCTTTTGTGTGACCAGCATGACAACTTGGCGATGGATCGTTAATACTCTTTCTTGAGGCAGTTTTGCTATCATGGCCCTTGTCTCTAAATCTGCCCCTTTAAAGGTAATATATTGACACGGCAAGAAGGCAAATTTTTCATAGTTTATGATGATCCCAAGTTGAGGACAAGAGCGGATTGTGTATTTCTTCACCTTGATTAGTTGATGCTCAGTGGTGGCAGTAAGGAGCCAGTCATCTAGCTATGGAAACACCCAGAATCCTTGACACCTCAGGTGAGCAGCAACTACTGTCATGCATTTGGTGAACACCCTGGGTGCTGTGGTGAGACCAAGGGCAGAGCTCTAAACTGACAGTGACTGGCTACCAGCCTGAAGCATAGATATCTCCTTGACCGTCTGTCCATTTTTATGTGGTAGTATGCATCCTGGAGAGCGACAAAGCACATCCAATTGTCCTGTCCCAGAAAGGGAAGAATGGACTGCAGTGTTACCATCTGGAACTTTGTTTTCTTGACTGATTTGTTCAGCCTGCTGAGATCCAAAATGGGTCTCTAGTCCCGTTTTCTTTGGAACTAAAAAGGACTTTGAGTAAGATCCAGATACGATTTGGTCGGCAGGGACTTCCTGGATGACCCTTTTTCTTAATCTTTGAAACTCTAGGTTTGCTTGATCCTGAAGACTGAGTGGAACATCTGGGATAGAATACTGTCTTTTTGACAGGGGGAGTAGGGAGAAGGGGATATTGTAACCACTGGATATTATGGATAGTAACCATGTATCTTCTGTGATTGTCTGTCAGGTTTTTGGGTAAAAGGATGATCTCCCTCGACTGAAGTCGGACAGTCAGGCATCCCTTCAGGAGCGCTGGAAGGGGCTACCAGAGAAGGTATCTCTGTCACCATGATTCTACAGACCCACTGCTGTGAGATCGGTGTCTTTTGTTGTTATTTCCCCCTCTGCCCTGGGGGAAAATTCTCCATGTGTGAGGCGAAGCTCCCTGGGATTTCCGGAACCACATTTTCCCGCTCTTCTGGCCTTTAGAATAGGGCCTAGATGGAGCAGAAAAATGTACTCCCATGGCAGAGAGAGCTTTGCCATCCTATTCATACCTGGTAAGAATCTTTTTTACCTGAGGGCCGAACAGAGAAGAGCTGGCAAAGGAGGCATTGGTAAAGGAGGACTTGAAGGGATCCGCAAAATGACAAAGGTGCATCCAGGAGTGCCTGTGTAAGGCTACCTCTGTGCCTGCCACCCTGCTCACCCCATCGGCTGCATAAGAAATGAGCCACATGGAGGAGTTAACCATTGAAGTCAAGGTCACAAGCAGAGAAGCCGTTTTGTCCAAAGCTCCCACAGCTGAAGGATCCTGTAAGGTATCTCCTAACTCCTTGAGGAGATCCTTTTGAAACCTTGTAAAGTGGGACAAATAGTACAGCGACCTGAGTGTAAAGGTTACTGAAGAAAACATACGCTTCCCATAGCTGTCCATCGTACGAAACTCTATTTGGCGGATGGACAGATGAAGTTTCCACTAATTCCTTCTTGGTGGCTGCTGCCACCACCATAGCATCAATGGGAACACCTTTAGGTAAGAAAAGCCTGTCTTCAGGGGCTGTAATGAATTTATTGGGTCTCCATGGAACTGGTTCCATCGTGTCTGGAGAGCTCCAAGCCTTCCAACTCACTACGTGCAATAGTGGGTCGAAAGGAAGAGATACCAAAAAGGTGGAGGGTCGGGAACCGAATGCATCCAGGTACACTGACTTGTCTTCAGAAGGGGCAAGGGACTTCCAGTCATCCCTCTGTCTAAGAATTTCTAAGATGTTTGAAAAGGAGACATCTTCAGAGGGGGACCGTGGGGACTCTTCTGAATCATCCAAGCCTGGGTCTGATGTCAAGGACTCGGTGGAGTCCACATGCTTCCTCTTGCAAGTCCTCTTCTGAGGGACCTCCTCTGAGGGAAGAGAGGTTTCGGATGAAGTGTCATCACCCAATGGGGCATCCAGGACCATGGGTTCCCTACGCTTGGGGCGGAGGGGAGGTTCAGAGGGGGACACCAGCACCGAAGGCAAAGGAGCTAATGGAGCTGGGGTGGAGCTGTCTCAGTAGACAGCACGCTCATCACCTCAAAGGCATCGCAGTCCTGACCCGAAAGAATTTCCAGCTCTTAAGAAGCAGGAGACTTCCTCCGAACAGAAGGTGATGGCTCTGAAGCCGATGTACGAGACAAGCTGACTCGCACTGAAGCTCCAAGAGGGAGGGTCGGGCAAGGCTCTGATACTGCTCCCCCCTTGGAGCCGACGAGGGAGCATCGGCTCCCAGATCCCTTGACAGAAGGGGGTATCAAGGAGATCGGAGTGGTAGTCAGAACCGAAAGACCAGAGGAGGTTACTTGAACCGACAGTTCCACCACCACGACTTCAATACACTCCGGCTCTGAACTCAGAGGAGTTGGAGGAGGAGGAATCGAGTCAGGTGTTGTTTGGGCTGTCGGCACCATTTCCATCTGGGATGGGCCCGAAAGTATTTTGGCTAATGCTGGTGTCCTAAGAAGCCTCTTTACCACCCTCTCCACATCATCATCTGAGGCACTCCTGGATGACCGAGAGGAATGAGTAAAAGACCAGTGACTGCCCGCTACAGATTGCAATAATGGAGACTGTGGAGCAGACTGCACCGGTTCCAAGGCAGGAGAACGCTTATGGGACCTTACTGGCTCCAACAACACAGATAGAGCTGTAGGTGAAGATGTCTTGTCAGAATCGAAATTTGGGTCTGAGTTAGCTTGTGGTTTGCCCTTGTCCTGAGGCAGGTCCAAACTCAGAGCCAAAGAGGACAAAGGCATGACATTGTCTGATTTTTTAGCTGACTAAGTCCCCTCCATGGCAGCATCAAAGGGGCTCTTCAGTAAACCTCTCAAGATTAACTTGTTTCTTCTCTCCTGCAGGACTTGTGAACTAAAAGCATGGCAGATAGAGCACGAGTTCTGCAGGTGAACAGGTCCTACACAATATACGTAACTCATGTGCCCATCTGTAAGGGACATCTTTTGGCAACATGACTCGCACTTTTTGAAACCCGAAGGTTTTGAATCCTTGGCAGTATCTTTGGACATAGAGAAACAGTAGTATGTCTGCGTCTATAGACTACTAATAAGACAATTATGCAATAACACTATTAATAGCACTATGTAAAGCTAGACAAAGAGAAAAACAACTAGGCAATAGACAAATAAATATCCTTTTTTTTTATATACAGACAGGGAAAAACAGAGAAGGGGGGAGAGCCTCTAAGTTAAACGACAAACTCCCCACCTAAGATGAGCCTCTAACTTAAATGGCAACTCCTTAAAGTTAAAGAAAGGGAAGAAGACCACTCTAATTTAAACAGGTTTGGAAGAGGGGGAAAGGCCACAGAGAAAAAATGGTTAATCTACACAAAAGCAAGTCACTCAGATGGGATAGGAGTTGATAGAAATATGAAGAACAACTACAGTTAACACATTAGATAAGCTAAAATAGAAATTTTTGTTCAAAAATATAATGAGAAAAAACACTTGGCCTGAGCCAGTATCCACAATCTCGACGCTGCAAGCGGCAAATGAGATCTGGGTAACTACCACTAGGCATGCTGGGATAGGGGCTAGCCTCAAGCCAGTAAAAGCTCGCGAGCTATAGTATACGGCTGAGTCAGAGCAGAGGATCGGCTCTGAACCCAAACAGCAAGAACTAAGGTGAGATATGAACAGCATAACATCAGTCTTTATTAAAATGAAATAAAATGTCAAAGGACAAGTTGTTTATTAAAGTTCATAAAACGTCTAGCAAGACTCCAGAAAAAAGGATTTTCAGTTCTAGTAACAGCCTTTATCAAAACATTCTCAACATCTTGCCTAAGGTGCAAATAAAAGTATTTTTTAAAACTGCAAGGTTTAGGTAAATGGGGTCCTTGAAGTACTAAAATTAGTAAGGGGTCAGTTAGAGTCTTGTTAACAGATCCCTTTTACCGTCCAACTTCAGTTTTGTGGATAAGAACATTTCTGACTATTGCTCTTCATGCCACATGGGATAGAAGAGAAGTTATTTTGCAGCAAAGTTTCTGCGGGGCAAGTGTTTTGCTAATAACTTTTCCAATATGCTTAGCAAAGGTCAGGGAATGATTTAATGTCATGTCAATGTATTTTTGTTCAGGTGTTGTGGTATCCATGAAAGCTTTCGCTATAAAGAATGGAAGCTTTGTCATCTTCTTCAGGGTGGCAAACAGCATGATGCTGGATTTATCTTTGTTAATTGTGAGTCTGCTCTTGAAAGTGCACTTTGCAGAGGAATGAGAAGCTGTTCTCAGTTTTGTCTTGTGGGACTGAAGGAGAGTCATCACAGACGATCTGTGTGCATAACTACATTACAGGAGGGTATGTCATGGGTTACGTCATTTAAAAACAGGTGAAAAAGAAGGGGACTGAGCATAGAAAGTCTGTTGTTCTCTAGGATACAGTGGCATCAATCCATGCCAGGACCATACCTTACCTCCATCCTGCTTTCTCCTCCCTTGTTCACTGTCCACCACTCCTCATCTCTACCTGCTCACTACCTCCAGCGTACTTCCTGTATTGTATGTCTGACTGTGTGCGCCTGCCCTTCTCCCTCTATCCCATCCACAGACAGCCCTTACTACCTTCCGTTCCCTTTTAAATCTTACAAAAGGGTCCCTTTTCCTCCAAAACATTCCTTCCCCCACCTTTCACAACTTATGGTTACCTTTGTGCGTTTCCCCCTCCTTGCTGTTCTCTCCTTTCCTGTTTTATTAACCACTCCATTTCTTCACATTTATATGACAAATAGAGTTGGCATTCTTCTGTGATCACCCACAGTGATCTACCTAGTGGCGGTTAAACTGTCCTTGTAGCACATAAGTACCAGGTCCAGCATTGTGGCACTATATTGCACAGATGAGCAAGCACTGACTTGACCATGCTAATCTGCTTTCATTGTGATGTCTGTCTGAAAGTCAAATGTGCTGCTGTAGCACTGTCCAGCCATTCATCAATTCATCACTGCTTCTCCTATTGTTGCTATGCCTCTCTCTAATTATGTCACTCGTTAAGACTACAAGTACTACTGAAATGCCCAACAAATAACTGGTTAACTCTGTGGCTCTTGCACACTGACCTCTTCAAAACTTAGCTCTGGTTGCATGAACAAAATTTGTCTATGAAACATAGTCATTGTTCAGTTCCAGTCCAGAACACCATAGGTTCTATCCCTACCATTCATGATAAAACATATTTAGAACCAAAAGCATCTGTACTTACTGGATTTAGACTTGAAGTTGGACCTTAATGCACCCATTGGATAAAGAATTAGTAGGAACTGCAGAAGATCCATTGCAGCCATTAATGCTCCTGTGAAAACCTGCAAGGAGAAAGAAATGAGCTTTTGCTTCATAACTATAAACTGTAAGAAAAAAATGACCTACACAGTTGCTGGCAGTCATCACCCTACAACATGCATTCTATGGCTGTAAGACAATGCTCCTCAACCTGAAGTCAGTTTTCATACATCGTTACCTTATCTTGATAAGACAGACAGCTGCATGGCTTACAAATGGGACATGTCAATATCACACAGCAATTACATAGGTGAAATTCCTGGTTACAATCAGGGTAAACCCACAGGGGTCTATCCTAGGCCCTTACTTGTACAGATTGCATTTTACAGATCTATCTTTTTCATCTGAGGTGTTCTACAGTCTGTATACAGATGACGTGAAACTGGTTAAATTGATTACGTGTGTTACAGATAGGGCATGTCTGCAAAAGAATATGAATAAATTGATCATTTGGGTACAGAATAATATGCTGATAAATACATCAAAAATGAAGCATATGAGATTTGGGAGACAAACTGAAAGGTGAATATTTAATAGAACACACAGTGGTAGAAACTGCAGATTCATTTAAGGACTTGGGTATATGGGTAGATTCAGCTTTGAGTTTTTCTAATCATGTCAACTAATTGGTTTATGATAGTTACAGAACTATAAGTTGTATAAAGATTTATAAAGTCTAGGAAAATCAGAAATGAAGTTGTTTGTTAGTTACATTAGACTCAAGCTTGAGTATCAAAGAACAATATGTGGAAACCTTATAAGAAAACAAATATGAGTAAACTGGAAAGAGTAAAACGGAAATAAACCAAGAGCATCCATGGATGTGAAAATTTAAGTTATTATGAAAGACTAAAATGCCTGAAGTTGAACAGTCTCTCTTATAGAGATCTTATAGATCTTATTCAGGTACATAGGGCATTTAGAGACAACTACCTCTGGGAATGTCTGGGGTTATCAAAACGTAGTACAGAATCAGACAACATATGCAGAAGATTCTATAGGAATGAAAGATGGGCTAACTGATTCTCAGAGAGCAGCTGATGTATGGAACAGACTAACAAACTTCATTAAAGCAAAGCACTAGTTTAGACATTTTTAAGAACAGCCTGGACACATCTTATGAGCAAAATTCCTTTGGTATATTAGCAGGCTAGAAAGGCATTAATGCTCATGCTTGAAATATTTGTATATACACACACACACACATATATATATATATATATATATATATATATATATATATATATACATATATATACACACAAATATACATATATACAGGGGTGTAGCTAGGATTTTCAAATTTGTACTGACAGCTCTCAAACTGCTACCCCCCTCCCCAGCCAAGCTACAGCCATTCTCGTAATTCACGGTTCGCTCTTTCAGTGTCGATGAAGAGACATTCGCTGTAATGCCTCTTCAGTAATATAATATAAATTCACTCAAACTCGGTTCCTTGAATTGAAAATTAACCTGAAATGTCAGTTCTTTGAAAAATGCAGCATGGTAGCTGGGGTAGAGACTTTATGCTTTTGTTTTCTGTAACTAAGGTACAGGTTTTGAGCTTGAGTAAATTACTAACAACCTGCTACCACTAACTAGGATGTTTCATTAACACACACACCCCTACCTACCTCTTAGTGCAAGAAATATGGACAAAGCCTAAAATAAACAGGGACAGATATTAAATAATGTTCTCGTCAACTTAGAAAGTTGCTAGAATAACAGGATTTGTGCTAGTATGAATTTTTCTAAAGGACATGAAGTCTGAAGCTCAAATGTCTGTCATTATTTACCAACTTCAGCCTTCAATGATTTTCTAGAAAATCACAAAATTTATGAGGAACGACAAAAAATATGGGGCAAAAATCTGGACATTCTGCAAAATGTGGACAGTTGAGAGGTATGCTACCTACCACACACACACACACACACAAAACACCTCTCAACCTCTTACAGCAACAAACTCGTAAATAAAACTGAGGCAAAGGCCCAAAAATAAGGACATTTTTTTAAATATTGCTCTTATAAACTTAGAAAGATAATAGAATAGTAGTAGGTCTTGCATCAGTACGAATTTTCTTGAAGGTATGAAATCTGAAACTGAAATGTCTGCATTATTTTCTAACTTCAGTCTTTAACAATTTGCCACTAATTTGCCAGAAAACTACAATTTTATGAAAAACGGACCAAAAATGTGATGCAAAAATATAAAATTGCCAGACAATACAGCTGGGAACCTGTCAAAGGAGGGACACCATTTTAATATGAGCACAGTTAACTTAGAGCAGCTGACAAAATTAGAGAATCTACATGCATTTCTGAAATAAAAGTAATGTATAACTCTGATCATTACAGTTATTTATAAAAGTAAAGTAAACCCTCTATGTTTTCTTCCAAAATTGCTATTTTGTGGAGGGATCATTAGGGAAAGAGCAACATTTTGAGCCAAAATCAGGGACAGTTGAGGTTTGGCTATGCCTAATTCTATAAAGCAATTTATTTGCATGTACCTCTCAACCTGTTAATGCAATAAATCTGGACAAGGCCAAATATATTGAGGGAACATATAAACAGTACTAAAAATTGCTCTTGTATAAACTGGGACAGTTGATAGAACAGGTCTTATTTTAACATGCATTTTTCTGAAGGTTATAAAGTCTGAAACTAGTGTGTCATTATTTAGTGACTTAATTCCTAAATCATTTGCCAGAAAACCACAAATTGAGGAACAAACCAAAAATAAGAAGCAAAAAATCTATTCATTCTTTGAAAATCTGGACAGTTGGGAGGTATAGTTCAGCTGGGGCTGTCTAAGTTTGCTGCCCTTCCCCCGCACAAAACCATGGTCGAATGGAGCCTCCCCCTGCAGCCATTCCAATGATCCATTACTTTGCTATTTCACTCCATTTACCATAAACACTAATGTGCATATTGATTTACTTCTATGATGATTTGAACTTCATTTGAAAGTTTTATTTTGCATTTTACAGCACAAACGCTAAGACATCTGCTAAACAAACTTGGCATTAAAACTTCTCTGCCCTTGAAACTCACATTCATTGAAACAACATTAAAACCCACATTCAAAGAAAAATACATTTTACCCGTGGCAGATAAAAATTAATTCTGGGCTGCTTTTAAATCATAGGCCCCTTGCATATGAAACATACATGTGCTCTTTGATACACCTTCCTATTGCTTTGAACATTTTTCCAGTAAACAATGAAACAAAACTGCCCAGTTCAGAACATTTCCATCATAAAAGTCTAGTCAAACTTTTACAGTCCACCATTATCAGTAAATAATATGCACAATCTCTGAAGTAGTAAAAAAAGTCATCTAAATAATTCCACGTTAAATAAATCTAACTAATGAAGAGGTTGCTGCTAGCAGTCACCTTTATATTTCATGACTTCACCGAAAAATAAAAAGTGTCTGATGCCCCTGAGGAATAAATTGCCTAAATTACATTAATAATAAGCTAATAATATTGCAATAGGAAATGGATGGCAAACTGATAACAGGCTCATAGTTAGTGTCTTAACTTTCAGTACAGCAGCATTCACCCCTTATGGGAGTAGAACCAACAACCTTCTGCATTAAAAGCAAGTACACAACATTTTGTGCTACTAGCAATGTGAGCCAACTTAGCATAATCAGCACTAAACTTCTCTTCCCCTGCAGCTCTCAGCTCCTTGTAAAATCTACGCAATACTCAACTACATCTCAACTTCGCAGCACAAGAAGTCTGGAAAAAGCCAAATTTATTGGGGTGGGTCAAAAGGGCAAAAAACAGGAACACTTTAAACATTGCTTGTATAATCTTGGAAAGCTGCTAGAATAAAATGCTGTGTTACCATCATACATTTTATTGCCAAGGTCACTGTGCAAAATAGTCAGAACAACATGCCACTATGCCAAATCACCTGCTTTGTGAAAGAGAGGAAGACTGAAACTTAAATGGCTATCATTTAATGAATTCAGTTTTCACCATAGCTGTCAACCTCTTAGCACAAAACACCTGGACAAACCCAGTAATGAGGGAATACAGCCCTCAAACATATTCAGTGAATTCAGTTCTTGCCATAGCTGTCAACATTAGCACAAAAATCCTGGACAAAGCCAATAACAGGGTATTACAGTCCCAAAAATAAGGACAAATTTCAAATAGTCATAAACTTAAACAAATTGCTATAAAAAAGGTTGTGTTAGTATATATTTATTGCTAGAATAAAACATTGTTTTACTATGTCACAAACACAGGGATAAGATGCAGACTCCACACAGAAGGCACCCCAGCCAAGAATCAAACCAGAAAACCTATAGCTGTGAGGCAACAATACTGCCACTGCACCATCAAATATGTAAGGAAGTAAACATTCAGAAACCTGAAGTCTGAAATTTAAATGCCTGTCAATTTTATTAATCAGGACAGTCTGACTTGGAACAAAAAAAAAAAAAAAACAATTCTCAGCAGAGGCCCAGGAAAAAATAATGCAGACATGTCTTTGTAACATGGGAGGACACAAAAGCAAACCCACACAAACACAGGGAGAAGATACAGACCCCCCCCCCACAAAGAGGGCACCCCAGCCAAGAACCAAACCCAAGAACCTACAGCTGTGAGACATCAATGCTACGTTGCTACCACTGCACCATCAAATTTCAAGCATTGCAATATTTAAAAACCACAGATACGATACAGATATTGATCAGATCAAATATGAGGCAAAAATCTGCAATTTTTTTACAAATGGTGGTGGGTAGGGAATTCAGGTCTTTAACACCTGCATACAAGGTACAGGGTTCAAGCCTGAGGTATTCCCTACCACACCACCATGACTAATCACCAGTACATCCCACCTGGGGCATTTACACACACACACACACACACACACACGGTAAAAGAAGTAGTAACAGCTGTGTACATAATGGATACATGGATTTGATCACTCCTGCTGTAGTTGATTAGATTTAATTCATGCCAGGTTGCATAAAAGATCAGGCAGACTGTAACAGAGTAATTGCAGAACTGTATGGGTAATGAAATTTTCCCTTAGCTCCAAGACTGAATGATCTTGAAGATAGTATATTCAGAAATATGGTGGTATAGGGTGCAGTGAGGATTTTACCCCTGCAAATTTTTTGTATTACTGTTGAAGTCAGTGTTTTGTCTTGCCTTTTTTTTCTTTATTTCTGTGATTCTCTGTAATTCCTTTGGGTTAATAGTGATTACTAGGCTAATATGCCCAAGGGGCCATTTTAAACCTAACCATGCTTACCAAATGCATCTGACAGGTTTTGATACCTTAGGATTATTTTAAGGACTATATCTAGGCTTGGGCATGGGTGGTCAATCATTTATAGGCTGCCTCTATCAACTACATACATAGGTGACAGACTAGGGGTAAATTTTCAGTTCTCTGTCCACTGGTCCCACTTATGCTTGAATTGGGTTAAGGAAGAATTCTGTTTCACATTTATGGAACACCTGGTCTAGACAAGGGTAGTCTCTATGACATATTCCTATCTCTCTAACATGTCCTATTTGTGTTACAGATTAGGTTTTGGTCCCTACATTGGTAATCTGATGCTATTTTTTGTGTGTAACAGGTCCAGAGTGGGATCAGATGATGCTTTGTAGGCCAGGCATAGATTACCTCTCAGCAGTCAGTAGGGGACCTTGTACAGAGAAAGGACTTTGAGATGGTGCACCGGACATGTTGTTTACACCCTGTATTCTTTTAGTGACATACTTTTGCAGATGCTCCAGTTGTAGCATATACCTGATGAATTAATGCAAGCACTACAGGTGAGAACAGAACCCACAGCCTTCTGATCATCCAGCACTAGAGTTGATTGTGCTACCTCTTAAGCTATTGACACTTTCACAGAATCACTATGGTTCTCCTGCATTTAAATCACATTGACCCATATATAGGAATCTGAGGAATAAGTAAAAGAGCAGGTAATGTCAGTCATGGCAATGGAGAACCATCTTATCAAACAAGACCAGCAGTGCTAGGAGTTCATAACCTCCATTTATCATGACACACTCTCACATACAGTAAGATAACTAGAGCTTTTTGAACATTATTCACATAAACAAACTCTACAACAAGAGGAGAAAGCTACTACATGACAGAGCAAAATCCCTAAATGGGAAGGCATCTCTGATCAATACTAGCAAAAAACTACGATCACTCATAAAATCATCCAAGGCCAACTTTGAGAGAAAAATCGCTAATGACACAAAAGCCAATCATAAAGCCTTCTTTAGCTATGTTAGAAACCTGGGTGGAAACTCCCAGATATGCTCAGAATTAGTCCAAAATGATAAAAAAATCACTGAACCCACAGACATTGCCAACATACTGGCAGACAGGTTCAGTGCAAATTTCTCCCTCCCTCCCCCCCAAAAGGAGAAATATCTATCCCACCAGAGTCTAGCCTCCCAAACATCTCAGATGCCCAGGTGAGAGCTGCTCTCTAAAGCAAACACAGCATCAATGGGACCGGACGGTGTCCCCGGCTGTGTGCTACACGAACTCAATGAGGAACTAAACCCACACATAAGGCTGCTTTTTAATCTTAGCCTTACTACAGGATACGTACCCAAAGAATGGCGTACGGCAACTGTGGTCCCACTCCACAAAGGCGGTGCTTCTACGGACCCTGGAAATTACTGCCCCATAAGCTTGACGAGCCTTGTCTGCAAAGCTATGGAGAGGATCATAATGGAACTCATAAATAAAGGCATTGGGGACCTACAGACACTGGATCCTACCCAATTTGGCTTTGTCAAGGGCAGATCTTGCCTCTTGAACTTGGTTGACTTTTTCGAAACAGTCACTAAGGCCATTGATGAGGGTAAGGCAGTTCACACAGCCTACCTTGACTTAGCAAAAGCATTCGACACAATACCCCACTCGGGCATCATAGAAAAGCTCACCAGCTTAGATGTAAACCCATATGTCACAAGATGGGTTGCAAACTGGCTCAAGGACAGAACACACAGGGTTAGAGTTGCTGGTGCCATGTCAGACTCTAAGCCGGTCACGAGCGGTGTCCCACAGGGCTCAGTCCTGGGCCCCTCTTGTTCGGCATTTATTTTTCTGAAGTGCAGGCAAACATAGGGGATTGTGGCTGACAAAATTTGCAGATGACTGCAAACTGGGCACCATAATTGACACTCCATCAGACACAGACATCCTCCAGAAAGGTCTCATAGAAATGGATAACTGGTGCCAGAGCCATGGCCTTAAGCTAAATGCCAAAAATGTTTAGTCATACCCTTTGGGAAAAACAAGGTAACCCCTAATTACCACATAGGTGGTAATCCATTAAACACGGAAGAAGTTATCAGGGACCTGGGGACCCAAGTTGACAGTAACCTCTCTTTTGACACTCACATTGCCAAAGTGGTTAGGAAGACCTTCTACATTGCCCACCTGATCATGAAGGGATTCACATCCAGATCAGGAGAGGTCATTGTACCCCTGTACTCTTCACTTATCAGACCAATGATTGAGTACAATGCCCCATTCGGAATGTACCTTACCCGACACCTGCAGCAGTTGGAAAGACCCCAAAAGTTCCTCACCAAAAGGATAAAGGCTCACACATATGTCCTAAGATGCCCGACTGAAGAAACTCCAGCTCTATTCAGTCGCATACCGACTGCTCAGAGGTGATCTGTGCCTGACATACAAGGCCATGTCCAACCCGGAATTAATGGACATGCTCCACCTCAAAAAATCCAAATCCACCAGAGCCACGAGAGCAAGAGACTTAAACCTCAACACGGATATAAATAGGACGTGCTGGAGGGACAGATTCATCACCCAGAGACTCCCTACACTATGGAACAGAATCCCAGTCCATGTGAGGCAGAGCCCCTCACTGACTCTGTTCAAGAGAAATCTTGACGAGTGGATGGGAGATCGTAGGTTTACCCCGGGAATCATCTCTGTATCACTGCTGGACAGAGGCACAGCAAACTAATGGGTATAGTATTCTCATCCTAAGGGGTGGTGAAAGCCACACACACTCTGGCTAGGCTTATAAATGCCCTAGGGCAGATAGCCTAGTATGAACCTATGAACCTATGAAATATGTCATCATTATTCATATTCTGATAGTTGGACTTAAGAAGAAAGTCTGGGGAATGTCTTGTCACCAGTATACAACCTGCTCCTGCATATTCACAACTATACTACAGCTGAAGTGGTCAGTGACTCCTGACAGCAAGTGTGCTGTGGTAGTGAGGAGCAAGCTAGACATGAAGGGTCACATTTTCTCTCGTTATTCTTTAAATACAAACAAGGCAAATTCCTCTCTGGGCTTCCTGTTTGTACGCACTCAAGTTCATGCCTTCAAACACAGCACTGTTCATAAACATGTTATATTCCATTTCCTACTCCTTAAAAAAACCTTGGATAGATAAAACTGTCATTATCACACAGCGATCATACCTTCTTTTCTGTACCACACACACACACACACACACACACACACACCTCTCTGGTCTTCCATAGTCTCCACAACACTCGCTATTACTCACCAACCCTCTCTCGTCTTCCATAACGCTTGAATCCTCCATAGTCTCCAAAACAATCCTCTCCCGCTCGTGTAAATAATCCATAACGCTTGACTCCTCTCCCGCTCGTGTAAACAGTCCATAACGCTTGAATCCTCTCCCGCTGGTGTAACGGCCAGAAATACATGCGCAGTGAGCTCCATTCTGACTGGCTGACGTCATCGTGCAGTAAAGCGCGGAAAACAAACATTTAAAAAGCTACCCCCTTTCTAAATAAGTTGTACTGATTTCAGTACAGTGCGTATGCCTCCCGACATCCCTGTATATATATATATATATATATATATATATATATATATATATATATATATATACATATATATATATATATATATATATACACACACACACATATACATACACAAATGCATACGCGTATATAAATATATATATGAGTGATGTTTATGAAGCTGGAAATTGATGGTGTAATGATGAATGTTGTTAGTGCATATGCTCCACAAGTTGGGTGTGCGATGGATGAGAAAGAAAAACTTTGGAGTGAGTTAGATGAAGTGGTGATAACTGTACCCAAGGGTGAGAGACTGGTGATTGGAGCAGCTTTCAATGGGCATGTTGGAGAAGGGAACAGAGGGGATGAGGAAGTGATGGGTAGGTATGGTGTTAAGCAAAGGAATGCAGAAGGTCAGATGGTAGTGGATTTTGTGAAAAGGATGGACAAGGCTGTGATGAATAAGTGTTATAACAAGAGGAAGGAGCATAGGGTGACATACAAGATACATACACATACACACACACACACACACACACACACACACACACACACACACACACACACACATATATATTTATGTATTAAGCTGCAACAAAGGTATAATGTATTTTACATTGGTAAAACCAAGAGAAAGGTTAGGGAATGTACATATGAGCATTTGCATGATATTGTGAAATGTAGGAATAACAACACTCTCTATAAACACACATTAAAATTCCCAATGCACAAGTTTTTGTTCTTTATGTTAGAAAGGGTGGATAAAAACCTTACAGGTCGTCCATGGTGTGAATTATTGGAGAAAATGGAATTGTGGTGACAGACTTACTTAAATGCCTATAGTCATCCAAGACTGAATGACACAGTTTTTATTTCTTGTATTTTAAAACTGCGTTCACTTGCCTTTTAATGAAATTTTGAACACCAGACTTTATGTGATTAATGTAGGTTTGGCAATGTGTTATTGATGTTACTATGTCTTTCATTTTTTTTTTTTACACTCATGCAATGTTGGTCTTGTTCTTGTGCAAATTCTTATTATTGACTGTTGTAGACCATGTAATTTTAATATGAGCATTGAAAATGGGGGTGAGATCATTGGCAAAAGTTTACTGCTCTGATGAAGTCTCTTGTTACTTGCGACAAAAGCATGTAACTTTGGATATTTTTTGGAGTTATGAAATTTAGTGTGCCGAGCAGTTGCATTACTTCTCAGGGTTTTTTTTTTTCATTACAGATGTATATGAGTCATTGTATTACAACCTGGAATATGACCACAAAATATATTTCAAATGGTATTGTAACAGAGTTTTGTTCTTAAGATTTCATTATTAGACACCTAAGATAGTTGTGGTGACTAATTCTCAAAACAGGAAAGCCCACATAAGTTTAGGACACAATGGAAACAGTACTATTTTTATTTCTGTAGTTTGTTTGGGAAAGTTCATGTAGGCATAACCTATTTTCAACAGCTACTTGGAGAAAAACCTCCTCAATTAAATTTATGCAATTGATATAAAACAATGTAAATATACTTGGCTTTATGTCACAGAAGGAATACAGTCCTTATGTACACATACGCTTACAGTCCACAAAGGGGAAGCCACCACAGACCCCGGGAACTATCGCCCTATCAGCCTGACGAACCTGGTTTGCAAGGCCATGGAACATGTCATCATGAAACTCAAACAAAGACATTGGTAACCTCCAAACTCTGGACACCACTCAGTTCGGGTTTGTGAGGGGCCGATCATGTCTCCTGAACCTGATTGACTTCATTGAAGCGGTCACCAAAGCTGTATATGAGAGTAAGACAGTTCACACAGCCTATCTTGACCTCGACAAGGCTTTCAACACCATCCCCCACTCTGGAATCATAAATAAACTCATTAAACTGGGTATAAATCCATATGGCACAAGATGGGTTGCCAACTGGCTCACTGACAGAACCCACACTGTAAAAGTTGCAGACTCCAAATCTGACTTCAAACCTGTGATAAGTTGAGTACCACATGGTTCAGTCTTGGGTCCTCTTCTATTTGGTATCTACTGCTCTGAAGTACAGGCTAACACAGAGGGCCTCTGGCTGACTAAGTTCGCAGATGACTGCAAATTAGGTGCCATAGCCTAGTCCCCAAATGACGTGGCCATACTAGAGAAGGGCCTCACTGACACTGATGCCTGATGTCAGAGCCACGCCTCAATCTCAATGCCAAGAAGTGCATTGTCATCCCTTTTGGTAAAAACTCAGTACCCATGAACTACCACATAAGCGTCAGTCCACTTAACGCTGAAGGTGTGATGAGACCTTGGGACTCAGGTGCACAGTAGTCTCTCCTTTGATAACCACATCACCACAGTAGTCAGGAATTCCTTCTACGTGTTGCACCTCATCACTAAAGGGTTCTCATCCAGGAAAAAAAAAAAGAGATCAATGCTCCCCTCTACTCTGCTCTCATTAGACTCATTATAGAGTACAACACCCCTTTTGGAATGTACCTCACAAGAAATCTGCAACAGCTGGAAAGGCCACAAAAATACCTCACAGAGGATTACGGGACTCAGATGCCCTACACTGACCATCTCAAAAAACTACAGCTTTACTCTGTAGCATCTTGCTTACTCTGAGGTGATCTCTGCCCAACATACAAAGCTATGTCAAACCAGAGCTGTTAGACATGCTACACCTAAAGAAATCCCAATCCCTCCGAGCTACACACTAAAGGGACCTAAACCTTGTCACCACAATAAACAGAACATGCTGGAGGGATAGATTCCTGTCTCAGAGACTTCCCATACTCTGGAACAAGCTACCTATCCATGTCAAGCAGAGTTCCTCATTAGCAGTCTTCAAGAAGAACCTTGATGAGTGGATGTGAAATGGGAAATTCACCCCAGGATCACTTCTGTGGCTCTGCTCAACAAGGGCACAGGAAAATAACCTTCTTGGGTGGCAAAAGCCAGGGAAACCTTGTTGGCTAGGCTTAGGTAGGTCCTTGGGCCGATAGTCTACTACCTACCTATGATTATAAACACATATATGGCTTTGTGACAGAGAAAGGATACAGTGTTACAATAATATAAATATATTTGGCATTTTTCTCAAGAAAAGGATAGATTGCCAACTATCATATAAACACACTTGACTGAGTCCGGGAGGGATGCAGTGCTAATATGATTATATACACATACTTTGCTTTGTGTCAGGGAAAGGGTAGACAGCTCTGATTATATAAATATATCTTGCTTTGAGTCATGAGAGAGAGAACACTGATTATGACTCAGATGACCATGTATCCAACACAGATCCCAGTTCTGAAAGAGCTGACTGCAGGTGGGAGAAGAATGAGGAGGTTGAGCTTGCCCATTTCTTTCAGGTCTATATTAGATCACCGAACGCTTAAAAAAAGCGAACGGTGATTGATCGACCCTATGTAAGCGAAAGGTTAAAATATCGAAGCAACAGAAACCCAAATTTTTTCCTAGGGAAAGAATTCGGTTGTCTGTTTCTGTTGCTTTGGTATTTTCAGTGCTGTGGTGGAAAGTTACGGGTCCAGTTCAGGTAAGTGTGCGATTGTGTGGATGTGAGTGTTAGGGCAGGTTAGGTGAATTAGGGTTAGGCCGCGGGTTAGGTATGTGTGCGACTGTGTGGATGTGAGGGTTAGGGCGGGTTAGGGTTAGGGAGCGGGTGAGTGTGTGATAGTGAAGGACCTTAGGGTTAGGGTTTGGGTTAAGGAAAGTGGATAGTTAGTGGTGTGTGTATAGTTTAGTGAAGGGTTAGGTGTCAGATTTTAGGTGTGTGTGTGTGGATTGCTAATTGTTTGGTGGTGGTGTGTTTTGTGTATGCATTTTGAAACAGCGATTTTTTTTTTCCCTAGGAAAAGAATCACTGTTCTGACAGTTTGAGACTGTAAACTTTCACTTATATAGAGTCGATTAATCACCATTCGCTTTTTTAAGTGTTCGGTGATCTAACATAGACCCAGGTTGGAGGGAAGGGACACACGACTGGGAACGTATGGCTCATTTGACTTCTTCAGCAGAGACCGGCAAATCAATGAAGGCATTTGCAATGAGGGACGAACAATGCATCTGTGAACTTCTGTCACTCAGGGATGCAAGTCATAGTTCTGTCCAAATCACTCTGCATGTCCAGCCCCAGAAGCATCATTAGGCATTTGCTGGGAAATGGTTGAAAAAGAATCACTTTTGATGATAACATCAAGTGAAATGTTTGTTTGGCCTGCTTGCTGTACTCTGTCTGAATATTGCTTACCTCTGGTTGCATTTTATTTTGAATTCAAAGTTTGATCACTTCTATTTTGTATCTTAATCTTATATTACATTTGTTTTAAGTTTTCTGTTCTGTTGGAGTTTTAACAGGTCTTGGCTAGGGTGAGTTAGAAAAGTTAGGAAATAATTCCTTTACAAATAGTGAATAACATCAGATTAGTGGGAGGAGCTGAGAAACAGCATTCCTATTGTAGTTAGAAATATCTCTATATAGCTGAAGTGTTTGTTTAACCTGCTTCTTGCTGTAGTCTGTCTGAATATTGCTGACCTCTAGCTGCAATTTATTTTTCCCTTCCACCCAACTGGTGTTATGTTCTTAAACTTGATGGTTTTGAATTGCCCACCCCTACTATAAATATATGGACTACCAACAGCAACTTATGAAATTTTACCAAATGTTTAGCTTCTGGTGTGCATTTATGCACCTCAGAAAGCAAAACAGTACATGGGTGGCTGATAGTGGCAAAGGCAAGAGAGTTGCCATTTGTTGACATAGAACAGGTTTACTATTTCAGCTTTTGGGAGAAAACAGAATACAACAATACACTATGCAGTTTTGCGCACACACGAGGTACATCTTTTCTCAGTGGTAATTGTGCTTACCCCAAGAAAAATCCCGTCATGTCATCCATTTAGGTTTCAAAGTGAGTTTAAGTCATAGGTTTAAATTGCTCTTACTAGGTAATGGACTGATAGACAAGTTAAGCTTTCTTAAAGGACCACTACAGGCAAACAAAAAAACATTTTTTTTTATCTTGCCATAATGGACAGACTGTGAGAATAAGATCACCTGCCATTTGTTGCCGGAGTAGACTTCCATTCATTTAAAATGGAACACCTGAAAAAAACTGCCACGTTTGGGAGTCTGCAGCTCATGTGTCATTGACTGATATGCGCGGAGTTTTACAAATGTTGTTCCTACTGATGTACTACACATTCTCTGAAAGAAACTTGCAAAAGTGTCAACAAATTACTGAGATAAAAAAAGACTTGCTACGAGGAACAGTTTTGCAAATTTCAATTCCTGGCCAAGTTAGTCTCTCACATTTCTAGCTTGACAGGCTAGATTCATCTATTTTTAGAAAGCTTTGCATGACAATAGACCACAAACAAATCACAGTCTGGTGTGCCACTAAATCTATTCCTTCATATGCCTCTTCCTTTCTGAATAGCATTTCCCAGGAATAAAAAAGCACACGCATCAATCCAGAGTTTAGGCCAATCTATCCATTTCTTAAAAAGTGCTTAGTAAACTATTCAATTGGTAATGCATTCTGGCTGCTCACAGGGTTATCTTTACATAGTTATTCTCTTACAGCATAAACTGAACTTATTATGGTATTTAATGCTAAACTTTACAACAGTTCTCTGTTTCTTAACAATGACCTCCCAAGCCTCTGATGTGACCTAGTACTTTTTCTTACTATTGCTTTACCTAGTTTGTCTTAGTTGTATACTTGCATGTCTCTCATCCTCTCAGAAACAGACTCCTGGAGAAAACTTCCAAATCAGATACTTGTATTGAAAGAGTACCAGCAGCTGTAGCAGTGATACCATACTCCAAAACAATGTACTCGAACATAGTACTGACAAACACAGGGAAATGTATACGCCTCAATCAAGCAATGATGAAATCACTAGGGACTACACTGAGCACAAAAAAATAAAAACAGAAAATACATATACGCAGGTGAAAATTGATATATTACAATATACTGTAAAACACAGGTTAATGCAAATGTTAGTGCACATATGACATGTACAATAATACACATATACCATCATTAAAACAAGATAAAAACAATATCAATCATATCAATATACTAAGAAATCAAGCAATATACCAAGAAAAATCCAAAACTTAAGAAAACACAGAAGGAAGGAAAATGCTTATTTGATGCAGTCTTCAAAATCCCGCTCACTTATTCAGACATTACACTAAATACAATATCATGTAGCACTGAAATGTGCTGACACATTACAAGTGTGGCAGTTCATTCTTTACTCAAGCAAACGTCGGAGTGGAAAAGCTCAAATGGTGGTTAAGCAGGAGGAGAAGAAGAATGAGAAAAGGTATTTGTTAGAAGTAGTAATTAGGGTAGATATGGGAGGCAGGAGAAAAAATGAGTAAAAGCAACATTACAACGAGCTGCGGTGGTGGTGTTGCGGTAGCGTTGTCGCCTCATAGTAAGACGTTGTCCTGTTTGATTCTCAGCTAAAGAGTCTTCTGTGTGGAGACATGCGTGAATGGGCGTACCTTCGTTGAAGGTTGTGCGTCAGGCCTGGCAAGTCAGTATGTAAAAATCTACTGCCAATCATTAGCGGACCAGAGTTCCACTGTGGCAACCCCTAACCGGGAAAAGCCGAAAGATACAACAAGAAGTAAGAGAAACGAAACCAAGGAAAAGGAGAGATAACATGGACAACAAGATTTACAGCTGCAGACTGTCAAGTGGATTGGTAGCAGGGGTCATAAAAC
This sequence comes from Protopterus annectens, assembly GCF_019279795.1. Taxonomy (NCBI): domain Eukaryota; kingdom Metazoa; phylum Chordata; order Ceratodontiformes; family Protopteridae; genus Protopterus; species Protopterus annectens. The sequence goes on from NC_056734.1 coordinate 936,299,608, forward strand.
TGGGTTTGGAGACAAGTGTGGTGACATTGAGCAAACAGATTTGTCCACGTTAACCATGTATCACTGTTTTGTGTGTGTGTGTGTGTGTGTGTGTGTGTGTGTGTGGTGTAAAAGAGCTATAAAGCAAATCTGCACTGACACCTGCTTGCTGCCCTGTTGAGGGGGGGCACTTATGTTAGTGCAGCGGACTGGCTCCAAAAAGAAGAGATGGGACCATACCTCTCAGCATCATAGAACAAGAAATCTGGACAAGGCCATAAATAATTTGGGGACCATTTTGCTCTTACAAACTTAGAAATTTGATAAAAGGCTTTGAATTAGCAAGAATATTCTTAAGGATGTGAAGTCTGGAAATCAAATGCCTGTCATCATTTTCTGACTTCAAAGTTCAATGATTTGCCAGGGATTTGACAGAAAACAACAATTTTATGAAAAGCAGACAAAAAATATGGACTTTCTGCAAAAATCTGTACAGTTGAAAGGTATGGCTGGGAGTACTCAACTAACATCCATCAATTGTTTGCATTTGCCAAAGCAATTACAGCAGTGTTTTTCAGAGAGGTGGGAAAAGCCTTAAAGTTGACTGCTATGTTATGTGGGTGTACATAGCTGTGTTTGTGGGAAGTGGAGATGTGCCTTTGTAAGTGTGGTGCAAAACTTAGCATTAAATACCATAAGTTCAGGTTATGCTATAAGACAATAACCGCTGAAAGATAACCACTTTAGCAGCCAGAATGCATTACAAATTGAACATTTTAGTGTGCACATTTTAAGAAATGGCTAGATTAGCCTAACCTCTGGACTGATGTGTGTGCTTTTTTTAAAAAAAATTCCTGGAGACATATCAGGGAACAGTTTTAGTGGCTCACCAGGCTGTGCTTTGATATCTATTGTCTTGCAAAGCTGACTAATTAGTTGAATCTAGCTAAACTGGAAATATAAGACTCTAGTCTAGCCAATGGAAGGAGGGGAGATGGGAGGAGTAACGTGGCCAGGAACTGAAAGTTGCAAAACTATTCCTCCTGAAAAGTCTTTCTTTATCTCAGTAATTTGTTGACATTTTTGCAAGCTTCTTTCAGAGAATGTAGTGCATCAGTAAGAACATTTATAAAATTCATTTCATACCAGTCAATGACACGAGTTGCATACTCACAAACTTGGCAGTTTTTTCAGGTGTTCCATTCTAAGTGAATTGAAGTCTATCTACACAAGAGGAGAAAACATACTTGATCTCATCATCACGAACATGGGATCAAAATGTTCAACACCGGAAGTATACCCCTCACTGGTGAGATCAGATCATAAACTAATCTCGCTGGAGGTCCTCATCCCACCCCCACCTGAAACAAAAAAGACCACAGTGAAAAACTTCTCAAAAGCCGATTTCACACTTCTAAAAACTAGTGTGGTCTCCTTTAAGGCCCCTGAGCCAGTGGTAAACATTACTCAAACCGCTGAATCACTTACAAATGCCTTCTACCAGCACCTACAGGACTGCATGGATCAGGCAATCCCAAACAAAACTAAGACTCTCTGTACCAAAGGCAAGCGTCCAGTCTGGTGGACCCCAGCCATAAACAAGCTCTACAACAAAAGGAGGAAGCTACTACAAGATAGAGCAAAATCCTTGAAAGGTAAGACACCTTTGATCATTATAGGTAAAAAACTAAGAGCTCTCATAAAATCATCCAAGGCAAATTTTGAGAGAAAAATCGCCAAGGACTCTAAAGAGAATCATAAGGCCTTCTTTAGCTATGTTAGAAACCTAGGAGGAAACTCCCAGATATGCTCAGAATTAGTTCAAAATGATGTGAAAATTACTGAACCTACACACATTGCCAACATACTGGCTGACAGGTTCAGTGCAAACTTCTCCCCCCCAAAAGGAGAGATATCTATTCCAGAGGATTGTAGCCCCAAACATCTCCAATGCCCAGGTGAGAACTGCCCTCACTAAGGCAAAAACACAGCATCCATGGGACCGGATGGTGTCCCCGGCTGTGTGCTTCATGAACTCAATGAGGAATTAAACCCACAGTTAGGACAGCTGTTTAATCTTAGCCTCACCTCAGGATACGTGCCCAAGGAGTGGCGCACGGCGACTGTGGTCCCACTTCATAAGCGCGGTCCCTCCACACGCCCTGGAAATTACCGCCCATTAGCTTGACAAGCCTTATCTGCAAAGCCATGGAGAGGATCATAATGGAACTCATAAATAAAGACATAGGGAACTTGCAGACTTTGGATCCAACTCAGTTTGGCTTTGTCAAAGGCAGATCCTGCCTCTTAAACTTGGTTGACTTTTTCGAGACAGTCACCAAGGCCATTGATGAGGGAAAGGCAGTCCATACAGCCTACCTCGACCTGGCAAAGGCCTTCACACAATACCCCACTCAGGTATCATCGAAAAACTCATCAGCTTGAATGTAAACCCATACATCACAAGATGGGTTGCAAACTGGCTAAGTGACAGAACCCACAGGGTCAGAGTTGCTGGAGCCATGTCAGACTCAAAGCCTGTCACAAGTGGTGTCCCACAGGGCTCAGTCCTGGGTCCACTCTTGTTCGCATCTACTTTTCTGAAGTACAAGCAAACACAGGAGGGTTATGGCTGACAAAGTTTGCAGATGACTGCAAACTGGGCGCCATAGTCGAAAACACATCTGACACAGATATCCTCCAGAAGGGCCTCACAGAAATGGATAACTGGTGCCAGAGCCATGGCCTGAAGTTAAACGCCAAAAATGCATAGTCATACCCTTTGGGAAAAACAAGGCTACCCCTAGCTACCATATAGGTGGCAATCCACTGAGCACAGAAAAAGTCATCAGAGATCTGGGGACCCAGGTTGACAGTAGCCTTCGCTTGACACTCATGTTGCTAAAGTAGTTAGGAAAACCTTCTATATCACCCACCTGATCATGAAGGGATTCACATCTAGATCAAGGGAGGTCATCGTCCCCTGTACTCATCACTTATTAGACCTATGATTGAGTACAATGCCCGCTCGAATGTATCTGACCAGACACCTGCTGCAGCTTGAAAGGCCCCAAAAGTTCCTCACCAAAAGGATAAAGGGTCTCAAAAATATGTCTTATGCTGCCCGACTGAAAGAACTCCAGCTCTATTCAGTCTCATACCGCTTGCTCAGAGGTGACCTGTGCCTGACATATAAGGCCATGTCAAACCCAGATTTGATGAATATGCTTCACCTCAAAAATCTAGATCCCTCAGAACCACAAGGGCGGAGACTTAAACCTTGACACGGTTATAAATAGAACGTGCTGGAGGGACAGATTCATCACCCAGAGACTCCCTATGCTGTGGAACAAAATCCCGGTACATGTGAGGCAGAGCACCTCTCTGGTCTTGTTCAAGAGGAATCTTGACCAATGGATGGGAGATTGCAGATATACCCCAGGGATTACTTCAGCGTCACTGCTTGACAGAGGCACAGCAAAATGATAGGCATAGTTTTTATTCAAACTAAAGGGGTGGCGAAAGCCACATAACTATGGGCTAGGCTTATAAATGCCCTTGGGCAGATAGCCTAGTATGAACCTATGAACCTATGAACCTATGAATCTAGTCTGACAACAAATGGTAGGGTCATTTATTCACATAATCTGTGCATTATGGGAGAAATTTAGCTTGCCAAAGGAATCACGATGTCTGCCCCCATGAAGGTTGACAAGAGTAAAAAAAAAAAAAAAAAAAAAAAAAAAAAATTAAAAAGATGTATTTGTTTTGCTGCAGGCAACTTTGAGAGGTGCAGTAAATCATGGCAAGATAAAAAAAATGCTTTTTTCATCATTTGCCCGTAGGGGTCCTTTAAGCCTACCTACTGCAATCCTGTTGATATACCCAACTAGTTTTGCCCCTATCCATTAAGAATGGGGGGGGGGCAGGCTGGTAATACTTGATTTCCATTCATCTATGTTAGCGTTGAAGATAGTGACAAAAACTAGAAGTTTGCTCCAGAAGTGTTAGTTCACTGTGAGAGAGTTGTGGCCTAATAGCAAGTCTAGTTATGTTACAGTACAGGTTCAATTCCCCTCATTTTCTATTTGTGCTACTACTATTTTTATACATTTCAAAATGTCACTGCTATCAATAGCATAAGTTAAAGGTAAATTCACAGAGTGCAGTTCAGTAAAATTCAAAACATTGTTGGTAGAAGGAAGATTTAAATTCACACAAACGGCAGTTCAGGGGGCCGGAGCCAAGATGGCCAACTGAGAGCAGTGAATTTTGAGAGCTCCATAAACTAGTATAATAATACCGGAAAATTTTATTATTTTCAAGTTTAAAATGCCAGAAATCTATAGATAAACTACTAATATCAATTTGGGTGGAGATATACAAACATTTTCCTGTCAAGTAACTTGGAGATATATTGAGTCACTGAATATGAACAACTCAAGTAATTCTCATCCAGATGCTGCTTTGAAAAAGGAACTGCAACTGATGACATCTACCTTACAGAAACTATCTTTGAAGATGGATGGCTTTAAAAATTACTTTGAAAACCTCAAATTAAATTCTCAAAAATAGACTGATACTCTAAGAGCTACTACAGCAACACCATACAAAGATGACAAATATAGAGACTTAGCTAAATGACACTGAAGGGAGACTCAAAGAGGAAGAACGCCAAAAAGAATTTCTGCTTAAACAGAATATATGGCTGCTTAACAAAATAGATGACTTACAAAACAGGGAAAGGAGAAACATAAGGATCTTTTGTATGCCTGAAAACACTGAAAGAGAAGACATTATTTCATTCTTAACAACCTGGATTTCTGAATTTTTAGACCTGAAAGAGGGACTTTCATTTGGAATTGAAAGGGCACATACAGCACTGAGGAAACCTGCTTCTAACAAATACTCTACCTAGATCCATAGTTAAAACATTTCTTTCATTTCTGGACAAGGAACTAATATTAAAATCTGCTTGGATAAAATCACCCTTAAAATACAATCAAAGCCTGATAAGGTTCGACAATAATTATTCTTCCAGAATACTAGAACAAAGGAAAAAAGTCTGGCCAATAATAAAACTGTTAAAACAAAACATTAAAGTGCAGCTGGCCTTTCCAGCCATGATAAAAATTATTTTTGCCAATGAGATGAGAACCTCTAATGACCTAGAAGAAGCTACTATATTTATCAAAAACAACAACATAGTGTCTATCGCAGAAGAAATGGAAGGGATGGCCTCTACTCTTAAAAGAATAAAAGTAGTAAATCCTTGGACTGATGCTATAAAGAACAAACAAAAAAACTGACACCAAGACAGCTGTCCCAAAAAATAACTCTTACATCTCTCAAAGTATCAACTGATATGGTACATCACTTGTCATCTGTTTTTATTTTAAAAAAAGAGGGTTTCTTAAACTGAGAAACAGTAATGATTTATTCAGAATGTTCAGAGTCCAATAATTCTTCACAAACAAAGGTAGGTCAAGATAGACTTTGGCTGACAAAGTTTGCAGACGACTGCAAACTGGGCGCCATAGTGGAAAGTGCATCGGACACGGATATCCTTCAGAAGGGACTCACGGAAACAGATAGCTGGTGCCAGAGCCATGGCCTGAAGTTAAACGCCAAAAAATGTATAGTCATACCCTTCGGGAAAAACAAGGTAACCCCAAGCTACCATATAGGTGGCAATCCACTAAGCACAGAAGAGGTTATCAGGGACCTGGGGACCCAGGTTGACAGTGGCCTTTCTTTTGACACTCACGTTGCTAAAGTGTTTAGAAAGACCTTCTACATTGCCCACCTGATCATGAAGGGATTCACATCCAGATCTAGTGAGGTCATTGTTCCCCTGTACTCTTCACTTATCAGACCAATGATAGAGTACAATGCCCCATTCGGGATGCATCTCACCCGACATCTGCAGCAATTGGAGAGACCCCAAAAGTTCCTCACCAAAAGGATAAAGGGACTCCAAAATCTGTCATATGCTGCCAGATTGAAGAAACTCCAGCTCTATTCAGTTGCATACCGTCTGCTCAGAGGTGACATGTGCCTGACATACAAGGCCATGTCCAACCCGGAATTAATGGACATGCTCCACCTCAAAAAATCCAAATCCACCAAAACCACTAGAGCAAGCGACTTAAACCTTAGCACGGATATAAATAGGACGTGCTGGAGGGATAGATTTATCACTCAGAGACTCCCTATGCTGTGGAATAAAATCCCGGTCCATGTGAGGCAGAGCATCTCTCTGGCTCTGTTCAAGAGAAATCTTGACCTGTGGATGGGAGATCGTAGGTTTATCCCGGGAATCATCTCTGTGCCACTGCTGGACAGAGGCACAACAAACTAATGGGCACAGTATTTTTTTTATATACGGGGTGGCGTAAGCCACAAAAATTTGGGCTAGGCTTATAAATGCCTTAGGGCAGATAGCCTAGTATAAACCTATGAACCTATGGGTTGCGATTTATAGTATATATAAGCCAAACAAAGCAACATATTATACAAACATGGAAGTTTCTATTCCTCTACTTGAATTCAGTGAATACATATATTGTTCATTTTTCATTGATTTTACTTATACTAATTTAAGTAATTAACTAATTCAATGAGGTACCATTCATCAGAGTTCAGACACAAATGTAACAAATTAACATCATATATAATGGCAGTAACAGTAGAGTGTTTTGAAAAAAAATGCTGTCATGGAGAATGATGCATTCTTCATTTAAAGTATGATTTAGAAATGTCATGTATATCCTGGTTAAGTAATAGTAGCAAGCACTTAGTACAAATGTCATTATTCTGTCTAAATATAGTTAAATATAATCTTTAAACTATTGTAACCTAGAGTGCTATTGGAGCTTTTCTCCCCAGGACTCCATTGAAAACGGGTTCAAATGGCCCAATGGACTATCCTGGTAAACCAACTGCAAATAAATAAATAAAATAATATCACTGCGGTGGTGGTGCTGCGGTAGCATTGTCGCCTCACAATTAGATGTTGCCCGTTTGATTCTTAGAGCGTCTTCTGTGTGGCGACATGCATGAATGGACGTTCCTTCGTTGAAGGTTGTGCGTTAGGCCCAGCAAGCCAGCATGTCAAAATCTACTGCCAATCATTAGCGGACTGGAGTTCCGCTGTGGCGACCCCTAACCGGGAAAAGCCGAAGGAAACAAACATCAATTATGGCAGGTATCATAGCTTTGAGTGCTGTTTGATTAAGCCTGACATGGTGTGCGTGGATGCAGCTGTGTCTGACAGCTGTTGTATGCTGCCGCTTTCATCTTCGGAAGCTGTGGGTTAAAGCTTGTGATCGAGGTTTACTGATGCTTGTGTATTAGTAAGAGACATTTCATGTTTTAGCCTTGATCCAGGGGAAGGGGGTGGATAAAACTGTGATTTGGGGTATTTTGGCAGAGAAGAATTTGTTTATACATCTGCCGAGTGGGAGGTGGGAAGGCTGAAATAATGTGCTATCGATTCTTGTGGTGGCTTCTTGGGATTTTTTTCTTTTTTTTTTCTTTTTTTGATTTGTTTGTTTTCCATTCTTTTCCTGGCTACTACCTAACTGAAAGGGAGGGAATTTAGGCTTGAAGTTGGAGTGAAGAGAAGCTTTGCTTCAGGTGCATTGCGAGCCTCTGGTATGTAGTACACAGACACTAACAGAAGCAGACGCTCCCCAGTTGCTATAGTAATGGAGACAGAGTGATGATAATGCTTAATGGCGCTGAGAAGCCTCCAAGATGACTCTTGGCAATGAAGCTTTTGGTTTTTCTAAAAAAATATATATAATAAAAGGGCTGTTTTAAACAACATGTACACATATTGATGTTCTCCCAACACTTTGTTTAGCTCATTAAGTTGATTCTTGATTAAAAAAAAATATAAAAAAATAATAAGCGCAATTTTATATTTAAAATGTATTTTGGTACAATCAAATTAAAGGGACACTATCTCGCTTCTAAACAGGATCCCTTACCTCGGACCGAAATGTAAATGTTGCCTCCTACCTGCTTAACTACCTCCCATTTTTGTGACATCACAGTTGGTCCTTGCCCACATATCTGGGTTTTTTTTTCCGTCTGTGAACAGTACGTACCGATCCTGTTTTGCTTCCAGTAGGAGACCTCCAACGTTGCAGCAATAGTTCCATCTAATTTTAAAAGCTTGCACCACTTGCATCCTATTTTTTTTTTTTCACTTAATTGTTACAGCGACTGGGCTACACATAACTTTCAAGACAGCATCAGGTCCCCAAAACCTTACCAAAGTCCTTTGACGTTTACGGACAACTTTTATCTTGAAGGCAGGTATCAGGACATCAGAACAATGCAAAAATAACACGTGGCCCAGAGATACGAAATACTATTTTTTTTTTCAGCAAGTGATGTTCCTCTATAAAGTAAACACTAGCGATCAGCTGTCTAGAAGAGCCGATCATAAGTGCTTACAGATGTACGCCTCCTCCCTATCTTCTTGAGCTTTAGAGTGTACTTCACATTTTACTTGTATTCCACAACAAGCACTGTTACTACATAAAGCAAAAAGCCAAT
>NC_056734.1:936308654-936311154 GCF_019279795.1 Protopterus annectens
AACTAATGGTGCTGCAAGTTGCTGCCCGAGTTCATGTAGCATTATTTCTCTCCACAAAGGAGGGGCCACAACTGACCCTGGTAACTATTACCCCATAAGCCTGACTAGCCTGGTCTGCAAGGCTATGGAGCGCATCATCATGGAACTCATTAACAAAGACATTGGGAACCTCCAAACACTTGACCTGACCCAGTTCTGCTTTGTTAAGGACAGATCATGCCTACTAAACCTGGATGACTTCTTCTTCTTAAAGGCCATAGACGAGGGAAAGGTGGTTCACACAGCCTACCTTGACCTTGCCAAGGCTTTTGACACCATTCCCCACACGGGTATTACAGAAAAACTCACCAGCCTGACCATAAACCCCTACGTCACAAGATGGGTTGCCAACTGGCTTACAGACAGAACTCACACGGTAAAAATAGCAGGCTCCAGGTCCGACTGTAAACCAGTCACAAGTGGTGTCCCACAAGGCTCGGTCCTGGGACCCCTACTGTTCAGCACATACTTCTCAGAAGTACAGGCAAACACAGGAGGACTATGGCTAACCAAGTTCGCCGATGACTGCAAACTGGGAGCCATAACTGACTCTCCGTCTGACACGGACATCCTTCAAAAAGGCCTTACTGAGATTGACACCTGGTGTCAAAGTTATGGCTTCAAGCTAACTGCCAAAAAATGTAGAGTCATCCCGTTTGGGAAAAACAAAACACCCACGAATTACCACATAGGTGGTAGCCCCCTTAATACAGAAGAGGTAATAAGCGATCTGGGAACTCAGGTAGATAGTAATCTCTCCTTTGACAATCATATTGTCAAAGTAGTTAGATGGGCCACATAGAAGGATTTCCTAATTACTAAAGGGTTCACATCTAGAAATAGAGGTTATAGTGCCCCTCTATTCATCACTCAGTAGACCCATCATAGAGTACAATGCCCCATTTGGGATGTACCTCACAAGACACTTCCAACAGCTGGAAAGACCACAAAAGTACCTCACCAAGAGGATTACTGGCCTCAAACATATGTCCTATGCAGCCTGACTGAAAAAACTCCGGCTGTATTCAGTGGCATATCGCTTACTCAGAGGTGATCTCTGCCTGACAAAGCCATGTCCAACTCAGAAATGATAGACATGTTCCACCTAAAGAAATCCAAGTCACTGTGAGCCATGCACTCTAGTGAGCTAAACCTCACCACAACAATAAATAGAACATGCTGGAGGGATAGATTCCTGTCACAGAGACTCCCCATGCTTTGGAACAAAATTCCAAATTACATCAAGCAGAACCCCTCACTAACGCTCTTCAAGAGAAACCTTGACGAGTGGATGGGTAACAGAAAATACACCCCTGGGATCACTTCATTGGTTCTACTTGACAGGATCAGTTAATTAATCAATGGAATGGCGAAAGCAGACACACTCTGGCTAGGCTTATAAATGCCCTTGGGCAGATAGCCTAGTACCTACCTATGAACCTATGTATGCCTGGGATGTTATCGGGTCCCACGGAGGCAGTACTTTTTGTCTTGGAGGGGGCAGTGATGACTTGCTCCCTAGAGATAAGAGGAGGAGGCAGGTACTGGAGATGTCCTGTTTTACTGATGGATGAGCAGAGGAGTGAGGTTTTCACTAAACCTGTCTGCCAGCAGGTATTGTAGATGTCCACCAGACAGGTTTACCCTTCTTTGAGGAAGATGATTTCATCCTGTCTGGTATTCCTGATTCCATGCAGCTATACAAATGCTCATATAGTACTTTGGTGTAGTTTTGGGTATATGTGCCAGTTAATATGGGGGGGAGGGGCTGTGAAGTTGTTTATACCTTCCCTCAGGAGGTTGTAATCAGCTTTGGAGAAGTTTTTTTGTTTGACCGTAACTGGCTGGGGGGGGGGGGGTTGAGGGAGATGGTGGTTTCGAAAGTGACTGCTTTGTGTGGTTGTATCTTACCAGGGATGATGACATCAAGTAGGGATGCTGCAGTGGTTACTCATGGTGGTTAATAACAAGTCCAAAATATTTTCACCTCTTGAGGGGGTGTCAACCAACTGATCCAAGGCATTTGCATTGATGAAATCAAGGAATCTCTGGGCATTTGTGTTTGGCATGAGTATTTCTTCCAATGGTTGGATAGTTAAAGTCGCCCAGGATCAGGGTAAAGGGTTGGATACTGATAGATTTAAAGAGGTCCAGAAAGGTGGAGTGGGCATCTTGAGTCAGAGTTGGAAGCCTAAAGCTAGCTATAATTTGAATAGGGTCTTGTCAATTGTTAACTGCACCTGGAGTGTTATCTGTGCATCATACTATTTGACTAGCTTAGCTATGTGCATGTCTCTTAGATATATATATATTGCAACTCTACCTCCTTTTGTTTTGATGCCCACGGTTTGGGGTCTGAATGAGTTAAAACAAACAGAACTGAAATAAAAATAACTAAAAAAGGTGGATGATCCCATCCAAGAGTAAGTAACCAACCACACACCTACAAGAAAGTTAAAAT